>NC_071399.1:27185839-27487518 GCF_022682495.2 Desmodus rotundus
ACAACATAGTATTTAATATCAACTGTAATTGAAAATTTTTTTAAATTTAAAGAATATATCTGTGGAAATTCCAAAAGTGGAAAAACAAAAAGAAAAATGCTGGGTGTGAGGATTTGGAATGAAATGCCAGAGAACTGTGGGACAACTACAAAAGGTGTAGTTGTCCCACATACATATAATGAGAATATCAGGAAGTGGGAAAGAAAAATTTTGAAGCAACAATGACTGAGAATTTCCCCCAAGTTAATGTTAGATATCATACCACAGATCCATGAAACTCAGATCACTGAGCAGGATAAAAACTACAGGTGTAAAACAAAAAAAAACTACACCTAGGCAGATTATATACAAACTGCAAAAAAATCAAAGAAAAGAAAAAAATTTTGAAAGTAGCCAGAGGAGAAAAACATCTTACCTATAGAGTAACAAAGATGAGAATTACATTCAACTTTTCAGAAATCGTGCAAGCAAGAAAAGATTGTAATGAAATATTTAAAGTATCAAGAGAAAAAAAAAACTCAACAAACTCACCAGCCTAAAATTCTATACTCTACAAAATTATTTTTCAAAAGTAAAAAGGAGACATTGCCAGGATGGTGACATAGGTCATTTTAGGCTTTGCTCCGCCTCACAAGGAGAACAACTAACAGCTGTTCATGGCCAGGACATCGCTGGGACAATCCTAGAACTTCGGAGTGAGGCTGAAGGACCCCCCCACCCCGACCCCATACCACTGAGGCCAAGACAGACTGCATTAGAAGGGTGAGAGGAATGGCTGTCGGCTGTATTGCCCCTCCCCCAGGCCAGTGCAGCACCACACTGAGAGGTGTCCCCTATGCCTACAGTTCCGCCAATGAGAAGAGAGCTCAAGGTGATGTCCACGCCCCCAGCATTGTGGGTTGCTTCGTGGGAGCCCCTACTCTGGTTTTGCCCCATGGGGATCTCAGTGAGACAGAGAAGGCAGGGAGGGATTTTTAATAACCAACACTTGGCAGTCTGAGTTCTTGACTGCAGAGCCCAAATAGTGGTCCCGCCCAGTGGCTTTGCTCATCTGTGGAACCACGTCGACGTTTCAGTAGTCTGACCAGGGCTGTTGGCAGGGTGCGGGTCTGCCTAATTTGGTTTCCTACTCAAGGAGTTCTGCTGGCCCTGGAGCCTGGTCTGCCCACATCCAGGCAGAAGAGCTGAGTCATAGCCCCACGTACTACTGAATATAGTCTTCAGCCCACCCAACCAGGGAACCTTACCAGACAGCACACAGGAAGCTTCAGAACCCATCCAACAGCCTGATTATCGCAGCACTTGAACAGGGAGCGCAGCCCATGGCTTTTCCTGCCTGCCGAGCAAAACAGCTGGCTGTGTCTGACCGGGATATTCGGTGCACGCTACTACTACCTGATGCGGGGCCCCAAACAGTGAGCCATGTAGGCCCTGGTCTCATCCTGCTGCCTCCCCAGGTCAGGGAAGCTAATTCATAGCCCCACCTACTGCTGCGTGTATAGTACCCAGTGCCTCAGAACATATCCCTGTTATTAAGCAGAATGTGGCTGTAATGCAGTTTAAAGATGGGCAAGACTTGAACTGACCTTTTTCCTAAGAAGATATATGAAAGGCCAACAGGTAAGTGAAAAGCTGCTCAACATCACTGATCGTTAGGGAAATGTAAATCAATACCGCAATGAGATACTACTACCTTATACCCATTAGGATGGCTACTAGCAAAGCGCCAGAAAATGTGTTAGCAAGCATGTGGAGTAAAGGTTATTCCTGTGCACTGTTGGTGGGAATGTAAAATGGTGCAGCCACTGTGGAGAACAATTTGGTGCTTCCTCAAAAAAATTTTAAAAGAATTAGCATATGTTCTAGCAATTCCAGTTCTGGGTGTATCCCCAAAAGAATTGAAAGCAAAAACTCAGAAAGATCTGTATACCTATGTTTATAGCAGCATTAGTCACAGTAGCCAAAAAGTGGAAGCGACGCAAGTGTTCCTTAACGGATGAATGGGTGAACCTTCAGGACACTGTGCTAAGTGAAATGAGTCAGTCAGGTAATGTAGGATTCTGTTTATACAAGCTACCCAGAGAAGCCAAATGCACAGAAACAGAGTGGGGTAGTTATTGCCAGTGGTTGAGGGAGGAGGGAATAAGGAGTCGTTACTTAGTGGGTACAGCATTTCAGTTTGGGATGATGAACAATTCTGGAGATGGTTGGTAGTGGGTAGTGCTGGTTTCACAGCAAAGCGAATGTACTTATTGCCACAGAACTGTGCTGTTTAAAAATTAAAAATGATAAATTTTAAATGTTTTGCTACAATAAAAAAAGGAAATGCACACAAAAATGTGAACACTTGGGAGTGCCCTCTCCACTTCGTTTGCCTGCTGAACTTGAACTTCTCTTCATTGCCCAACTCCAATATCACATTCTTAGTGAGGATTTTGCAGGTCGGGTAATATCTCAGCTCAGATCGACACAGTGTTTCTTTTTAACTGTCATTTCCCACCCTGACACCCCTCACGCACAAAAGCCCCACCAATTTGTTTTTACAGTATTTTGAATGCCACATAACAGGCCCTTCAAGATAACTTAATTTTCGCATGTGTTGCTAGCTGAAACCCCACTTTAATGAGACTTGCCAAATGGTGAGTTTCATAGTCTGCTTAGTGGCTGGGTCGCTGTAACAGTATTCAACTATTGTAAATTTTAGGAAGCAGTTGTTTTTCATTTTTGTGGAATTTCAGTGAAATACAAGACTCCAGGGGATTTGTATGATTCCTTATCTAATTTTTTGTTTAAAAACAAAAGCACCTGTCATGAGTAAGGCAGAATATGGAAAATTCGTGATTTATAATTGCCCTTTAGAAAAAAAAGAGAGGTAGAGAAGTTACCCACGGCCGGCACTAGAGCTTTTGTTGTTATGGAAGTCCACTGCATCACGATGTAGTGGGCTTGGCCTACCCAGCGAATGATACACCTGATCACCGAGAGAACAGGTTGGTGTGGGGAACGTTCGAGGGATTTTTGTAGGTTGTAAGGTGTGCGACGGCTGGAATCTCAGTAGGCTACGAATCTTTGAAATGTACAAGATATTCATCTACAGCTCATTCTTTTCACAATCAAGACAGAGAGCCCTTTGGGTCTTCTCTGTTTTACTCCAGCAAAATCTTTTGTAAAATCACTCTGAAAATGCCTCAGTGGGTCAGGCTACGCGGGAAAGCCCTAGTTAAGGGACTGTTTTCTATAGAAATGAGTTAAGTTGATTTATAGAATCACTTTTATGAATATATTGTGCTAATTTATATCTGCTTTTACATATGATGGAAACAGCCTCCCTTATGGGGAGGCACTTGCATTTATGATATCTATAAAAACAAAGCCCCCCACAATGATGCCAGCAGCAATAATGTGACTTCAGGGATTTCGTGATCAGTTCCTATTCTCTGCCACTTCCTGTCTCAAATGGAACCGGCAAAAGTTCTAGGGACTGAGGAGATGGAGGAGGAAGGGCAGGAATAAAAGAGAAGGGAGTGCAAGGCGGTGGTGGGGAGTGCTAGCAGCAAAGGAAAAGGTCCTCACAGTATTATTTCTGATGTCACTTCTGTCCTGGAAGTCCCAGCCATCACACACCCATGTGTATTTAAGCCCAGAAGACAGCCATCACCAGATGGTGCCAACCTGCATCTCTGGCCACGACAGATTCTTACTCTCAAGAGTCTGAAAGGTCATTTCATTAACCTTCACAGTATCAAGAACACTTGTTTTGCAGGATTGAATATTTTCACTTACTGTCACAGAGCCTTACTGATCTGTACGTTGAACATTTCTCCAATTATGGCCCCAATGTTGTACCCAGCCTTTAGTATTCCAACGTCATAGGACATGCAGGCCTTTCTCACAACAGCCCTGTTTAAGAGAAATGTAATCCATGCCACATATGTAATTTAAAAGTTTTAGTAGGCACGTTATAAAAGTAAAAAGTAACAAGAAAAGTTTTATAATGTATTTTTTAATTTAACCCATTGTATTCAGAATATTATCATTTCAGTGTGTAATCAGTATAAAAATAATTGAACTATTTTCTGTCTTTTGAAATCTCCGTATTTTTTCACTTACTGCGCATCTGGATTTGGACTATGTACATTTTACGTTCTCAGTAGCCTTATGTGGCCAGCCTACTTGATATAACTTCCAATGGCCAAAGCTGGAAAAATTTGAGCAAAAATTAAATAATAATACTGTTTTATTATAACCCAAAGAAAAATTTAAAATCCATTGTCCATACTTAGAGCGGAGTTGCAATTAGTAAGGTGGGAGAAATGAGGGGAATAAAATCACCATTATTACATCACCGCAGCAATAATTGACACAGGTAGGAGTCACTGATCAATGCTAAAATGAGCGTTTTAAGAAAGGGGATATTTTCATGGTCATAAAATATCTCCCCAAAATCATTTTCAAAGAAAAATAGTAACTTCCCAGTATAGGAACTTGCTAGATACCACCTTACTAAGCGATCGAGGTTAATATGCCTGGCCGTAAACAATCTGAGGCGCTCGGAAGGTGCACCAGCTACGGCATCCTTCCCCCAAAATATATAACCTTAACCTAAATGTGAGAAGACATGAAACAAACCTAAATCGGGGACAGTCTACAGAATACCTGACCAGTCCGCTTCAGTGTCAGGGCCATGAAGGACAAGGAGAGGCTGAGGGACTGTCACTGACTGGGGGAGACGTGAGAACTCAAGGCACCGCGGGATCATGGGGAGGATCCTGGGACAGAAAAAAATATTAGCAAAAAAACTTGTAAAATCTGAATAAACTCAAGTTTAATTCCTCATTTCATAGTGTTGATTTCTTTGTTTTGAACTTTTACTGTAGTTATATAAGCTGTTACCATTGTGGAAACTGGGTGCTGGGCATGTGGGAACCTGTGTACTATCTTTGGACATCCAAAATTATCTCAAAAGTACCATATAGGTGTCTCAGAGTCCACTGGTATTTTCATGTATCTCACAAAGACTTACCAAATACCAGTGGAGAAAAAAGGCAATTTTTCTCAATCACCAAATAAACACTTTTGATGATTGTTAATTTTGTGGTTTGTTTAAAATATATTTTATTGGTGGTTATTTTGGCAGTTTTAACAAAAAGATTCAATAACCAAAGTTTAATAAACAGTGAAACCAGAGGTTAATTCAGAAAATTAAAACAGGAGCTAAGACAAATGCTCTTATTTTTATGGTGCTTTGTTTTCCAGCAGTGTATCAGAGCTTATTGACTTCCTTCTACACTCCCATTTTCTCCTTGTACTTCGTGCCCGTTACAATCTCAAGCATGGCTGATAGGGTGCCCCCCACTTTCGTGGTGGTTCGGAAAATAGTAGCTGTTAGATGCCAAAGCACTGTGCCTGGCAAACCATCCTAACCCATTGGTTGCTTTACCTGTGGTTTTGATATTCGAGGTTACCCTGGTTATTTGGTAGATGTAATTCAGTGCTACTCAGTGGACTGAACCTGTAATTATTTGTTGTGTTCTGTATGCTTGGCATTATGCTAGACCATGTGGATACCAAAAATCAGCATCAAACTCATGATCTCCACCAAAGAACATCCTCGCATTTGAAAGAAGGTGAATGTGAAGGCACTATAGTGGGTGGGAAGAGCAGAGGCTTTAGAGATTGGACATCTTATTCTCACCATTTCTTCCTTTAATTACTAGATCTCAACTTCAGTACTTATTTCGAGTCTGAGTCTGTTTCCTTATCTCAGTATAGGCGGCTACTATTGTCGTCTGACAAGATTGTCATGATCGTTAATACCTGGCACATAGGAGATGTTTAGTGAATGGTAGCTGCTGTTACCATGGTTTTTATTAAGGCTGCTAGGCCATTGGGGAGCACAGTGGTTTATTACACTAAAAAACTTGGTTCGCTGAATATTGCGGTAGGTGCTCAATTTTTGTGTTTTCTCCCTTTAGAGATGATGAAGAGAAAAAAAAGTCTCCATCAGAAGGCACTGACGAAAAGGCTAACGGAACACATCCGAAGACCATCAGCCGCATTGGGAGTACTACCAACCCATTCTTGGACATTCCCCACGACCCAAATGCTGCCGTGTACAAAAGTGGGTTCCTGGGTCGGAAGATTCACGCAGATATGGATGGAAAGAAAAGTAAGCATCATTTGTTGTCATTTATTTCATCTTTAGGCTCAAAATTTAAAGTGATTTTTTATGAAGTAAAGTCAAAGATGAGGGAAAGTTATGTTGATCTAGAAAAGAATTATTAAAGTTTGATTTAACCTCTAACCCTAAGGCAGAAATCCACCACCTGATCTTCTTGACGTACAGTTGCAGAACTTCAGAAATGGAAGTCTTCTTACAGATTATTCACTTCCAACTTTTTATTCACTTGTTACTGCTTTCGACAAACACTTCTGAGTATCTGCTAGTGCCAGGCATCAAAGAGTGTAGTAGCGAAGAGGGCGGATGAGGTTCCTGTCTTCATGCCAGGGGCCTCACTTACATTTTCTGGTCGGAAAGGGGAAAGTTGAACTTATAGCACACAGAATGATCATTGGAATAAAACCCAGGAGACAACGCAGGGCTCGAAAGAATGGAGAGATCCAAGCACACGCGGGAGAATCGGCCTTCGCGGAAGATGGGCAGCTGTGACGTAGGCGAACGTGGCATAGCTGGGAAATCGAAGGAGTCCCATCTGACGGCTCCGGGAAGTGTGCGATATGAACGTCTACTGCCAGACCTGGTGTTTGGGAGTCGCGAGAGCTGGAGCACACTTTGCAGCGTGAAACGGCAGTTTGGTGTCCTCAAACAGGCTAAGCTAAGCTGGTGTGCGTGCCAAAACCGGTGGGCTCGGCCTCTAGGGCCTCCCTGCCCGCCACAGACACCAGTGTGCCATGCTGGGACAAACATGCCGCCATTTCCATGTGTGACTGGACACTTGTCCTTCGTGTGCCAGCATATTCTGTTAGGTTACAGCCAGGGAAACGTAGTAGAGTGGCTTTGACACTGACTTATGATGCTGGGAAAGTTTCTTAGTATTTCCAAATTCTTCAGGATTGCCCCACCGTATTTCCAGTACATCTCCACACCAGCCTGCTAGGCTATTTAATTTTCTCTAACAGCATGGCTCAGGACCTGGTGACAATAGGTCCAACTAGCTTAGGAGAAAAGGGCAAGGACACACCTGAAGGAGAAGGGTTGTCACTAGGACACCCGAACCATTTCTGTCTCTGCATTACTTTGCATGTCAGCTTTATTCTCTGAAGCAGCACTCTCTCACATGGCCGGTGTGTGATTATGGCCAGCACTACAGAGCATGTGTTCAGTTTTGTCACCAGAAGGATTCTTTTTCATCCCGAACTTCTGGTTTTGTCTGATTCTGGGGCAGGACTCTGTTTTGTGTGGCTGAGGGGATGGGATACTTTGACTGACAGCACCCACGCGATTGTAATGCCAACAGGGGAATTTTCTCCGCAAGGAGTAATACACAGTTCTCAGAGAGAGAGAGAGTTCTTGGTAGACCAAGCAGCAGACATTCATTTCTTTGTTCCCAGCCTGCACACACACCCTTCCTCCATGCGCTGAGTTCAAGCAATGCTTGTACCAAATGCAGTACAATCTTTTCATTTATAACCGCAAACGCAAACATACTCACGTCTGTCCCACATGCTGTGTCTGGCTGTGGCTCCCATCCCCAGGCCTACAGTTTGCCGGTTGGTGTCCATCCTCCTCAGGTTGGGATGTAGCTTCACTCTGTGAGCTAAATGGAAAAATGCAGAAATAACTGACATACTTCATGCAAAGCACTAGAGGCAAAAAAGGAAAACAGAATAATGGTGGTTTAAAATACCAATTCAAGAAAAGGCAAAAAAGGAAGCAAAACAGCTATCATGGATTCAGACACTGTCACTACATCCTGCCAGACCAGGAGACTCATCAGTGAGCATCATTTCATTGACTCACTTCCCTAGAAATGGATTGACATCCTTGTTTAAGTTATTCCAGTGTGTCCCTGGATTTAGCCTATTTCTGAAATTTTTCTTTGTCCGTGTTTTCCTGGGCCACCACCAAGGGTCCCTTGAGAGAACTGCCCAGCTGGGAGCTCTGTTCCCTTGGCAGTGCACGGCATGTGAGTGTGGGTATGAAGCCTGGGAGTTTCTCAGCAGCTGAGCCATCAGAGACCTCCTGTACCAGATCAGAGCTTCTCCTGCTGGTCACACACCTTTAAACCTTTAGCTAACTCCTTTGAGAACGTATGGTTGATTAGGGCAGTTTTAAGTGTCACAGGGCTTTTGTCTTTTTAGCAACTGTAAGAGTTTTACCTGCCATTCATTGGACTTAACCTGCCCCTGCTTCTGTCTGTTTCTGCCTCAGAATACAGACATGGATGGAAAAACAGAGGGATCTAGTCATCGGGGGCTGATTGGGCCCCTGTCTCTGGGCTTCATTCCTGTCAGTTGCTTTATCATGGGGTGGGGCGGTGCTTTTTCCCCTCTGCCTTTGAGAGAAGGGTATTGGAAGCAATCTCGAAGTTTTAGCTGTCTTTAATTCTTCAGGCTCTTCCTGTGTATTCTCATTCCAATTTTCCATATTTTTTAATGTATAATCTTTATTATGTTTTTTCCATTACCATTTAGTCCCTTTATACCCCACTTCTCCAGCAATCACCACCCTGATTTCTGTGCCCATGAGTCCTTTTTCCTTTTTGCCCAATCCTTCCACCCCCTAAACCCCCCAGCTAGCTGTCATCTGTTCTCCATTAACTTCAGTGTGGACAGATAATGTACTTTTCCAGTGCAGAAAGTGAGTAATTTCTAGTGATAATTTACATACACTGGAACTCACCAAGTGTATAGTTTGAGTTTTGAGAAATAGGTACAGTTGTGTACCCACCTCACAATCAAGATACGTAATGTTTTCTTTACCTGGAAAAGTTTTATGTACTTTTGCAGTTAACTTTTGTCTCCCTTTCCTCCCAGCCCATGGCATGCAGTTATCTGTCCACGAGCACTATACTTTACCTTTCTAGAATTTTAGTAAATGGAATTCAGACTTTGACTTAGCAGTGTTCTTTGCAGATTCATCCATTTTGTCGTGTGCCGTGTGAATTCGTAGATTGTCTCTCTTATTGCTGAGTGGCACGTTCATTCCATAGTTTGGATACCCCCCACTTCACCGGCTGGACATTTGGGTGTTTTCCATGTTTGGCTCTTACAAGTACATCTGCTTTAGACATTCACACAGAAGTCTTTGCATGTATGTATGTTTTTAGAAGTTACCTAGGAGTAAGGGAGTGAGATTGCTGGTGTGTATGTTAAGTATATAGTTAACTTTATAAGAAACCTCCAAACTCTTTTCTAAACTGTCTGTACCATTTTGCATTCCTGCCAGATATGTATGTTTTGTCCTCTTGATAAAACGACCCCTTTGCCATGAGATGATCCTTGTGGTCACATTCTTTATTTCAAAGTCTACTTTGTCTAATGTTAATATAATGATTCTAGCTTTCTTTTTAGTTTTTGCATGATACATAAAAATTTTTTCTAAGTTCTCAATTTTTATCTGTGAAGTCTTCAAAATTTTTAGTATTATAATGATGGGTCTTGCTTTTTACTCAGCTGACAATCTGTCCTTTAATTGAATTGTTTAGGCAGTGTACGTTTGTGGTCATTACTGATGCTGTTGACTTCAGATCTACCATCTTGTTATTTGTTTTCTACTTAATTCATCTTTCAGTTTTTCCTCTCTCCTTGCCTTGTTTAGGATGGTGTGTGTTTCTGTGTTCACCATTGACGTATTAGCTGTGCCTCTTTTGTTTCATAATGTCCGTGATTGCTGTAGTGTGTACAATAAAACCTTTAATTTGTCACAGTCTATCCAAATTTTACTACTTCACATGTAGTTTGAGATCCTTATAACATGTTACTTACCTTTCTCTTTTCCTATCATGTATGCTATTGTCATACATTTTAATTATATATATGTTATAAAACTCATAGGACATTGTTACTACTTTTGCTTGAAACAGAAGTGTTTTTTACTTTGATACATACTGACCATTCCTGGGGTACTGGATTTCTTTTTGCAGTTCCAAAATTCTGTTTAGTATCATTTTTTGGTGGTTTTATTTTTTGCTCGAACAATTTCCTCTTATATGTCTTATAGTAAACTCCTGCTGGTAAGAACTGTTCTCATGTTTTATTGATTTTTAAACAATTTATATTGCATCTTAATGATAGAAATTTATGTTCAATTCTTTAGCAGTGTTTCCTTTTTCTCTCAGTAATTTTAAAACGTTGTTCCATTGTTCCCTGCCCTGCATGGTTTCAGACAGAAAGTCTGATGCCATTCTTTGTTCCTCTGTACCTAGTGTGTTTCCCCCTCTCTGGCTGCTTTCAAGATTTTTCTCTTTATCTTTGATTTTCATAATTTGATTTATTATGAGATACCTTAATGTGTTTTCTAATGTTTTCCTTATCTGCTGTTTGTTGTGCTTGCATTCATCGGTCTATACTTTTCACCAGCTTGGGGAATTTTTTAGCCATTATTTCTTTAACACCCATTCCTCTTTCTGAGACTCTGGTTTCCTCTGGTAGACCACTCGATATTCCACTAAGGTTCACTGAAGCATTGTTCAGTTTCTTTCTAACTCCTTTTTGTATTTTCAGTACTTTATTATAATAAATTTTTATTCCTGTGTCTTCAGGTCTATTGTAATGTTTTTCATTTCATATGTAGTATTTTTTACCTTTGAAACTGAATTGTGAATCTTTTATATTCTCTACTTCTCCCCTTCTCAAGTTTGTATTTTTCGTAATGTCCTTGAGCATTTTTATCACACTTATAATAGCTATTTTAAGGTCCTTCTCTTAGAATTCTTTTCCCTTTCATTTCTGGGATGTTACATTGATTTTTGTACTAGCTATAAGTCATACTTTCCTCTTTTTTTTTTTTTTGCACTCTTAATAATTGTTATTTGAATGTCAGATATTGTGACACTTTTCAGGGCTGGATTTAGTTATATTTCTCTAAAGGACATTGGATTTTACTCTACTGTGCAGATAAGTAACTTGTAGGTCAACGGAATCCTTTAGAGACTTGCCTTACTCTTTGTTACATGGTAGATTGAGAGCAGCCTTTATTCTGGCATTATTTAGCTCCATTACTAAAGTATTATTACTCTTCTTTAGACTCCGTCCAGTCCCTGGTATTATGGAGTCTTTCTACTCTGATAAGAACACAAACTATTGCTAGCTCTATGTGAGCCCTTGAAATTTGTCATTCCACTACTTTTGGTGGGTCCCCCCCACGCACTCGATAGTTTGCTTTTAGGTGAACTCAGATCAGTTCTGCAGCCAAGATATGGGGATTTCTCTGCAAGCCCCCGAGCTGTCTTTTTGTGTATGTTTCTCCTCTCTTTTGATCTCCTCTACAAATTCTAGCCACTTCAGCCTCACCAAACTCCCCCTTGAGCTCTTGAATTCAGCATGCCTTTCAGACTCTGTTGAGGAACTCTCTTCTCTACTGGGTCCTAGGCATTTCCTCCAGGCAGTAATCTAGGGGCTCATTTGTCCCTTTCTCTTCGGAGTCACATCCAAAATTGCCACTGTACAAGGTCTGAAAACATTTGTTTTATATATTGCCCTGTTTCCAGTTATGATAGGAGGGTAGTTTCTGTCGCAGTTAATCTTTTATGGGCATAAATAGAACTAAACTGGTTACTGATCCCTTTTGTTGAGAAATTTCTTTCTTGTTGCCTCAGACCTCAAGAGACCTAAATTTACTGAGCTATGAAATGAGGAAATATAAGGAGATGAGATGGTATATGGGGACTAAATGGTAATTTTAAAAAGGAAAGAAAAAAATTTTAAAAACAGAAAGTGATAAGGAAATCTAAGTCTTTGAGTACAAACTCTTTAGATATGTATTTGAAGAACCAGAAAGGGATACATTTTCTTCCCAGCTAACCTTCCCCATGTTCCCCCACCCCAGTTTTTTGGACTTTCAATCACGTACGGTTGAACTGGTTTATGTCAGTGTTACTTTGCTGCGGCTTCCTGGAAATCCGCCAGCGTGCCTGACCTGCTTCTGAAGGCATCTGCTTTCTCTTTTGAAAGGTAGTCACTATAAGCAAATTTGAAATATGCTTTATAATACTCATGTTTAATGTGCTCTGAAATTCAGCACTTTTTATTTGCAATACATTAAAAAATAAAACAACAGTGGAGCTTTCATGGAACATGGGCTTCGGCTAATGTTTGAGAAGTCTGTATAATGATACCTTTTGGGCGTATTGATGCTGCTAAGTCCATAGTCATTGACTTGGGTTTGTCATGTTCACTGTCAGTGGAGCTGTTTTGGCATTTGTCCACATAGGTAAGCGTGACCAGGTTCTCTGATGACAGATATTACTAAACGGTTTTAATAGGGGAAGATTTGTGTCATAGCTCTATGGAGAAATTAAAAACCTGATTAACGTGTGTCTAAATGACTGGTTGTCTGACTTAAGATTCAGTATCTCTCATTTTTTTAATTAGCTCTAAACTCAGCTTGTTAGATGGCATCTGCAATTGCTCGTATTAACATTTTAAAAACCTTAGAGGTTTTCTTTACTTCATTTTATTTACTTATTCATTTAGCATTTTGAAGATATGCCTGGCTAAGAATTTCTGCCTCCAGGAGACAAATCATGATTAAAAGCAAATGTCGTATCTCTCATAAAAGTATGTTTACTGAACCCATTAAAGCTGATACTAAGGGGGAGAGCTTTGAACAGTCAAATTTAGAAAACAAAATGTGTGTTCTGGATTTTCTCAAGCAGAATGAAAAACAAAATTCAATATAAGCTCTTGGTTGTATCAGTCTGGTGGAAGATACTTGGGGAAATTAAAGTGACGGGAAACAAAACACTAAGAAAGTAATGTTCTGACTGGGGATAGTGACAGTCACAGTTAAGTGACTGCCCAGTCAGTAGAGCTGTATTCTAGCACTGCGTGCACCACCCCATTTCATCTTCACCCTGTGAAACAGGTACCACCACCACCACCACCACCATCATCATCATCGTCGTCGTCGTCATCATCATCATCATCTTCCCCAGTTTATTGAGGAGGAAATTAGTCTTAAATGTCTTATCCAAAGCTGTAGTATAGCATAACAGGACTTCTGGTGAAACTAAAGTCTGATGATAGCAAATTAATTGTAGCATATTGTTAAAACCAGTGTCCATGAGGAAATAAATGCTTAGAAGACGCTTAATTCAGCACTTTTTGTGTGGTCAGGACAGTCCATCACTACGTAGCGTGTGTATTTAGATGACTGTGGGTCTCCAATTAGGGCCGGTGGGCATGAACAGTTCTTTGGCTTGGCCGCCGCAGTGCGTGTTGTGAATGGAATTGCACGAACCTAGTTAGGCATGTTCCTGTTGCCCACAGCTTCCACGGCTCCCTGGAGTGCCCCACCCGGCCCCCTTGCACAATCGCTGCTGCTGTTCTGGCTCCTGAGTCTTTTGTTGTTGTCTTTGTTTGTTGTGTTTTGTTTTTAAATTAAGCTCTTTAATTTTTTTAATTTTTAAATTATTTTATTTTATTTTATTCTTTAATTACTTTATTGTTGTTCAGTTACAGTTGTCTGCATTTTCTCCCCACCCCAGCCAAGCCCCCCTCCCTCCCTTGAGTCTTCTGAAATTGTGACTTGCCTCCCCCATTTAGACTGACAGAGCATGTGGGATGGAGACAGACAAATGGACAAGACCATACATAATGCCATATTTTTACTTTAGTGGTATCGCTAAATGAGCTGCTTGTCTAGTTTTTGTTACCATGGTTTATAAGCTGAGGTGCAAGTAATGGATTTTTTTTTCCTATGTGAAGTAAGCACTCCTCAAGTACCAAAGACTGCAAAGACTGTACAAAGACGTGTTAAACACAGCCTCCCTCTTCTGTGGAGCTTACATTTAGTTACTCTGTGCAGGGAGTAATCACCATCTAGAATTACCACAGCACATACACTGTTTGCTAAGGTACCACATAAAATGTTCAAAACGGAGCAGAAAAAGTGCCGTTGGGACCACGCTGACATTCTCCCCGATAACAAGACATCAGTAGGACAGTGGTGTTCCGTGTTTATGATAACTTGATATGTGACGTAGGAAGTAATTCAGACAATTAGGGACAACAGAAATGCTTCAGTAAGTGGTGCTGCAGCTATGTGCGGTATGGGGTGGGTGGAGTATTTGGGGGGTGCTTTGGGGAGGGGTGGTTCCCCACACCAGTCCAACCAGAAGAATTGGTTTCATGTAATCATAGATTACAGGTAAACATTTGGGAGGCAAAATCTAAAATTTTTAGAAGAAAATGTGGAACAATATCTTGGTTACCTTTAGATAGAGAAGGATTTCTCAAGATTTAGAAAAAACAAAATCAGAAAAAGAATGTATTGATACATATGATTACATTAAAAGTAAAGCCTACTATATATTAAAAGCCTCTTTAAAAAGTTAAAAATCAATCCAAATATTGGGAGAAGATACTTGTAGCATATTACTAATAAAGGATTAATATCCACAATATTAAAAATCTTATATTTGTTAGAAAAGACAATCCCATAGAAAAAAGGGCAATAATTTGCGCAATTCACAGAAAAAGAAATTGAGCTGATCAATAAATTTACGAAGATACATAAATTTATGTATCTCCATCTTACCAACAATCAAGGATAATCAAATAAAACATACAGCAAGATATCATATCCCAAATGTCACATTAGCCAGAATTGGGAAGAATGGTAACAGCGAATGTCGGCGAGGCTTTAGAGCCATCATCACTCTTCTGCCCTGTGGGTGTATCTGTCATGTCACCACTTGGGAAGACAGTTGACAACCATCAGCGAAGTTGACAATACTACATTTATGTCCCAGTTAATCCAATCTTAGGTGAGTATCTACAGAAACTCTTTACAGTTTTACCAGAGGGGGACTGTTCATAGCAATGTTGTAGTAACTCAAAATAAAACAACCTAAATGGCCCTTAATAAGAAATAAGAGGGATTTTATATGTCATATAATAGAAAACTATGTAACAATGAAAAGCAAGGAAGCTAGAGGTCCATGAATCACATGAAAGAATCTCACAAACCTAACATTGAATGAAAAACATCAGCTTGCAGCAGAATTTGCACAAATGACAACATTCTAAAGCATGCGAAACTGCTTTTAGTAGGAATACATTTGCATAAAGAAATCTGTAACTGTGAGTAGTGGTTACCTCTAGCAGGGGGGGAACATGCAGTCGGCGATGAGTACCCAGCAGTTCAGCTACACAGCGCGGGCAAAAGTGGGTTTACAACTGTAGTATGCAAAACAGAGTTTGTTCTTATGTTATTCATTATTAATTACAGTATTTCCCACATGAACAACTGTAAACCTACTTTTGCCCTAACCGGTACTGATAATTTTTTACTCAGGTGATGGTATGTGTATGTTTACTTTATTGTTCTTGATTAACCTTTTGATGTCTCCATGTTTCATAATAAACTTTTAGAAACTTGATAGAATGCCTGATTGCATAGGAAATTTAGAAACAATTGAGGAATCTTTTTTGAAATCTGTGCAAGAGTAATAACAAAAAACCTGAAAAACACAAGTTAGTAGTTACCACACTACAGTGTAATATTTTAAAACTTCACCACAATAACAGAATTTTGGTTGTTTTTCATTTAAAAATGTGAAAGATTTAAATATGGGGAGGTAAAACTGGAGAGAGAAATGGAGGACAGCAGGGAGGGCGTGCGGCTCTGCTACCCTTACGGAGAGGAAGTGGAGAGGGACCGCCAGGCCAAGGAAACAAAGGCATGTCAGCGCGCTCTGCTGAGGCAGCCGAGAGACCAAATGAAAAACGTACCGATGTACGAGGAAGATGGAATGGAGTGGTTATTGCTAACTCCTCATGTTTCACAGCAGAAAACCACTAGAAAACTTTACAATCTATTAATAATACAGCACCTTGTTTATTGATTTGATGGAAATTAAACTACCCACAGAAACAGCTCAAATGTTAGGGTTTTCTTTTGGAAAATGGAAATGGGGGTTTGGGAGGAAGTGAATCAAAGTTAATTGCGTGGACAGATCACTTTAATAATTTTGAAATATTTTAATCGCATTGCATTTCTAGCATAGTTCCTTCAGTGAGTTTGCCCAGCTGAGATTTGTTTCTAATTTGAAATATCGAAATGTTCATTGCTTTTTAAGGATGTGAGGACCATGTTTGGTTCATGTTTTCAATCTAATTTAAATACTCTGGATGTAAGTAGTGTTGTGTAGCAGCGTCTTGAGAAGGTTAGGGAGGTTCACTCACTTCGGAGGGGTGTACATACTTGCTGTCAGTGCAAGTTTTACAAATTTGGTCCCACATGTCAAATTTGAGAGAGTAGATGTTGCCTTGAGTCACACACGTACTGAAAATAGCATTTCTAAAAGCAGTGCAGGCAGAACTCTTTGCTATTGTGTAACACTGGGAACAGTGACATTATAATTAATCGAAGTGGAATGGGTTTTCCCCCCAGAAGACAGTTGTCTCCTCCCACTAGAGAAGGATTCTTTGAATGGAGGCAACGCAATTATTTCATAGCCAGGCCAGGTCTTCCTCCTTCCCACCGTGGCTCTGTGGCAGCGGGGCTCTGGTGAGGCGACTGGCACCACTGCTGCGAGGTCAGACCGGCACCAGAAGGCAGCCCAGTGAGCTCACGAGTAGCAGTTTGTCCCTTGACAGGCCAATTTTGGTGGCGTTTCATCTGTTTCCAATGGGGAGTGCCTCTTCACAATTCTACATTTACACTAAAAAAATAAGTTTTAGGATTTAAGTTCCATTTGATGACTCATGTCTATAAAACCCACCCTTTCCTGCTGTGGAGTGGAGTTGGTTACAGGGGGCCACACGTCATTCCCCACAGAAGCGCTGCTTGACGAGGACCTAGGCCGGGAGTAGCAGCCACAGTCTTTTAGCACGCACGCACACGCACACGCACACAAATCTGCGTTCAGAGTCTTTGACACACTTCTTTCTGAAAAGGAAATGCAATTTTCACTGCATCTGATTATTCTCTTTGGACTGTTGACTCACTTTGTTTGCATTTTCGGTTTTGTTAACACGCAGGAGAAAGAAGAAGATAATCTTGATGCCTTTGTATGATTGGTTATGTAATGCAGTGCTTCAAATCCTTCTGTAATCTGATGAAAATTTGAAATTAAAAATACAGTACTGGTCTACCAAAGGAAATAATGATGGTGATAGAATTTATGTACAAAAAAATTACCACTGGATTGTTTAGACTTAAGAATTTGAACTTTGAAATGAAATAGGTCATTGATTCATTTTTTTATTTAATCTGTGGTGTATTTTTGTCCATGACCATTTAGTCCCCTTATATATCCCCTCCCCCCAGCAATCACCACCCTGTGGTCCACGAGTCCTTTTCCTTTTTGCTCAGTCCCTCTACCACTCCCCCTCCCCCACTAGCTGTCATCCTGCTCTCCATCCATAATATTTAAAAAAAAAAGAAAGAAAGAAAACAGCTTTTGAGCAGTAGATGTGTGCCAGGGGAATAAAGCGGGCATCATGCCACTTAGAGCTGAATCACTGAAGGAGTCCATGAAATCTTTGGACACAGAGATCGAGGATAAGATGACTGCAGCCAGGGAACAGGTAATCCAAAGCCCTAAGGTGGGAAGGATCTAATGAGGCTGATGCCTGTTGGGGTGTTTAGAACAGCCATGCAAAAAAGAACCTGATCATTATTTTAGGTACAGAATGTCATCATCTCACGGTAATCATCACCTTGGAAACAGCTTAACGGCCCATGCAAGTTTCACTGAGTTAAATGTGGTAGAGCAATACAGTATCACTGTTCACAGTCATTTTAAAAATGACATATGAAACATACACACATATATACGTAGAAGTGTTTAAAAGACACCACTGTAATATCCCAACTGTGTGGCAGATGTGTGCATAGTAAAATGATGAGGAGGTCATGTACCAAAATGTTAATCATGCTTGTCTTTTGTGATTAGACTGGTGATTTTATATTGTTTTCTGTGTTTGTTCTGCTATTTTTTCCTTATTTTTAAATTTATTTTTGCCATTGACACTGGACAAATATAACTTACCAGGGAAAATCAATATTTTAAGTTAAACACTTGTTATTTATAAAATATATAAAAATGTTTCCAAATAATGACAAATGCAGAAAGGTGTAACAAATGTCTACTATAGCATGAATAACAATTAAAAAATAATAATGACTTAGGGCAGGATGGGTGGGTGTTTCCCCTGTTTTAAAAATTTGCTTAATGATGGTCCTGGGATTGTCCTTACCGTAAAGAAATTGGGGCTGGGGGTGACTGGGGTCTCCACAGACGGGGTTTCCTGTTGTTTCAGCAGCACTTAGAAATTCATAGAAAGGCTTCCAGTGGCCACACGGTTGGCAGTGGACCCCGGAGCACTGACGTGGAAGAGCAACAGTAAACACGTGGCGGCGGCCCTGCAGGTGCAGCCTCCCACAGCGGGCTGCTTCTGACACCTGTGCCTGAGCCGAGTGGAGTGAGGAACCACGTCTAGGAGGGAGGGGCTGGAAGTCTCTCTGAAGCCACTACGCTTGGGAAAAGTAGTCAGACTGCTGTCACATCCTCAGGAGGGCAGGTTTTGTCTGATGGTTCCTCATGCCCCTAGGAATTACTTCTCTTGACATATTTCACAGGTCCTCGTGGGCCTTGGGCTGTTTTTGTAATTACAATGGCTTCCTTGAGTTGCTGTTTGCAGAAATGCGTGCTCAGCGGGGCCCTGGACTCTGCTGGGCTTGGTCAGAGGTGCTGGTGAAGCTGAAGGAGTCCGACTAGGTAAACCTGCTGGTCTGACTCAGCAGCTGCCTGCACTTCTCAGACAGACGTAATAACCTAGCCGTACATTTTACTGTAGCATGTTCCTCCAATTTTTTATAGTGAGCTCTATAAATTACTCAAGAAATTATGAAAAAACCTTAGTATGCTTGATTTTCTTGGCGTTTAGTTTCATACCTTTCAGATAAAATAAAGTTACTGAATTTCAGTAACATTTTGCCATGTCCAGCTTTTTAAGAAGGCTATTAAAAACAGCTTCTTCCTTTAGTTTATGAGAATTATGAGAGCACTGACTAGAGTCAATAATTCTGAATTGCGTATTTGAAAGTTGCTAGAAGAGTAGACCTTAAATGATAAAATTGCAACCCTGTGTGGTGACAGATGTTAACTAGACTTATTGTGGGGATTATTTCACAGTATGTACAAATATCCGATCATTTGGTACTCCTGAAACCAACATAATGTTAGAGGTCAATTATACCTCAATTTAAAAAAATTAAGAGGTAAGATGGCGGCGAGATAGGTGGGAGCGGAGTCCACTTCCCCTTGGCACCAGTGAAACACCTAGCTGATCTGAGGAACAGAGTGAACAGCCAACAGTATTCCAGCATATATGAAGATCAGAGACCAAAGATAGAGGACATTGAAAGATCTGACCGTAAGAAGAGTGCTTAAGGACAATAAGGTCCCTGGGACCTGTGCGTGGACCAGGGCAGCTGAAGCCCCAGCCTGGGCACAGGGTTTGCGGCAGGATTCTTGGGAGAGAGCCAGGCTGGGCTGTATGAGCAGCCAGGTGCTTGTTTGGACCAGGGGGGCTTGAATAGGAAGAATTTCTCAAAAAGAAAAAGAAAATAGAGGCACTCAGCGGCTAATTAGAGAACTCTCTGCAGCAGCCGCGGCCTCTGGCGCCCGTCCCCACCTCAGCCCCTGGACTGTGAACGCGGGATAAGCAGCCCCGGCACTCACCTGAAGCCCGGTTGTGCGCACCCAGATTAGCGGACTGGGGGCCCACACCTGAAACCTCAGGTGGGTGCACAACAGGAGCAGAGGCTAGCTGCCCCACGCACAGGCCCAAAGCGGCTGGACTGGCAGGCCATGCGCGACCCAGGCCCAAAGCAGCAGATCCGCTGATCAACAGCCTGGCTGCCTGCAAGCGACCACACCTAAAGGCATCGGTTCTGAACAACTCCTACCTAGCCCCTGCGCACAGAGCCCTGCAGGGCCTACTGGCTCTCTAGGAGGAAGGCAGAACGCCCAGCAGAGGGGAGCTGCAGGGCTAGGGGAGACTGCATTCCCCGGAAAGACTTGACCCAGTAGGGAGCTGAACTACCCCATAGCAGCACCGAGAGCCCCTAGCATCTAAGACAGCAAAGAGCAAGAAGGGAGAGTGTGAGTTGCCCCTAATTGGTGCAACTCAAGGACACCACAACTGGTGTACTAAAGGCCTAGTGGGGACCAGAAGGACCCTGAGGAACTGGACTGCAGGCTGAACAACAGCAAAGAGTGTGGTTCAGGAAGGTGGAAAAGTGAGACCAATCCTTCCAACCACCCCCTCCCGTTTCACAGACAGGAAGACCAACAGAACTAACCTGACCAGTTTAAAGCCAGCAGAACACTTTTTTTTTTTCTTTCCTCCTTTCTCCCTGAATTCCTCCTTCCTTTCTGTCCTTCTTTCTTTTTTTATTCCTTATTCCTTCCATCCGTTACCTTTTTTATTCTTTCTTCCTGCCTTTTATTTATTCTTTTGTTTTAATTTTTGTTAAAATTCCTTCTTATCTTGCCTGTGATCTTTCTTTATCCCTTCTTCTTCCTTCCTTTCCTTTTCCATTCCATTTTTCCCTCCTTCCCTTCTCCATTTTTTTTCTCCCCCCCCATTCTCTTTTTCCCACAGGTGAGACAGTAAAACCTGGAGTGCTGAAAAGACCACAGTTAGACTGTATTAGACCCATAAATGTCAGCTCAAGACCAGTGAGCACAGGAGATTAAGGAGACAGCACCACTGAATCCCATTGGCATTCTACCATAGAAGTTCATACCATAAACCCAGGGAGTCAGAATAGATCAATATAAGAAGCAGAGGCTAACAAGAAGAGTCTCACAAACAATGGGAAGACAAAGAAACAATCCCCAAATGAAAGGAAAGGAGGAAGCCTCAGAAAGAATGCTAACTGAAAAAGAGGCAAGTCAACTATCAGATACTGAGTTCCAAGCAATGGTTATCAGGAAGCTCACTGAGCTCAAAGAAAACTACCAGAAACTACAGGGAAACTACAATGAAGTCACTGTAAACTATATTAACATGAAAAAGGAAATAGAAACTATCGGCAGGAGCCAAGAGGAAATGAAGAATACAATTTCTGAATTGAAGAACACAGTAGAAGGAATGAAAAGCAGACTTGATGAAGCAGAGGATCGGATCAGCAAGCTGGAGGACAAAGTAGAAAAAAACATCCAGAAAGAGCAAGAAAAGGAAAAGAGGCTCAGAAAGAATGAAGAGGGATTAAGGGAAATGCAGGACAACATGAAACGTAACAATATACGTATAATAGGAATACAAGAAGGAGAAGAAGAAGAGCAAGGGATAGAAAACCTGTTTGAAAAAGTAATGATGGAAAATTTCCCTAATCTGATGAGAGAAAAAGTCACCCAAATCCAGGAAACACAGAGAGTCCCAAACCAGATGAACCCAAAGAGGCCCACTGCAAGACACATCATAATTAAAATGGCAAAATTCCAAGACAAAGAAAGGATCTTAAAGGCAGCAAGGGAGAAATAAGAAGTAACATACAAGGGAGCCCCAATAAGGTTAGCAACTGACTTCTCAATGGAAACGCTCCAAGCCAGAAGAGAATGGCAAAAAATATTCCAAGTAATGAGAACCAGAGGCCTGCAACCAAGACTACTTTACCCAGCAAGGCTCTCAATCAAGATAGAAGGCCAAATAAAGAGTTTCCCAGACAAAAGAAGTCTAAAAGAATACACTTCCACCAAACCAGCTCTGCAAGAGATGCTAAAGGGACTGCTTTAAGGAAAGGAAGGAAAAAAGAAAGACAGAGGAACACAGGTAGGAAAAAATGTCAATGAATAACTACCTATCGATAATAACCTTAAATGTAAATGGATTAAATGCTCCAATCAAAAGACATAGAATAGCTGAATGGATAAGAAAACATGACCCACACATATGCTGCCTACAAGAGACCCATCTCAGGACAAAAGACCTACACAGACTGAAAGTGAAGGTCTGGGAACAACTTTTCCAAGCAAACGGACAGGAAAAAAAAGCAGGGGTAGCAATACTCATATCAGACAAAAGAGACTTCCAAAGAAGGGCCATAAAGAGAGACCCAGAAGGTCACTTCATAATACTCAAAGGAAGAATCCACCAAGAAGACATAAACATTGTAAATATATATGCACCCAACATAGGAGCGCCCAAATACATAAAGGAAATCTTGGAGGACTTCAAGAAAGATATTGACAGCAACACAATTATAGTATGGGACTTTAACACCCCACTGTCAAAAATGGACAGATCTTCCAAACAAAATATCAAGAAGGATATTGTGTCACTTAACAATACCCTAGATGAAATGGACTTAACTGATATAGATAGAGCTTTTCATCCCAAAGAAGCGAAATACACATTCTTTTCAAGTGTACATGGAACATTTTCAAAGATAGACCACATGATAGGACACAAAGGAAGCCTCAACAAATTCAAGAAAATTGAAATCATATCAAGCATTTTCTCTGACCACAAGGGACTGAAACTAGAAACCAACCCCAAAGGAAAAAATCCAAAACACTCAAAATCATGGAGACTGAATAGCATGCTATTAAACAATGAATGGGTCAAGAATGAGTTAGGGAAGAAATCAAAAACTTTCTGGAAACAAATGAAAATGAACTCACAACAACCCAAAACCTATGGGACACAGCAAAGGCAGTCCTGAGAGGGAAGTTCGTAGCAATACAGGCCTACCTTAAAAAGATAGAAACATTTCAAACAAACAACTTAGCCCTACGCCTACAAGAACTTGAGGAACAACAACAAAGACAGCCCAGAGCAAGCAGAAGGAAGGAAATCACCAAGATCAGAGCAGAGTTAAATGACATAGAGACTAAAAGCACAATTCTAAGGATCAGTGAATCCAGGAGCTGGTTCTTTGAAAAGATAAACAAAATCGACAAGCCTTTAAGTAGGCTCATCAAGAAAAAGAGAGGATCCAAATAAACACAATTAGAAATGAAAGAGGAGAGATTACACCTGATACCACAGAAACACAAAGGATTGTAAGAAATTACGACGAACCATATGCCAAGAAATTTGAAAACCTAGGTCAAAAGGGCACAGTTCTAGAAAAATATAATCTTCCAAAACTGAATGAAGAAAAGCAGAAAGCCTGAACAGACCAATAACAGCAGAGGAAATTGAAGCAGTCATCAAAAAACTCCCAACATACAAAAGCCCTGGACCAGGTGGTTTCACAGGAGAATTCTACAAAGCATTTAAGGAAGAGCTAACCCCTATCCTTCACAGACTATTCGAAAAAATCCAAACTAATGGAAGACTCCCAAACTCTTTTTATGAAGCCAGCATCATCCTAATCCCAAAACCAGATAAAGACACAACGAAGAAAGAAAACTTCAGGACAATATCGCCGATGAACATAGACTCTAACATTCTCAACAAAATATTGGCAAACCGCATCCAGCAATACATTAAAAAGATCATACACCATGACCAAGTGGGATTCATCCCAGGGATGCAAGGATGGTACAATATTTGCAAATCAATAAACATAATACATCACATAAACAACAGCAAAGACAAAAATCACATGATCATATCAATAAATGCGGAAAAAGCATTTGATAAGATACAGCACCCGTTTTTTATAAAAACACTCAGCAAAGTTGGAATAAAGGGAGCATTCCTCAACATAATAAAGGCCATATATGAGAGACCTACAGCCAACATCATACTCAATGGACAAAAACTTAGAGCTTTCCCACTAAGATCAGGAACAAAACAAGGATGCCCTCTCTCACCACTCCTATTCAACATAGTATTGGAAGTCCTAGCCACAGCAATCAGACAAGAAAAAGAAATCAAAGGCATCCAAATTGGAAAGGAGGCACTGAAACTGTCACTGTTTGCAGATGACATGATAGTGTACATGGAAAATCCTATAGACTCCACCAAAAAACTACTCGACCTAATAAATGAATTTGGCAAAACAGCTGGATACAAGGTCAATACTCAGAAATGAAAGGCATTCCTGTACACCAACAACGAAACTGCAGAAACAGAAATCAGGAAAAAGTCCCATTTGATATAGCAACAAGAAAAATAAAGTACCTAGGAATAAACCTAACTAAGGAGGTAAAAGACCTGTACTCAGAAAACTACACAACACTGAAGAAAGAAATTAAGGAAGACACAAACAAATGGAAGCATGTACCATGCTCATGGACTGGAAGAATTAACATCATCAAAATGGCCATACTACCCGAAGCAATTTATAGATTCAATGCAATCCCTATTAGAGTACCCATGACATATTTCACAGATATAGAACAAACATTTCAGAAATTCATATGGAACCATAAACGACCCTGAATAGCTGCAGCAATTTTGAGAAAGAAGAACAAGGCAGGAGGGATCACAATACCTGATATCAAACTGTATTACAAGGCCACTGTAATCAAAACAACCTGGTACTGGCATAAAAACAGGCACATAGACCAATGGAACAGAACAGAGAGCCCAGAAATAAACTCAAGTCTTTACGGTCAATTAATATTTGACAAAGGAGGCAGGAGCATAAAATGGAGCAAAAACAGCCTCTTCAACAGATGGTGTTGGGAGATCTGGACAGCTATGTGCAAAAAAATGAAACTCAATCACCAACTTAACGCCATACACAAAAATAAACTCAAGATGAATAAAAGACTAAATATAAGTCGTAACACCATAAAAGTCCTCGAGGAAAACATTGGCAGGAAAATCTCAGACATTCCATGCAGCAACATCTTCACAGACATGTCCCCTAAAGCAAGGGACATAAAGGAAAGAATAAACAAATGGGACCTCATCAAAATAAAAAGCTTCTGCATGGCTAAAGAAAACAGCACCAAATTACAAAGAGAACCAACAGTATGGGAAAACATATTTGCCAATGATACCTCAGACAAGGGCCTGATCTCCAAAATATATAAAGAACTCACACGACTGCACTCCAGGAAGACAAACAACCCAATTAAAAAATGGGCAAAGGACTTGAACAGACACTTCTCCAAGGAAGACATACAGAGGGCCCAGAGACATATGAAAAGATGCTCAGCATCACTAGCCATCAGAGAGATGCAAATTAAAATCACAATGAGGTACCATCTCACACCAGTCAGAGTGGCCAACATAAACAAATTCACAAACAAATGTTGGAGAGGATGCAGAGAAAAGGGAACCCTAGTGCACTGTTGGTGGGAATGCAGACTGGTGAGGCCACTGTGGAAAACAGTATGGAATTTCCTCACAAAACTAAAAATGGAACTGCCCTTTGACCCAGCAATTCCACTGCTGGGATTATACCCTAAGAAGCCTGAAACACCAATCCAAAGAACCTGTGCACCCCAATGTTCATAGCAGCACAATTTATAATAGCCAAGTACTGGAAGCAACCGAAGTGCCCATCAGCAAACGAGTGGATCCAAAAACTATGGTATATTTACACAATGGAATTCTATGCATCAGAGAGAAAGAAGGAGCTTATACCCTTTGCAACAGCATGGATGGAACTGGAGAGCATTATGCTAAGTGAAATAAGCCAGACGGTGAGGGACAAATACCATATGATCTCACCTTTAACTGGAACATAAGCAGTAGAAGAAAAAAGGAAACAAAATATAACCAGAGAGATTGAAGTTAAGAACAATCTAACAATAGCCAGGGGGGAGTGGGGTGGGGACAGTGAGAAGAGGGGATTACAGGAACTACTATAAAGGACAAATGGACAAAATCAAGGGGGAGGGTAGAGGTGGGGCAGGGAGGGGCGTTTGGCTGGGGTGGGGTGGAGGGATGGGGAGAAAAGGCACACAACTTAATTGAATAACAATAAAAAATTAAAATTATTTTTAAAAAAATTATGAGGTCATGTTTGTTTCCTAGAATTTGGAATTCCCTTACCACAGAAGCTCATTCTTTACCCACCCTGAAAACCTCCAGTGATTTGGCAGGCTGTATTTGTTCCTTACAAGCCTGAGTTTCCACTGATGATCTTCATTCCATACCCAACGTCTTGTTGAAATATTCTGTACCAAAATTGTATCCTACTTTCTCGTCTCTTTGTGTAGCCTGAATTTTCTAATGTGTTTCCCCTAAGTGACAAAGAAAATATTTTTTTAAATCTCTTTAGTTTTTGTTGAGTCATATAATTTACATGCCTATTTAGAATATCTGATTTTTTCATGTTTTAATCTCTCTGGACACTGCAACAAACCAAACGAAGTCCATCCTTGGAGGTTCCATTTTAGCGTAGAGGGAGGTCAGTGAAGAATTTATATGTAATATTTCAGACAGGTATGGATGATCAGAGAAACAATGAAGCCCAGGTGAGGAGATTGTGAAGGAAGCGGGCAGGCGCCGTGTTGGGTAGAGTGACCCAGGAGACCGCTGGATGAGGGGACATTCAGATGAGGGACTGAGTTGAAATGAAGGGGCAAGTCGGGATGATATTTGTGGGGGCACATTCTAGCTGAGGTATATAGTTCATTTGTCAAAATTCTAAACAAATTTACATGACGCTAGTATTAGTAGTATATGACTTCAGTTTTTCCTGAAAAGGTAATTATATAGAGTCATTTTTGTGTTTCTTTCTGCCTGCACGCTTTTCCCCTGCATCCTTAGCTTATGATGACACGTTTTTGTTACGTTCCTGTGCGTCTGCGCCCCCAACGACGATGCCAGCTCCTAACGAAGTGGAGAAAGATACTTGTTTGTTAGTTAAGTTTGTGATTTTGTAGCTTACTACTCAGGAATAAAAAGTTCTGTGCCAGCTTTTGTCTCTTCTCCCATGCTTTCTTTTTATTGTTTATATTCACCTTTGACCTATCCGATGTCAAGACAGGGTCCAGGACAAAGTAGAAACAATAAATATGTTAATTAGTGGGTTGCATCCACCCTCCCTTAAATTAAGGGTGAAAGGTGTACCTCCTTTCTGTTAAAAATTCATCAGTAATGTCAAAAGGTTTTTTTCCTCAAAACATTGACTTTAACAAAGAAAAAATCCTGAATACATGAATGAAATTTTAAAAGTTTTTGTGTTCTACCATGAAAACTGGATGCATTTTCTTTTAGGAGACAGCATCCTTAACTTAAAAAACAAAAACCATTTCTGAAGGATTCATGTATATTAACTCCTCTAACTTTCAGAATAACCCTATGAAGTAGGTACTGTTTTATTTCTATTTTACAGAGAAAGGAGGTGAAGCATGGAGAGGCCACGTGACTTGCCCAAGGTCACTCAGGTAAAGGCAGAATTTCAAACCAGGTGCTCTCTGTAAAAAAATACTGTGTTGGCTTCTGTCCAGAGGCCACCTTGATAAAGGATGGTGGTAAATGGCAATGTTATGAGATTTCCATAATTGGGATTCACATTTTGATTCAATGTCTCAGTCCAAATATCTGGCAGAGATGCTGGAGGTCAAAAGAACACCCTTTTTTCCCCCTTCAAAGTCCTGCTGAAAACTAAACTAGACCCTCATTTAAAATCTTCTCTGTCTTCCAGCTTTTACTCAGTAATGGAATGATTTCTCTTTACACACTTGAAATCCATTGTGATTTTTCTTAGGTTAGTGACACACTATCATTTGGTGTATACAGCTTATCATGTATTAAGTTAGGTTGTTAATGTGCCTGCTTCAATAGGCGAACTCTAGGGGTAGGGACTGTGTCCTTATAACCTTTATGTAACAAACATTGTAACAATACTGTAAAATAATTGATAACTTGTAGCATATTTTATAAATCTGTCACCAGAGATGTTAGGTTACTTACCCAAAATCAGAGAAATAGTGGATGTCAGCTTGTGAATAAAATCCAGGTCTCCTGGCTCCCAGTCCAGGGTACTTTTTAAGATTCTAGAAAGATTGATTTAGGGTAAGAGTCTGAACTTCTTAAAGGACTAGTACTATATCCAGAGTGAACAATACCCCTCAGGGGACATCTTGGGGAGGATGTTCTACAATTCTCCTGTTTCATGTTCTCTTCTCTATGGATAATATAGATGTATTCCTTTCACATAAAAGAAGGAAATCTTTTTCTGGGAAAAATAATACCTATAGGTTGTACTTCTGGTTCCTTTAAGGCTGCCCCAGTTTTTCCTTTTATGAAGTAGAGTTGACTACATGTAATAGCTCCTAATCTTAAAGAGAAAGATTGCAAGGATTAACAGATTTTTCAAAAATGTGTAAATTGTCTTAAGTGTTTCAGAGATATTATTTATTAAAATAAGGTGGTACTAGTGCTGGTTTATCCCTACCACTCTGTTATAAACCTGGGGTAATCCGTGCTGCCAGCTGCTTCCTGTGGGGCGGCCCTCTCTCATGGTAACCTCTGTTAGGCTCAGCTTGGACTTCACCACCTCAAGCAGAATCTGAAGGTATCTGAGTTACTCTATTAATTAAGATTCAATAGTGCTTCATGGTGGTGCCTGAGGATATTTTCAGAAAGAAAGTTAGGGATAAGTATGCAGAGATTACCCTTAACTTCACTCGCTGATTTGTAGGGCTCCCATCCAGGAATTTATCTAACTCCTTTGCAGACCACCCCGGACAGCAGACTGCGCCTGCTGGAGCTGTACCTTCAGCTGCCTCAGTGAGGTGGAACTTCAGAGCTCGCTTCCTACCAGAGTACCGTATCTCCTCACCCTGTGAGACAGAGACTAAGAATTTTGCCCAAATTTGGGTTACTGTCACTAGGGAAATATAGCAACTTTAAAAATGTCTTTTTCAGGTCATTGCTGGCAGGTCTTATTTGGCCCACAGTTACCAACATTTAAAAAAAATAAAATATTGTCCTGGCTGGTGTGGCTCAGTGGAATGAGTACCGGCCTGCAAACCAAAAGGTGGCCAGTTCAATTCCCAGTCTAGGGCACAGGCCTGGGTTATGGGCCAGGTCCCCAGTAGGGGGCATGTAAGAGGCAACCACACATTGATGTTTCTCTCCCTCTCTTTTTCCCTCCCTTCCTTTCTCTCTAAAAATAAATAAATAAAATCTTTTAAAAAATAAAATATTTCCCATAACCATCCTCCTTTTTTTTACCCCCCCCCATGAAAAATCAGAATGGTTTGGTTTTATTTTCCAGTGTGATCGTTCAGTGAGACTTTAGACAGACAGAGGTGCGCATGCTCCGCTCTCCAGGATTGGCTAATCATGTATTACAGTGTCCCTTCAGGATTCAGCGTTATCATCCTGGCTCCTACCGGAACCGATTCGGTCGCCCTTGATGTGTTGTGTTCGGTACTCTTCCTATCAGACCATTCAGCACATACAGGATGAAATAACTGCCTACATTTTCTGCATCAGATACCACTTTACATTTAGTCCATCGTGCTCGTGTTTATGATTCCGCACTCACCTAGCAGTCCGGGGGTTCCCATGGAGAGTTACCCAAGGGCTGTGAATGTGCGGGACCTGGGCAGTCCGAGATTGGAGTCTCAGTGCTTATACTCCCTGACCTCAAGCCCTATCTACGTTTGCTTATCACTAACATGGGATTAAGGAGTATAGCTGGCCATAAAGCTGTTTTGAATACTAAAATGAAATAATGCATGTAAATAAAAATTTAAAAAAAACAGTGCCTTCTACAAATCTAACATAGATGTGCCCCATTGTACTAGTGTCGAAGAGCTTCAGCTGAGCACGTACATCTTTGTGTCCAGGTGCAGCCAGGTGTTGGATTTATTTTGGAATGCCCTCCTTGGTATTGCCTTATATTTTAAGTGTCTTTGTCTATTAATATGAAGAAACTGAAGGTGTTTTGCACAGAACTATCACATCCTCACCTTTCCCTTGTTTTCTAGGCTCTCGGGGCCTGCATTGTTAGGCGTCAGCCATGCATGACTCAAGCTTTCTTTCTCATTAGTGTGGGTACGGCCTGGCTTCCCGGCCTTCTGTACTCTTTGCGGGTGGGGGGAAATGGTAATGTTGTTAAGGGAAGGATGTTCTTCAAGCCAACAGACAGGAAGGTTAGTATATTTAAAAAACAACGCACATACTGTGTCTTTCTGTGCCTATTAAGTCTTCTGATATTAAACTTGAAGAAAAGGGAGAAGTAGATGATCAGAACCCAGAGTGAAGGTCAAAAACATGATGAGATCTTCATGTAGGAAGAAATTCTCTTCCCTTTGAATAAAATAAAAAACTGGAACAGTAAGATCTTAAACACAATCTGTTCACCGTTCAGCTCAGAAGAAATGAAAATTGTACAGCAAGCTAATAGGAACTTTTGCCTGAAGTTTATACCTTTTGGTGGATTAAAAAAAACCTTTATTTCTGGCAGATATCCATTATTACTCTTTATTTAATATTTTATTACTCAGGCATATTTTATACAAAAGAAGGATGACAGTTGTTTTTATTCCTAGTTATGCATTTAACTATTTTACAAAGATCAGTGATAATAATTGAAGCCAAAATATTATCCATTCTACTTTTTATTTCCAAAAAGATTTCTTCAAATGTATAATAAAGATGAGATGAGAAAATTAGTAAGAACTGCTGTGTAATATTGAAGATTTAATGGTATTGCCAATATCACTCATCTTTGGAATAAATCCCAACTTCTCTTTTGCAAAAATATATATTCTGAATGTGTGTGTAACATAGAATAATAATCACAGAAACCTGCTCGCCTTTTTTGTCTGTTTCTGATTTTTACCTGGAGTGAGTACTGGCTCATTTGTGCAGACAGTTTGCCAGGGCATCCCTTCAGTCCTGATTGGGCAGTGTTTTTTCTGATAGGTCAGGGTCCATGCTGAATCAGCTGTTAAGTAATTTGAAATTTCTCCCCTCTTCTTTCCCTGCATCAGGGAGGGCAGGATTCCCCCTCTACCCTTCATGAGTTCCTATGGCTGGGCTAATTAGGAAAGTGATGAAAGACCAGATTACATGGAGGAAAAAAAACAATTTAATACACGCACACAAGAGATTATAAATGATGTCCTCAGAAATGATGAACCAGCCAGCCTTTTAAACAAAAACAAATTTTTGAAGAAATGACAGGACAAAGATACTTAGGTTTTGGTGCCCGTTAGTGAGGAATCTAAACCAAGGTTGAGCCGGAGTGGTATATTAATAAAGGAGTGACAAGCGGTGTTTGTGTAAGCTTTTTGACCCTGGGTTCCGCAGCTCCAGTGATAAGGGCGTCTCTCTCAGCCCTGCAGGAGCAAGGAGGGCACCCTTCACAGGGAGGTTTATTCCCTGCACTCAAGGAGACAAGAAAGGGTCAACATGCCCTTTTGCACTGGCTGCTTATCCAATATCTTTAAATCAAAGTAATCAGTGTGCCACTGTGGGATACTTGGGGCCAGCCACCCTGGGCCCCAGCACCTGCAACGTAAAAGTGGTCAGTGCTGTGGGAACCAAGTGTTGCACGTTAGGGGGGCCTTGGGCTCTGCATCTGTAAAATTGAGTTTGTACAGGTGGGCTCAGAGAGTTGTGGGCATTAGTTAATACGCACCAAGTTATGGAGCAGCGCTTAGAACAGTGCGTGCTCAGTCAGGGTTAGCTGCGGCTGCTGCTTCTGCTGTCATTATCAGTGCTATTAGCGACACTACTCTGCAGAAAAGCTGGGCCCGCAGCATCTGAGAGGCCGGCACAGGCACCGTGCGTTCATTCTGAAGTCGTGGCTGTGAGCAGGGATACCTTTGAAAGTCCTGGAGTTCAGTGAGATGAGAGAACACACCTGACCTGCGTTCCTCTCCTGTCTCATTTTCTCCTTTCCCTGCACCCACATCCACCTCGATCCAGCGCCGGGCCTGACCATTGCAAAGGATTGTCACCTGGAATGTTTGTCCTTCCTGATGCACCCTTAGAACACGTTTCCTCACTGAATTGCCCTGTGCAGTGGCTCTGGAACCCTTAGATAGGAAGGCTCCTCAGCGGCTTACTCTGCCTCTTAGAGCTGCAGTGTCAGTAATAACGGAAACATTGATGTAGAATAGAGTAATCAGTACCTGACTAAATGGATGGTTTGGCTCGAATAGAGTGGATGTTTACACATCTAGCCCAGTGCCTTCCCCTTACCTTCCATTTCTTTATCTTAATTTATTTTGCACCTCTATTCATATTTTGGGCTTTTTCTCTCATCTGGGAAATTGTCATCTCCTTACTGTGTTCCTTGTTCTGATTTCTCTTGTTCTCGCCTTAGCCTCCACCTCCTATGTCCTACTCTGAATGAATGCTCACTGGGTTACAAAGTTTGTGAGTAATTTTTTTTTAAAGGAAAAAAAAGAACTAGAGACTATTTCTGGCAATATGATGGCCTGGGAATTTCGAAACTCTCCCATTATAAACCATCTGAAAATGATAAGATGTTTTCAAATCTAGGGAGGTAAGCTAATCCTGGGGCAGCTAAAACCCCTCAGGGCATCTCTGGATCCGGGTGCCCAAAGAGCAGCACTGGAGACGGAATTACCCAGCTTTGGGCACAGGAGGAGAAAAAGATGGAGAATACGAGGGAGCACGGAGCGGATTGAGAAGCCAGAGTATCAGAGGTTACAGTAGTGGACCCAGTGGAGGAGAGACAGTGTTCAAGGGTATGATGACCACAAGTATATGGAAATGAGAGAGGAGGCCTAGAGAAAACCAAGTTGGATAAAGTTAAACCTATTTCTAAATGTCATATATAAGTTTCTAGAAACTTAGACATGACATTTACACTCAAGATAGACATCCCAACAATAATGGGAGCAAAAAGATACAAAGTGATACCTTCATAAGGAAAAGGACTTGTCATCCTAGGATTTTTAATGAAATAAAGACATTTTTATATAAACAAAAGTAGAAAAAGATTGATCACCAAAAGACTTTCAAAATGGGGATACTTGTAATAAGGTGAACAATAAAAATAATTGAAAAAAATTTTTAAAGAAACGTATTAAGTATAGATTTCAAGAAGTAGTGGGAAAAAATCTGTCTGAGCCCCGAAGGCAGTAATGAGTAAAGGTGGTAGTAAACGTAGTGTAATCTAAAGGTAATGGCAGTTGATAGAAAAATAATGTCTATTTTAGCACTATTAAAAAACTAAAGTAACACTTTTTCACAGTAGACAATCAGATTTGTTAAAATACATTCACCGACCAACTTCCCTACCACTTTGTAAGTAAAGCCTTTGACTAGGACGCATTGGGATTCCAATCAATCATCTCCCTCATTCCTCCCATCCTGTCCATTATGGAACTTACTTTACAACTCTTTCCTTAGTTGTATACGCCTAATACGTGCTCTGAAGTCAGTTTTACCTACTCTTTAGTCACCATTACAAGGAACATTGCCCCTCATTCATTGGTGGCTGGCCCATGCGTTTCACACCAGGAGCCTCACCAACAGTGCAAAAGCCAGAGGAGCAGTGTCTCTGTGTGTGTGTGTGTGTGTGTGTGGTGTTTAAAATCAGGGCAGTTGAGCCTGCCTCTAGGGAGCCTTCCCAGCCTGCCCTAGTGCACTTGGTCCCCTTCTTCCCCGAATTCCACTCGTTGGCACCCACACCACCTCGTGTGTAAAGTGGAGGTAGTAACAGTACCTTATTTTTAAAGTCGTGGTGTGGGTTCAGTGGGTTATCACATGTGAAAGCACCTAGGACAGCGCTTTTGTAGCACACAGGCTGTACACTGTTGAGCGCTTGCTTCTAATTTATCTCGTTAGGAGACTTGGTTGCTTCATGTAGGTTTCAACAACTGAATGATTAATTGACCAAAAACAAGATCCAGTCTCACACTCCTGTGTGAGGTGGACAAGTAGAGAATGCAACACAGGGTTTTAAAGCCCACTGCCTTAGCATTAGTGACCCATGGGTGACTTAAGATCACGTTTCAGTTGGAGAGGTCTTTGGGATTTGTTTCTAATAAGTTTAGTGTGGTGATCAAAAAGGGCTGTTAAAAATTTTTGTGAACGTGTACATGGATTCATAAAGAGATTTCTACTTGAAAAGCAGAAAAATAGATTTGTAGATCTGGCAACTGAAGGAATCTCAAGGTGCCGCTAAACTAGTTTTAGGACCGTGAGGAAAACCTTTAAAACCTAGGACCTGTATTTCTCCTATAGAAAACAAAAGAGTTTTTCCCTAAATTCCTTTCCAGCATGAGCCAGTGCTTTGCCTTACGTTATGTGGATTATCCGTACTTTAAAATGAAGCAGCTAAAGTCCCGAGGGCTCGAGGGACTGGTCAGGAGTTACCCACTTAAGGGTCGGTGCCTGAGAGGATAGGTTTAAAGCCAGGTCCAGATACCAGCTGGTCCGTGCTCCAGTCTGACGCCTCCGCCACCCCGTGGTCCCGCTCCGCACCAGCACCTGCTGCCCGAGGTCACTTCCATGTGCACTGTTCTAATGTGAACCAAGTCAGTGTTTGATAGCTATTGAAAATAGTCAATATGTGTTTTTATATATGTATCATATATATATGATCTAAGATTCTGTTTATAGTAGTCCCTCTTTCCTTTATAAAGGTTATGGCGTACTTTTCTGACCATTTATTTTTGAATACACACTTTTAAACCTTACGTAGTAGAAACAGATGGGACAATTTTTTTCAAATTTCCCCTGCAAACCTGCAGAGCGGATGTTTTGAGTCCTCTTCTGCCAGGTGGACAGCTCAGCGTGGTGTTGGCAGGAGCGCCCGGGTTCTGTGGGTGGGTGTCCACCCAGTTTCCAAGCCTGAGAATTCTCGAGTCTTCAGTCAAAGGAGATTTAAAGGATTTAAATCTTAAGAATAATGAACTTCCTAGTTTAATCAGGTGTCCAACTCAAAGACAGTCTGCAGGCAGTCCCAGAGTTGACAGAGGAATAAGTATAACTAGCCCTCCCTACCTATTGGGATAGACATGTTTAGAAAAATGCCAATCATTTTTCTAAAATAGCATTTTCCATTTACAGAGTTCATTTTATTAAGATTAAGAATTCATAGTTAAACTGTTTTTGCTAATCTGTGTTTTTGCTTTAGGACAATCTGTAAAAGTTTATATAAGTCAATAGAGAAATTCTATGCACTTTTTGGTCCACCAAAATAGGAAGAAAGGGGATGTAAGGGCTTCTGAAAGTATATTCATTTAGAGGAATTCTAAGAGGGTAGCGGATGTCTGCCTTGCACTGCGCCAGGTTCTGTGAATTCTAAAGATGAAGGTCTCTACCTGCTCTCAGGTCACTCACAATCTCCTGAAAGAGAAATTTAGACAAAAAATTATGTTACAGTGCAGCAGGTTCTGAGCAGAGGTATCACAGGTGGTCACGTAAGTAATAATAATCGAAGTTATCTGGTGGGGGAGTGGCAGAAATGCCAAGCGGAGTCCTTTTATATTCTGAGACTTTCTTTTATGACTCCTAGAAACTATGGCAAAGCCATAAAGGCAGTGGTACATGAGCGTTTTAAACCTTCTCTTGAATTAATGCGTGCTTCCCCTATGCCTCCTTTGCTGTCCCAGTTCCGAAGCCCGAAGCCCCCGCGGCAGACTGTGGAGCCCCGCTGGCTGGGTCCGGGTTCCTCCTTCCTCCTCTAGCTGTGTGACCCTGAGAGATTACTTGTCTGTGCTTCGGGTTTGTAAAAAGCAGGAGGAATAGACCTGGCTCTCAGGATTATCGTGATGATTACATGAGCTACTTCATGGAGAACATTTTTAGAACACTGCCTGCTACACAGGAAAACTTGAGAAAACCGTAGTTCTCGTTACTAGTTCTGATAGCTGGTAAACCAAGAATGCTGCAGCACAATCCCCGTGTTGTTCGTGTAGGTTCTCCTGAAATGCTCATTTTTGCCTAATAAAACTCTTATTTTTCTCCTTTCCAGCTCCAAGAGGAAAGCGGGGATGGAAAACCTTTTATGCTGTACTAAAGGGAACAGTTCTTTACTTGCAAAAGGTAAAAATAAGTTAATTAATTTATTTATCAAAACTATGCAATGACAGATAAGTTACCCCAAAGACATTCAGTTTGTACAAACACCCAGAAGACTGTTTAATTGATATCTAAACTCTTTTTACATTCAATTAGAAATTTCAAATATATGTTAGTAAGTTAAACTTCCTAATGTCTATGCAGCACTTACTCCAATGGATATTTATACTATAAATTAGTTATCATTTATTTATCATTATTTAACAATATGTCTTTATTGAGTTATTTACCTGCATTTAGAGCCTCCCTAAATCTAGAAACACGGCATGCCAAAACTTACAAAATACAGCAAAAGCAGTCCTAGCCGGGGAGTTTATAGAGAAAAACACATACAATTAAAAAAGTAAACATCAAATAAACAACCTAAGTTTATACCTCAAGTAGCTAGAAGAGGAACGAAGCCCTAAGTTAGTAGAAGGAAGGAAACATTAAGGTTAGAGCAGAAATAAATGAAATTGAGACCAGAAAAACAACAAGAAAAAACATCAGTGAAACTAGGAATTGATTTTTTGAAAAGATCAATTAAATTGACAAAACTTTAGCTAGGCTACTAAGAAAAAAAAAAGAGAAGACTCAAAATCAGAAACGAAAGAAGGGAGGGTACAACTGATACCCCAGAAATTAAAAGAAACAGTTACACCGACAACCTAGAAAAAGTGGATAAATTTCTAAAACATACAATCTGCCAAGACTGAATCATGAATAAATAAAAATCAGGACAGACCTATACCTACTCAGGAGATAGAATCAGTAATCTCCAGTTCACCAGTAAAGTCATAAAACTTGTATAGAAGAATTAATGCTTCTCAAAATCTTCTGAAAAATTGAAGGGGGTGGGAGGAGCACTTCCAAGCTCATCTTATGAGACCAGCATTACCCTGATACCAAAACCAGAGAAAAAATACTACAGGAAAAATACAGCTCAATACCCCTGATGAATATAGATGCAAAAAAACTCAACATCGTATGAAAAGGAGCGCATACACCTTGACCAAGCACAGTTTATTCCTGCGGTGCAAGGATGGTTCAACGTGTGAACATCAGTTACTATGGTAAATAAACCTCACTACACAACAAAAGTTATAAATCGCATGGTCGTCTCCATAGATGCAGAAAAACATTTAGTGAAAATTCAACACCTTTCATGGTTTAAAAAAATCACAACAAGTTAGGAATAAATGGAATTCACCTTACTGTAACAGATGCCGTATATGAGAAGACCACAGCTGGCGAAGATACTCTGTGTTTTGATTGGAGAGTTTATTCTGTTTATACTTCAAGTAATTATTGATAGAGAAGGACTTACTAGTAGCATTTTATAAGTTTTCTCTGTTGTAGCTTTTTGACCCTCTTTTCTCGGCTGCTGTCTTCCTTTGTGTTTTGGTGGTATTTTGTAGAAACATTTTTTGATTACTTTCTCACTCACTTTTGTATACTTTCTATAGGATTTTCTTTGTGGTTACCATGAGGCTTACATGAAACATGTTATGGTTCTAACAGTCTATTTTAAGCTGGTAACTTAATTTCAATCGCACAGAAACTCTTCACTTTTACTTCTTTTTGTAGACTCATTAACAGATTTGGGGGTTTATAGGTGTTCTTGGTACTTACTCTTTTAACATTTATAGAGGGTTAAAAGTGATTGGTACAGTATTTCATTATTCTGTATTTGTTCTTGTATTTACTTTTACCGGTGAGACTTATACTTCAAGTATTTTCATGTTGCTGTTCCATTTCCTTTCCTTTCATCTTCTTTTTATTGCATTTACTGTAAGGCAGGTCTAGCAGTGACAAAGTCCATCAGTTATTGCTTTTCTGGGAAAGTCTTTGTCTCTCCTTTGTGTTTAAAAGACTAATTTGCTGGGTATTCTATTCTTCTTTTGCAGGGGGTGGGGGCTTCCAGCATTTTAAATATATCATTCTACTCTCTCCTGACCTGCAAGATTTCTGCTGAGAAATCCGATGATGATAGTCTTAAGGGTTTTCCTTGTATATGACAAGTCGCTCTTCTCTTGCTGCTTTCAAAATTCTCTCTTCATCCTTGATTTCTGACATTGAGTATCATGTGGCTTGATCTGGCTGTCCATGTCCTTCCCCAGGTTTGGGAAGTTTTTGGTTCTGCAGCAGCAAGCCACCCAGCTCTCCCTTGTTCTTAGTTGCAGCCAGGATCCAGAGTATTCCAGATCCCCACTGGTGTCCTGAGTCAGGCAACACAGACGCCCTTTCTCTTGGGCAGCCCCCTGATGAGCCAGAATGAGGGACACACTCCGCTCCCCTTCCCCCTTCCCAGGAGAGGAGCCTTCGGTTAGGCACCTTTCTCCCAATCTCTGTTCCTCACGCATTTCAGTGCAGCTGTTCTTGGGTTTTTGCTCACCTGACATACTGCAGCTTCTTAACTGCATTCTGTCATTCTTGTAAAGGTATTTTGACCAGTATCTCGTTGTTAAATCGGTGTTTCTGTGGGGGAACCCGAACTGAGAACTTCCTGTTCCGCCATCTTGCTGATGCCATTCTTAGGAAAAGAGTTTAAAATCTACGTGGACTGTGATACAGTCTGGGCACCTTTTTCTTTTTACTCTACTTATTATCACAAATATATTTAAATTAAAAGATGTGTAGAAGCATGTTTTTTGGTCATTCCAGTAGTTGGTGACTGTGAAATAGTAAGTCATGATTTTATTTTACCCCCTTTTCTTAATAGATCTTATAAAAGCATTCGTGTTAATTGCTTATAATGGTTTCCATTGAATAGACTTACCAAATCTAATCTTTTGCCATTTTTAGTCATCCCCACTTTCACTTTTGCATAGTAACAAATAACAGTATACGTATTTGTGCACAGATCTGTTTATTTCCTGAAGGCAGAGTGCTGCCTGTCGCGGGTCATGGGGACAGGGCAGGCGCTGTTTAACACCGTAGGCACGCCTCGGGTGCTTCCGGTTTGGTCCAGAGCACTGTGATAAGGCAAATCACCCAAGGGTTTTGGTTTCCCAACGCATATAAAAGTTATGTTTACATTATGGTCTGTTAAATGTAAAATGGCATTATGTAAGAAAGCACCTTAATTAAAAAATACTTTATTGCTAAAAAATGCTAGCCATCATCTGAGTCTTTAGCGAGGTGTAATCTTTTTGCTGGTGGAGGATCTCGCCCAGGTACCATCAAAGATCACTGACACAGGTCACTGCAACTAATACAATAATAATGAAAAAGTTCAAATATTTTAAGAATTATCAAAACGTGACTCAGAGACACGAAGTGAGCAAATTCTGTGGAAAAACGGCACCGACAGACTTGCTCTGTGCAGGGTTGCCACAAGCTTTCAATTTGTGAAAACACAGTATCTTGGAAGCACAATAAAGCAAAGAACAATAAAACAGGGAGTGCCTGTATTAACACACATTCACAGATTACCCCTGGGAAGATCGAACGAGGTCTTTGAGTCCCAAGAGCAGTTTATGACAATGTCTGTCTCACCGCAACCAAGAAAACTGCCTCATTCAGTTTTGAGCTTTTTGTTTCCGGAGCCCAAACACGTGCCCTGACATACTTTACACACTTCCCTAACTGCCTTCCCACACTGCGCGTCTGCGGGAGCCCTTCCCTGAGCGGTAACTCCTGCTACGCTGAGTCAGCTGGCCCCTCAGCCTGAACCACTCAGAGAACGAACTGCTTTGGAATGGAGGTACAACTATTGGAGGGAAGTATATATGATTCATTTTTAAAATATTAATGCCATATGTAATAAAATTGAAAGAATTATTCTCTTTAAAAAAAACAACCCTGCTTAGGAATCCACCCAGATCAATATTTTAAAGGACCTTGAATGCACTATATTACATCCTTTTTCAACATTTTGCGTATTTTTACCAGGCAGCTTTGTAAGGAATACTTCTGTAATTCCCTTTTGTTCTTATTTTTCTACCAGAACTTGATTCAGATGTCTAGACTGGGAAGGAGCATATTTAACACAAACCCCCTTTTTTTAAAAATTTCTTTTGAAATAGATTAGGTAAGGAATAGTAGAGCATGACATGATTCCTTGGACCAGGGCTCTTTTTGTGGGTAAATAACCTTTGCAGGGAAAGGTGTGGTGTTAGTTGAAACCCAAAGATTTACAACAACAACGAATGACTTGTGGCATCCTGCTAAATGCACACATTACTTGGAGGGACAGAACAATGGGAAAAGTGGAGATGGTTGTTGATATTAGGAGATACCCCTGCTTTTAGATGGCCAGATAGCTGCTGTTGTCTTTATTTCCCTGTGGAACCAGCAGCACTTTGGCCTCCTCCAAAGCAGCGTGCGTGTACATGCTGGGTCCACATTAGTCCTTTCAGCTCGCTTTGTCTCTGTGGGAACAGCCTTTGAAATTAAATTTCAAATGTCACAGCTGTTTCCCCAGCATAAGTCCTATTCTTTTGGCTTACATTTTTATTTTCTCTAAAATCTCTATTTGGGGCATGGCCGTCTTTGGCAAAACCATTCCATTGAATACCTAGCTGCAGGATTTCCACCCACTCCATCCCAGGGTGAGCCTGGGCAGAGAGAAGAATACTCTTGCGTCAAACATTTGACAGAAGTGATGCAAAGAGAGACGCTGTTTCCAGCTCACCAGCTTTTCCTACTTCCTTGTGCTCTCTCTCAGGTAAGAGAAGTGAATTGAGTTGGATTCATCCAGATACAGAAGAGAAAGAACTAAATATGGGCGAGAGAATTGAACTTTGAAGCCTTAACCTCAGTTTGGATTAGAGCTCCAAAATTAGACCGCATGTCCATACTTATGGCACCTCTGGAGTGAGATGAATGCGGAGTTAGGGAAGTTGAGTGAATTCCTTGTACCCAGCGAAGCATAGGACACAGTGGATACTTTTGCATAGGACAGGGCAAGCTGGAGCTGTGGGCTCTGTGTCCAGGTGCTGTTTCATTTGAATCAGTTAGGAATGTAAGCACTGCTGAGAAATACCTACTTAGGATGAGAGTAAGTCTGGAAAAGGGCAGCCATGCTTTGTGTCCAGTCTGTATTGTTATGGCCGTTAATGCCTCTAAAAGAAAAGAAAAAGGAGAGGTTGGAAAAAGTGCATCAAGTGCTTGAAATCTTATCATCATAATCAACCAATATCTGTTCCCCAAACTTCACAGGGATCCTGGAGACTAGCTCGTCAGTCAGTGAAAGCTTAATCGTAGCAGGCCAGGTTCTCGTAAGGATATGTCTACTCTGGGTTTTTAATTAGCCTCTTCCTGGTTTGTAATTTAAAATGCATAAAGGCAGAGAGACAGTACATACAGGAAGATGGATACAACTGAGAAGTTACAGTTAACAGAGTGCTGTCTGCTGCTACGCAGACTCGTGCCTCAGAGGGACCTCGGCGACACTGGGCTGCTCCCCAGAAACAGCAGTCATGGGCATTTAGACTTCTTCTTCTTGGCAGTGCCTCTCAGTTCCAGCGTGTGCAGGGGGCTCGGTGTTGGTGCGGGTTGTGTCCGCAGAGGGCTTCCCACGCCCCGTTGCTGGCTAACCATTGGCCTTGCTGGAGTCCTAGCCTGTCAGCACCCACGGCAGAGGCTGCAGGCAGGCTAGGTGATGAAAAGCACTTAGCCAGAGACAGGAGGAGGAACAGATTTGAGAGACTATGACATGTTCAAAGAATGGCAAAATAGCTTTTTTCTTTTGGATTATAGTATGAATGGGGGAGAGCAAGTGGTAGAAAATGCTGAAAAATTACATTTCAAATAAATAGTGTATTGTGAAAACGAAAGAGATGGTGTCACAGTGTCATGAACTGTCCACTTTACAAAAGAAGCAGTTTTCTTCCCTGAAGGAATTTCCGATTCTTTTTCGTGTCGGTTGCGCGCTGCTCCCACTGCCAGCCAAGTACCCGGTAGGTTCAGACAGCAGCGCACTCCATGCTAGGCAGCCGCTCTCACAGAACCTGCTAGGTGAGGTGCGTGCCCCACATCACCCTTCCCTCCGCACCCTTGAATGCCGCTGTTAACATTCCTGGGATTCGGATGTAGCTATGAGAAAAAGTAGTCACCTCCCTTTTTTCTTCCCCCTTTAGCCAGTTCTCTCTTATTAGGGTCAGGGGTAATGAGAAAAGGACCCACTTTTCCTCTAGCCCAAGACTAATTGAATTCAGTTTGGCAAAGACGTCAGTCAGCGGACTACGGCTAGGGACCGTGCCAGGTGTGGGGCTACGAAGACAATAGGATCCAGCACCTGTTCTTAAAGGTCTCCCTAGAACACTTACGTTCTGCCACCATTCCAGCCTTTGATGGCTCCCAGATTGACACTTAAAAGTGACCCAAAGCATCCATTCTCAGCTGAACTGTAACAAACTACTCTTCTGATAAAGGCCCTCAGAGGAAGCAAATCAGTGAATGCATGGGTCAGAGTAGAACTCTGCCAGATTTTCAGAACAGTTACGCCGGAGGCGTGACTGTGAGCCAGACACAGTCCCTGGAGGAGCTTATGCTCCATCTGCAGAGATCAACAAATAAAACCCATTTCAGTGCAGTTTGTGAGCTCCAAAGGGGGCAGTGTGCTGTGGAAACGCATTTGGGAGGACACGTAACTGAGCCTCGGAAAAGAAGGGAAGATCGTGAAAGAATTTGTGAAGAAAATATATAAACCTACCCTGAAAGGACAAGTAGAAGTTAGTCACATGGAGGATTCAGGGAGCAGTCTGTGTAGTGGCTGAGGTGGGGGAAACCACAGCCCGTTCGGGGAGCTGCTGGTTCAGCAGAGGTGAAGGGCGTCCCAGGCAGATTATGAAGAGCCTAGAAAGCCTGTTCAGAAGCTGAGATTTCATCTTGAAGCAATGTGGAGCTATCGAAATGTTTTTAATGGGCTGCGACATAATCAGATTTATATTCTGGAAAGATCAGTCTGGTTACAGGATAGAGAATAGGATGGAGGCAAATTCCATCAGGGGCATAGAGACCAGGTTAGCTCGGCTATGGTAGGGGTAGCAGGAAGGGAGGAAGGGTCTCAGAGGAGAGCTCAGTTTGCAGCATTCAGGTCATGGTGTCTGTGGAGTAATAGTAAATGGATCTGTCCAACCAACAATTATGAATATTCAGATCTGGAGCTGAGGAGGGAGCCTAGAAACACAGATCTGGGGAGTCCTCAGAAAGTGGTTGGTAATTGCAGCCCTGGCTGGTGTGGCTCAGTTCATGGGGCATCATCCCACAAATCAAAACTTCGCTGGTTCAGTTCCTGGTTGGGGCGTGTGCCTGGGTTTCAGGTTCAGTCCGCCATCTGGGTGGGAACTCTTCCCACATTTGATGTTTCTCTCCCTCCCTCCCTCCCTCCCCCGCTCTCTAAAAAATAAGTAAATAAAATCTTTTAAAAAATAGTTGGTAATGTCAGCCGTGGGAGTAGATGGTATCTCTCAGAGTTTGCAGAGTGAGGAGAAGACGGAGGAGAGATCCAGTGGAACACAGACACTTCATTTGTGCCAGAAGAGGACTAGATGGTGAAGGAGCCTGAGCAGCGAGTACAGAGCCAGGAAGAAACCAGAGGGAGAGCGGGGAGGACAGAAGAACAGACGAGACACTACAGATGCCGAGAGATGGCAGGATGTTGCCATGTTGTGGAAAGCTTAAGATAGGAATTGGAAAATGCCCCTTGATTTCAGCAACAAAGACAATATTGATAAAGCAGCCACAGTGAAATGCCGGGCATGGAAGCCAGGGTGGAATGGGAGTTCAGGACACACAGGCGGAGAATACAGACAACTGCTCTCAAAGGCTTGACCTGTAGTTCCCACTTGGATCTTCCCTCCGTTCCCCCTTGTCGCTGCCCCGCTTTGTGTGACTTTTGCAAATAACAGATCCACAGGGTCCGTCTCATTTCTTCTGAACCTCTTTCCTTTCCTGCTATTGATTTCTCTCTAACGTGAAATAAGCCCTCTTCTTTCTTCCTTTCCCCGGGACAGTTTCTGACATTATCCGAGCCCTTGTTTCGCTCTGCAGGTTACACTCTTCCCACGACCACCTCGTTGCTCTTTCTGGCCCCCTGGCTTGTGTTGCTTAGTCACGTTTGCCTTTGACTTTCAGGCAAACAGCACCTCCACAGAGCGGCACAACAGTAATGTCAGAGCCATTTACAAAAGGTCACTGTGGGAACTACGTGGGAAGTAACATGGTGCCAGCCCCTAAACGACCTTTGGGTCACTGTGTAGATGAGGAGACCGGTCCTATGCAGTGAATGTTAGTGGCATGATTTAAACCAAATGCGTTGGTGCAGATTGGCAAAAACATAGGGTGAATGGAATAAAGTTGGGCGAATAACTGATTCTGGTTTTTAGAACTCTCTTAGGTAGAGCACAACAGGGCATTTATCATAGAGTGGTTTTGTCTGTCTTCCAGCCAACTAAGAATGCTCTCCTCTCCTTACCTGGTCCTTTCTTTCCTGCAGTCCCCTGAGCCCAGGCTCATGTATAAGAAATTTCTGCCCTACTGATAATTGTTATTATTGGAACAGTAAGTGTTTGTGGCAGAGACACCTGATATTATCATTTTAATGTAACACAGTTCATATGTGCTTTAAAATTTTGAAATTGCTATGAGTTGATAATAAAATGATTAAATTCCTATTGGTGCTGACGATCCATCATTTCTGATATTGGATATTAACTTTGTATCTGTGAACTGAGAGTGAGTCATCTGCTATCCAAATGCTTCACCAAGTCCCTGCCACCGCCTAGCTTCAGAAATTCTCCGTCAATTTCTGTTGCGGGCTTTGTGTCTGACCCTGCTAGTCTCTTCTTTTTTCTTGAAACTATTTTATTGTAAGCTTTATGATGCTATTCTTGTTACAGGTCTGGTAATGACAAAGCTGAGCGGATGCTGCCTTAAAAGAAATCGTCGGGTGGTTGGTCTAATGGGTCAGAATAATGGGTGTAGGTGGCTGCTTTGTGCATGGGAGGGAATTACTTGATTATTGTATTATTCTCCAGGCCAGGTTCTCGAGACTCTTCTGATGTCTTTTATCTCTAGGACCTAGAAAAACAACTATTCAAACCAGAATATATTTGCCTTTACCATGTCTTTCGACAGTAAACCATCAGTTTGTTACCTAACATTTAGGTTGTTGTCACAATGTTCTGGGAAAACCCTGTCCTTGAGGCCAAATCATCTCTCGATACCTTGCATTACTGGGAAGGGTTGTTTTTTGGGTTTTTTTTTCCTAACTGCCTGTAAAGTTTTTTTAAAAGTCTGATTGGGAAGAGACATTTGGTTTTGTTTTTGCACTGTTTGAAGTGTAGGCGACATCAGGAATGTGAGCTGGGCCAGGCAGGAGGAAGATCCTAAAGGTTCAAGGCCCCGAGCCCGGCCGCCGCCGCCCAGCCTGACGTCTCGATGTGCCAGGTAGCGTGGTGCCAGGAGCATGCCGATGGCTGGCCTGCTGCCCGACAGCAAAAAGCTTTCCTGTGTGTCCAGGGCATTTCGATTTCCTTTTGTGAGACCACTGGCTCTGTGCCCTTTCACACTTTGGAAAGGCCATATGGACCCTCTGTCAGTCTCTACCACAATGGAAAATTCATGAGAGAAAAAGTCGATTAGGCTTTGAAGTCATGTTCTCTTAGGAGAATAATGATCATATCCAAGTTTTCAATAGTCATTAATTAGGTGGATGACCCAGTGCAACAGAGGAGTACGAGCATTATATAAAGGACATTTAGATGTAATCACAATTATAAGGAACTATAAATTTATAAAAAGACATTATCACTGAAAACATACCCTTGTCTCTGGGGTTTAAGACATATAGACTGTGCTGGCTCCTGTTTAAAAACACAGCTCCAGTTCTCGTGCTTAGCAAACCAAGCTGGTTAATTCCTGAAGGGCTTTCTGCCCCCACATAAGGAAAGGATGCAGAGCTTCGCGGCTTCCTCCAAGTTACCTGGGTGTGAGGTAGGTCCAGGGATCAAGCCTCTGTTTCCATTTGCTGCTCAGGTCCCTCAATAGTGCTTCCTCTCCCTCTGGCTCTCACTCCCCACCTTCCTTGGAGCAGACATTATACCCACACCAGCCGTGTGCAAGTTGTAGAGGGCAGCATGAAGGAGACACCGGTTTGGGCTCATAGGGCTCAGAACTGAGTGGTGGGAGGGCGGCTGATGGACAGACACAACCTCACGGTGACCGGCAGTGACAAGGGCCGCCTTTGACAGGAGGTTAGAGAACACCGCATCCGAGAGGAAGGCACAAAGTAGGCTTTCACCCATAAACACTCATCGCTGTCTTAGTTGGAAATGCAGAAGTATGGAAGGGGGCAGAGGTGTGTTTTCTGCTTAAACACTTTAAGACTTCACTTTCTTCAGATGCTGAGTCAAGGAATTCTCTAACCTTTCTGAGGGCTGCTGATAGTTATCTGCTCTAACTCTCTTCCAGTTCAGCTGAGTAGTCACTGAAAAGACAAATCACCAGAGTCATCTTAGAAAATTTCCTGTGCCTCACTGAAGTCTGGGGCCTTACTGAGACAGCAGGCCCAGGGCCTCATGCTGCACAGTGTCTGTGAGGGAGGGCTCCCCTCTGTGTGAGTCGGCGGGGTGGGGGGTGTTGCAGAGGGTTTCAGTGCGGACAAAGGTCCTACCACAGCTCCACGCTGCTGTAACGTGGAAGAAAGGCACCATATACATGCTAATTGAACAAAATAATATAAATATTTTGAATCTTTTGATTTTAACTTTCTTGTTCTCTCTTAATTGTCCTCAGTACAGTAATATAGGACATACTTTTCTGGCTCTAAAATTGCTTACCTATTAGATGAAATGCTCTTTTAGGTTCCCTTGAGTTTTAAAATTCTGTAAATAAATGATTTTCAGGTACGGATATGGTGAGTTCAGTGATGGGCAAAACGTGCCTCTCTTTGATTCGCTATACTCTCTGCTTCCAGATTTGTGGAAATCTACCACTTTCTTTGCTCCCAAGTAAAAGAAAAATGAAGCTGAATTATTCTTAGAAAGATATCTAACCAGAAATACTTTTTTTAAATGTTTAAAAATATTAAAATTATGAAAATACTTTTAATGCCTTTTTAAAATCAGGAATTAATAGACAATTTAGGGTCCAGTTTACTTGAACTGCTGACATTTTTATAAGTAGCCTCATAACTTCAAGCAAGAATGTGTTCTCGGTTTTCCTGTCTATTCTCTCAGTGGGTGTGCTCAGGGAAATGAAGACCATTTCAACTTTGTTTTAAATTGTTTTCATTAGGTATAGCAATTTTGCCTGCTTGGTAAGTCTAGAAGTAAATAATACTTTGAAAACTGAAATCACAGCATGTTCTCAATGATGGTGATGGATTTCGTTGAGATTTGGGTACTTTCCAAATTGGACTTGATACTCACCCGAGAGCACAATTTTCAGGCTGATGACAATTATTTGCACATGTGTAGTGATTGTGTTGGTGTGCAGCGACTCAGTTTCACAGGAGATGTAACTAACAAACTTTTTAGGGGGGGAGCTTTTTATTTCATGCTCTCAATGAATTTAAAATAGCTTTGTGAAATCACATTCTTTGTGCTTATTAGAATGATGGAATGCCCTAATGAATCATAATAGCTAAAAAGATATAGATCGGAGGTGAACACTGAGGGGAGTAACATGGTTTTAGGTGTCATTTTCACCCTTCATTTGTTGGAGAGAATGGATAGTAATTAGATACCATGGAGCATTTTCTTTTCTTACAGAAGATTTTGTGATTGAACTTATCTTGCTCTCTGTTTCACATTCAGTTTGCACTGCCAAGAATCTTAGGTTTGAAGTGGTTCGATTATAATAATTTACCCCTTATTTCTTCCTTCCCAATTTTATCATTGAAACACTATCTTCTACTATATGCAGTGAAAAATAAAGATGTAAGAATGAACTCTGTAGGATAAAATCACTTCTTTTCATCCAGCTATCAACCCTGATCTTTCCAATCTGCCCTGGGTTTTGCTCATTTTTTTATGGATTTGGAGTTTCATTTATACACGGGAATTCAGAATTCCAAATGTATTTTGGTAGTACTTTGCCTTTTTTAATGGTAAAATAATATCATTGTCAACCAGAAAAGCAGAAGCTTGTTAAACTTAAAATTCCTAGACTTTGGTCTCATCCTAATTAAATAGCGCTTGCCTTCCTCCTCTGTCCTTGCATTATTTTCCACTCAGTGTACGGTGAGCTGTCAGGGTCTTACAGCTCAGGAAATTCCTTAGAGTCCAAAGCAATGGCACAGTTCTTCCATGTCGACAAGTTAGTCAGCTTTTACTTAGGGCTAGAACAGATGCTGCACTTTAAAATTCTTTGCACTTTTAGAGAATTCTGAGGATATCGTCCGTTAAGCTTGATTTTGAAAGAAAATATCAGCAGAGAGCGTATACTCCAAGTATGAAGGTCTAGGTCGTCACTTGGTCTTGTTTTTCTCGCTCACCCGTGGCAGTGTGTTAGACTCATGACCTGTGTGGGAGTTTATTGACAGTAGTTGTCATCGTCCCAGGGGGAACTTACAGAATGAGAAGGGATGAAGGCCAATGGCAGAACTGACATCTGAAGGATGGGCTAAAGAGGAGATAGCAAAGTCATGGTCAGCAGAGGTAGGACAGACACCTGGAGATTATTTCTAACAACAAGCTAAAAAGAATTTCAAGAATATTGTTGACTCCCTCGGGCGCTATGAGATGAGAACTGAAAGAAATCTGTTGAGTTTTGTCATTAGGGGGCCCCTGCTGACCTGTGCCAGAGCGGCTTCAGTGAAGTGCAGACGTGGACTCCAGGTCTCAGTGGGTTCAAGAGTAAGCTGGCAGTTAATGGATGAAGACAGCCAGTGTGCACTACTGACTCGTCCCGCAGAGAGGCGCAGGGAGCGCTGGCAGCTGGCAGAGAAAGCAGTGCTCAGGAGGGACCGTGAAGTTACAGAGATAAGTGAGACCTTGAGTGTATTTACAGGCTATAGGGGGAAAGCCATTGGATAGAGAACAATGTAAAGAGATAGAAGATATTATAACCAATTAAATAAAATCCTAGGGAAGGTTGATGGAGGTAGATTTGAGAGCACGATTAGCCTTGATCAGGATTTCACTGTTTTAGGAGGAGAAAAGATAAAGGTGGTCACAAAATACAGGTGTTGATAGGTTATGTGAGCAGAAAGTTTGATATTTACAAGATTAACCTCATATAAAATACTAGGTCAAGCCATATGCTACTACGAAATTACTACTAAACATTATACCACCTAGCATTTGAGTGCTTGCTGTATGCTATGAAACACTGAGTTTAGAAAAACCTCATTTAATTTCATCCTACAACTCTATGAGGAAGGCATCATCATGACTTAATCACGGGGAAAGCAAGGCTTAACGAGTTTAATTAACTGGTCCAAGGTCACGGAAACCTTAAGGATCATATCAGAACCAGTCACGTGAAGCTAGACAGTTCTAATTCCAGGCACCGATGTTCTTAACCACAGTCATGGGGAACTAGGGGTGTTGACGAGAATGGTGGGCATTTGGTCAAATGGAACAGGAAGATTATTGTGGACAGGCAAGAGTGTGGTGGGTTGGCACTGGGTGCAGCCATAGCTGGAGACCACAAATCTGTGTGGGCACCTGTCTGCATGACCAGGTATGTCTGGCAGCAGTTAGCAGCCCAAGAAATGATTATATAAGAGGGAGTTGGGGTGGAAATTTTTTAGTTCCAGACTGGATGGATGAGAATATTAAGGCATATCCTAGCAAAAATTCCTGCGTTCTAAGGATAAAAAGAAACCCCGATGAGATTCTTAACAGAAAAGATAAGAAAAGGAAATTAGAACCCAAACGGCTTTAGACTTTTGTAAAACTGGAAGGTAGGAGACAGTAGAATAGCACTGACAGACCGGTGAGTGGGAAGGAATGCAGGATGGAGAAAAAAGAGAGAGAGTAGGTGAGCAGTGAAACACAGACGCAGTTAAACCTAATGTGTAAGGTAAGTGCAAAATAAGGTTTCTTCTGGTAGAAAATTCATAATACAAGATAACTTTAATAAGATCCCAGAATAAAACATTCTGAACCATTTCAGCAAAATTTAGGATGAATGGGACGGGGCAGGAGGGAATTGAAATCACTTTAAAAGTTTTAACTTGCAGTGGAGAGCCTTGATGGGAAGGAACCTTTGAAGTTTCTATCTTGTGTAACCGAGCATCAAATAGGTAAGAACATTTTAACATAATAACTAGCACGTAGTTATAAGGGAGATAATAGTCATAAACTAAATATACGAACAACATAGCAACTAAAATGGAAAACAAAACTATTAGAAATGCATATAAAATATGATATAGCGGAAGAAAGAGATTATGTACACCAATACTTGTCTCAAGAGGATGAAGCAGTAGAAAAAATTAATGTAACAGAGGAATTGAATCAATAAACTTGAATATAACTATCCCTCAAAGAATAAACTTACTTTGTATGTTTGTGGAACATTAACAAAAATCAAAAATGTAGCTGGAAAGCCTTCACAAATTAACCTTAACAAATTTCAAGGTAATAAAATAGATTTTACAAACCACATTCTCTGGTCACAAGCCAATACAATTAGAAATACATAATGATAAATAACTAAAACTTCAGGTACTTTAAGTTTGAGAAACACAAAGATCAAAGAAAAGATCAAAAAATAAAACTACAACCTATCTAGAAAATAATAAAAACGTACTCTTCATTCTCAAACTGCATGTAACCTGTACTCAGAGAAAAAAATTACAGCCTTAAATTTTCTTAATTAAAGAAGAAATATGAAAAGCAAAAGAACTAAGTAATCATCTTAAGTTCAAACCACAAGAGAAATTAACCAAAAGAAACTAATGAGAAGGAATTAAGATAAAAGCCCAAATTACTGACTAAGAACATCAAAAATGGTGCATTCAAAATTTCCGGGCTGGTCTGTGTGCAAACCCGCAGATCAGGTGTGTCAGAGGTCCGCACGCATGGAAATGGAAGTGGCCTGCCAGTTCCGTGAAGACAGTTTGGGCCCAAGTCATTTCTCCTCAGATTCCCGTCTGGAATCAAGTGGTTGAGTGGGGACCAGCTCAGCAGGGTTCTGTTACAGCTTAGTCGTAAGGCTGGAGGGGTTTCGTAGAGGTTTGCAAATCTGTGGAATGCTAAGTCACTAAGAAAAATCTCATTTGAAAAAGACAAAACCCCAAAACAAAAGTATATTATAGTTTTCTGCATTAAAGGTAATCACAGAAAAACAGATACATGGAAATATGTTTTATTTTATTTTTTAAGATTTCTTTTTATTCTCCTTTACTCATCATATGTCTCCAGAAAACTTATTGTCAACAGCAGTTCTTTATCTGCAGGCTTTGTAAAATAGATTCGTTGCCATCTTAAAATGGAAATGTCATCATTTGACATAATACGCGTGGGCAGTCCTCATAGTGCAGGCCGTGCCTCCCGGGTGTTTGGGAGCATCCCGCCTTTGGCTCTTAGCGCTGTCCTGTCCTGACGGTGCGCGTTAGGGACAGACAGCTGCTGCTTGTTTCCGACCCAGTTTGAAGTGGTGGCAGGAGGACACTAGAATTACTGCTTGTTCTGTGGAGAGGATGTGGTGGGGGGGGGGGTATGGGAGAGTCTGATTGCAGTTTTTTTGAAAACTTATAAAACTGTTCTGTGGTAATAGGAATGCCTTCCCTTAGCCTTTTACTGCTAATTAGGAAGTGAAGTGCATGCACATGTGTGTGGACGTGTCTGTGTGTGCATGCACATGCATGTCCTCTTTACAGAAGGTCAAGTTCAGCATCGTACCTGATGAAATATGTGCAGGAGGGAGAGAGGACTTTACACGCTAGAAAACAGCTCTGACAACAGTTTGTAATGTTTACTAATTTACGTGGGTTCAGAGGCCTTTTTATTCTGATGGACCCAGGAAACCTGCTGGATAGAATAATAATCACCACCACCCAGTAAAACTACTAGCTAAAATAATAATAGTAGTAGTAATAATAATAGACACAAATTTGTTTTAAATCTTTATTATTCTACTGGTTGGGATTTTTTTAAGGCATGTTTAGAGGGTGCCACATAAAATAACCTTTATAAATGCTATGAACTGTGTATATAGATCATGCCCAAAGATAAAATTGCATCTATCTATGACACCTTCCTTTTTACATAATTTTACCCCTTTTTCAAATTTATGATAATACAGCTAAGCTTTATCCTGATTATGAAACTGGTTGTCCTCTCAGAAAACAGCTGAGAAAAGTCATTTCATTTTGCTGTGCATTTTTCTTTTGATAATGCTAGCCTTGAAAGAAAGTAGCAGGACAGCGTACTGCCTTTAGAGCAAAGAAAACAGGGGCCTGGTTTTCGCCGTTCATGTAATTCTGTTAATGGGTGTCTGGAAGCTTTTGCATTTATCTACTTACCCCTGAAACCACAGCACCCTAACTGTGTACCTAGCTTCGTTGCAAACCGCTGCAGAACCTGGGTGACAGGTGTTTCATCTTTGGCCTACCTTAGCTATTTGCCTTCCTTACGATCAACTTCTTCCGAAGTGCCCCTGAGTAAAGTGCACTTTCTCATGCCGAGCATTCTTTTCAAGCAGCAGGATGTTTCATGGCATTTGTGAGGTAGCAAATACAATAATTCATTTACAAATAAATGAGGGGCTATCTTCACTGGCCCTTCATTTCACATTTTTCACACACCATCGTGAACGTTCTAAAACTTTTCCTTGTATTTTTATGTTTTTTCAAGAGGTGAAATCTAAACACGATCTCGTCTTTGTTTCTTTTGTGTCCGCCTACAGGATGAATATAAGCCAGAGAAGTCGCTGTCTGAAGAGGATTTGAAGAATGCAGTGAGCGTGCACCACGCACTGGCGTCCAAGGCCACGGACTACGAGAAGAAGCCGAATGTGCTCAAACTGAAGACTGCCGACTGGAGGGTCTTGCTTTTTCAAGCCCAGTATGTTTTGTGGGTTTGGTTTCTTATTTATTCGGTTGCAAAGCATCACCGTGTTCCGAGAGAGAGAATCGGGGTCTGCAGAGGAAATGTTTTGAGTTGGGGTCAAAATCATTGGTTACATTAGAGAGACAGCTAGCTGCCTAGGAAAACTAGAGTGAGAAATAGAAACCCTGGGTCCAAGTTCTTGTTTCTGCAAAGGAGCCCTGTGACTTTTACTCAGCCATTTGCCATCTCTAGAACTTTGTATCCTCGTGAATAAAATACCAGGGCTTTACACACAATGAGTAAAATAAACCGGGGTTCAAATCCCCATTTCCCAGCTCTTTGTTCCAGCGTGTAATTTAACCTCTTGGAACCCCAGCTTGTCACGAGTGGAGGTCATCATGTGAATCTCATGGGGTTCTTACAAGAATCGAGTCAGATCAAGTACAGAAAGTACCTCACATAGTGCCTGGCACATTGAAGCTATTCAATTGTAAGTGTGGATTTCTAGTCTTTCTCTCTTTTCTCTCCTTCTGAGTTCTAATTTGTGATTAAACTGGGAGGAAAAGATAAAGTCATATCGTGGGTAAGGAAGTAGGATGGATTCCAGGTTTAATGAGGGGTCCACAACAGCTCTTGGGTTAGAGGTAGAACATTCCACATGGAGAATTGTGGATTCGTGAAGTGAGAAACTGGATTTTCAGAACTGAGCCTCTAGAACAGGAATTTCCATAGGACCATGCATAGCGTCAGTGTTCATGGTGGACGATGTCACCTATTCACAGCAAACCCTTCACATCCTGGACTTGACGTCAGAGTCACTCTTGGTACAATACTACCAACGGACCGCATTTGGCACTGGGGTTAAAATTGGCTGTCAAAATAGTGAACACAAGTATCTCCATGCTTGCTGACCAAAACAATGTAAGATCCAAAAACGAAATAAGAACAAGAATAGGTACTCTGGTGAGTTGTGGATGCTGAACTTGCAAAGGTATAAAATTGTGGACATCCAGAGGGGAGGAAGGTGTAAGGAAATCTGAGCTACACGGGATTTTTGTAGTGTGGGAATAGGACAGTTTTACCACCACAAAGGGAGCCAGAGCCAGATGTGTAATTACAGCTATTAGTAATAAACTCCTTCAAGTTATTCTACTCCCCAGCATTATTTTATTTTCAGTCTACACTTCTGGATGTAATGACTGAGGAGATGTCGTTAGTTCAGATAGAACTGATGCCGAAATCAGTCGACTGAAAGAACAGAGCTGGCAAAATCAGATTAGACAGGCTCAGTAGGCCGAGATACTCATGTGGCCTCAGGTTAGTGCGGTTTCTCTCTAAGAAATCGGTACAGGGACGATGTTAGATTGGCTGGCATTTTGTCCATCTTCTGTTTATGATTGTATGCATGGCGGATGGTCTCTTCTGGTTCACAACTATTTCTACCACTCATGGATTCAGAAATGTTCGTCAGTCCTCGACTCTGCGAGTATGTGACGTGTAAGTTAAAGTGTGATAATGACATCAGATGATGTCTGCATCCTCTCAGGTAGATTTTTTAACATCATATGTATGTATGTATGTATATGTACATACACACATACTTTATATACCATTTAATTTCACCTGTTTTAAGTGTTCAATTAGGTGATTTTTAGCAAATTTACAGAATTGTGCAACCATCACCACAGTTCTGGTTTGGAGCACTTCCATCACCCCAAAGAGGTCCCCCGGTACCCATTTTGCATTCACCCCCCATTTTCCACCCCAACCCCAGACACCAACCTCCTTTCTGTCTCCCTGGCATTGCCTTTTCTGGTCATTTCATACCAGTGCAGCCACAGAGCATGTGGTCTTTTGTGTCTGGCTGCTCTCATGAGCATAAAGCGAGTGGGGCCCACCGTGTCACAGCGCTTCACTCACTCCTGCGTCGCTGAGTGGTAGTTGCGCGTGGATGGACCACATTTGGTTTATTCATTCACTAGCTGACGGACATTTGGAGTGTTTTTTTTTTTCTTATGGCTCTTATAAAGAATGCTGCTGTGAACATTCACGCACAAATCTTTTTGTGCCTATGTTTTTATTTCTCTTGGGTCTCTACCTAGGAGTCACATTGCTGGGATGTATGGTAATCTGTAGACATCTTTTTAATAAACTGTCAAAACTGCTTTCCAAAGTGGGTGTACCTTTTTTCATTCCCTCTGTCAATTTATCCCTCAGTTGGATTTTAAAATCAAATATGGGGTTGGAGGAGATGAGTTAGTTCTTTAATTAATTTTTATGTAGCCTAGTATCAAGCGGAAAGCGGGGTTTAATATTTATTATCGAGTGATGTCACTTTTTTCTTCCCTCTGTGTCCCTAAGGGGTAGTCACAGCCTGAATAAATGACTTTAGTGCCATTTGAAGTCAGCAGTGAGGAATGGGCAAGGTGTGATGCCCTTAGATACAGAGAACCCTGACGTCAGTACTTCCATTTCTCGCAGGAGTCCGGAGGAAATGCAAGGGTGGATAAACAAGATCAACTGCGTGGCAGCTGTGTTTTCTGCACCACCGTTTCCGGCAGCCATTGGGTCTCAGAAGAAGTTCAGTCGCCCCCTTCTGCCTGCCACTACCACAAAGTTGTCTCAGGTAAGTCCTTCTGATAGTGCTTTGACCTTGGAAATGTTTCTATTTGCAGATTCAGGGGTGAGACCTTGCCCTGGAAGGGCATGTTGTTTAAATGGGCCAGAAGGAAGTAAACTGGGTCTTACACTTCCTACAGGAAGCTGATACAGTTGAGTCAAGGTTAGGAGGACACACACTTAGAATTAGCTTCTAAAATTTATATTAGCTTACTACTCACTCATTCATACAGATCTGGTATTTTTTGTTATTTTTGTTTGTACTAGCAGCTCATATTTTTTAACAAATTAGCTAACGTTAGATGTCCTGGCTTGGAAACAAGCTTTTTATACATTCTTTCCATTTTGTTTTTTTTTAATTGAAATTTTCCCATATCCAAGACTGTATTTGATGTCAAGTGCATAAACATATTCCCAGGGATCCACTGCTCACAGTTGAATGGGGCAGAGCCTCCCTTGCCCCTCAGGGAGAGCTAAGTGCACCACGTGGATTTTCCCAGCTTAACCCAGACAAGGTGCCAGAAGTTCCTCCCAGGTGCGTTCGCACACGCTCCTCTCCTGTTGGCAGACTGCTCTTGTAAAGATCATGTGTCATTATGTCCCTTTCCTACTTCAAACTCGACTGCACCCAGGTTTGCCAACTTTAAACCTGTCTGCAACACCCTGTCACTGTTGACTAGTTAGGGATTTCGGAAGCTACTTTGATGTCTGCTGTGAGTTTCTTATTGGTGCAACCGTGGAAATAGTTTCACCTGGCTCTCATCAGCCAGGTCTTGATATTTACTGGCTCCTCTACAAATTCAATGTCATAATTACCAATGATACATTTATTTAATAAATATATATTATGTGCCTCTTGTACTTCAGAGACTATTTTAGGCTGGAGATAGAAAGGCCAATGAAACCCAGATGCTGACATAGATTGGCAGATATGAATTAGGAATAATTGTAACAACACAGCTGGGTTAGAGGTACAGGAAGGCTAAGTCCAGTGTGCTGTGGGGGTGCATGAAAGGGACATCTCTGCTGGCCTTGGAGGGGAAGGAGGCAGCGTGATAGCTATTATGCAGCTTAAAGGCTGAGCCGTGGTTAGGTGTGGGAGTGGGGAGAGAGAAGAGAGGACCAAAAAGGTCCAGAGGAGAAAGCCCGGGATGCAGGAACCACACAAAAGTTACCAAATGTGATGTGAGCACAATGTTGAGAAAAGGCAAGAGATGTGCCTCTAGAGGAGAGCAAAGGCCAAACAGTGAAAGGTCTTTGTCCTGTATGGGATTTGGGTGCTTCACTAATTACCTAGCATCCTTAGAATGATAATGGGAAAGCAGCAAAGCAATGTGATTAAATTTGTGCTTTAACAATCATTCTTGTTAGAATAGGGAGAAAGTATTAGAGAAGGAAACTGCTAGAAGCAGAAAGGCTAACTTTGAAGTCAGTGTCAACAATGCAGAACACAGATAACTAAGTTAGTTGGGAAGAGATGCACTGAGAGATCGCGAGGGTCTGGAATGGGTCATCTCAGTGGCTCGCTGAAGTGGAGGAATGAGGGCTGTCATTTGGCCTTGAGCAGCTGAGGACTGTGGTGTCTGGCCTGGCCTTTGGGACCTCATATTCTCCTGCCTTCCCACCTGTTGCTTCTTTCCTGGGTCCTTTTCCTTTTTCTGACTCCCAATATTGTAGTGCCTGGTGCTCAGAAGCAGATCCAAGCAGACACTTGACAATTTTTTTTTAAGTTAGTTGAGGAAAAAAACAGGGAGGATGTTATGCCAAGAAAAGTTAGAAAAGTCATGTAAAATTAGGACCAAAACCATCTCCTGTGAAGTGGCGGGCAGGTCATTGGGACCCTCGGTGAGAGCAGGAATGGACTGATGGGGGGGAGCCACGCTGGTCATTCTGAGGGAGAAATGACAGGCAGCGAGGAGGTGGGTGAGGGGCATGTGCGTAAGTCTCACCAAAAGTTTATTTTTAAAAAACAGGCTAGAAGGAAGAACAGGGGAGACATGATTTCAGGAAAGATTCTTTGGTTTTTATCAATTCATAATTATTATTAACATGAATTGCATGCTCCCCATGTGAGCCATTGCTAATCTTACGTATGTCGTTCATGGACTACCAAGAAAGCTGGCAAAAATAAAAAGGGCCAAGCCAGCTCACTTTACAAGACAGAATGGCATTTAATTTTCACTTTAAGAAAAAAAGGAAGGCTTTACCTCGGACTGATGACCAGAAAATATGTTGGCAGAATTCTCCATCTCCCCAACTGAAATAGCAATGCTTGAAGCAAACGCAGCTGGTTCCCCACTTTATTTTGGGTGTTTAACATAAATAGTAAACCATGTTACATAAGGTAAGTGGAGGAAAAAACAGTTGAACAACTAGAGGCAAAAAATACCGTCAGAAGTTGGGTTTTGTTCTATTAATTTCATTAGGGATTTCCCAGTTTTTATTTTTCAACAGAATGGTCTTTCTCGTAATTACTCCTATGAAAGATTCAGGGAAAAGGTAAGCTGAAGTTGAGGAGGAACATTAATAAGCATAGAGCTGTGTAAGAGTTTTCCCTTGTTCTTACCTCACTGTAAAATCTACATTTCTATGTACTATTGCCCTGTTATGTGTGGGCTGTATTACCATGTCGCTTGTACATGAAAACAAATATGTTCATCTACTTGGGTATTTTTACCATGAGACCAGGCAAGCAAGCACCTTTATCAAGGCAGAATCCCTAATTTAAATAAATATTATATTAGAACTAAAAATAGGTTGCATAAAATTTTTATGTATTTCCTTATTTTGAACATAAATCCAGAGAAATGCAAAAAGTGCATATGTGATGTGATCAAAATGATGAATTCAAGATTTTAAGTAAGAAAGCAATAACCAGAAAGAAGTATCCTCTTGTGCCACATAAGACAAGATAAACAAGCCCTTTCCAGGATTTAATTTCTTTGTAAAATAATAAGATGATTTCCTTCCCTACCAAGAAATCAGCAAGTCTTGGTGGGCCTCAGTTTTCCATCTGGAAAGCAAGGAGATCATTCTAGAACATTTTTAAGATTCTCCCACTAGCTCTGTTTTGTTTTATTTTTGCCCAGGTCATCATGTTTATTTACTCAAAATGAAAAAGATGTTTTATCTTTGAGAGTAAAAGGACAGTTTAGAAACAAGTGAAAACAAGCATGTGATAAAGAACAGGGCGGAAAGCGGGAAAGAGGAGTTAGGTTGCACACAGCCTGGGGCAGGTGTCGGGGCTCCCTCTGCTCCCAGCAGCTGTTTCTGCTGGAGTCACGGTGCACTTTCCGTGGGTCCCATGGGTCCTGGATTGTGTCTGGACACCCACAAGTGCTTCAGTGCCTTGGAGACTGGTCCTCGTCCTACAGCCCAGGCATCCTTGACCTCAGCACTAGACCAACATTTTGGCCTGGAGAGTTCTTTGCTGTAGGACAAATAATAGGATGTTTAGCAATAGCCCCAGCCTGCACCCCTGGATGCCAGTATCATCCCCCCAGCTGTGACAACCAAAAATGTCTTCAGACCTCGCCAAAGGCCCTGTAGGGTCAAAGTATCCCTTCCCCCACTCCCTCCTCCAGTGTGGAGAACCCCTGCTTTCGCCCAGCTGCCTTTTTCCCCACACGCCCACAGCCTGCCTAAGATTCCCCTAAATGCCAGAACCACTGCGATAATTTCCATTTGCAAACTACATGTATAACATTGCGAGTACCCTGCCAGGAAAAAAATTAAATAGTGTTAGGAAAAAACTAAACATTCAATTAAGATTGTTTGGTGCTTTTAAAGACACACTGTTCATCACCCTGTCATTTGCAAGCTTGTCTTTAATTGATTCTTGTCTTCTATCCAAAACATTTTAGCCTTCATTATTAAAATTGATCATTGTCAGCGTGGCGTGGCTCTTTCTGAACAACTCTGCTGTGTAGGAGGAGTCGCCTGCCTTAGTGGTTTTTCAAGGCAGTGTTGCCAGAGCAGAGTTTTCTTCTGCGGGGGGTAGAGAGCCTGGTTTGAAATGTTAAGTTTTGTTTCTCCTTCTGGTGGAGCACTTCCGGCCAGATTTCTTGGCCCTCTCCAGAATCCATTCAGGACTGCCCTTTCTGCTCCGCACAGGAGTCATCTTCAAACCTCAGTGTGCACAGGATGTATGTAAGCAGATCTTTGCACCCACCCACCAGCGTCTTAATAGTTAACACAGAGGCCTTAACGGGGTTCGGTCACGCACACCCCGCATGTGGCCTCCACAACACCTGGCTCCCCCAGACCGTGTCCTTGGGGCGGTTTCCAGTGTGTGGAAGACAGGCTGAGCCAAGGACAGGGCAGAGCATGAGGAGCCTCTGGTTGCCTACAGAGCTTGAGGGCCAACCGGCGGTCCCATCGTCTCGGTGACCCCCTCGAGCAGGCGGACATTTGGTGGGATTTCAGAGGAGGAAGCCATTCTTGCGGTGCTGCCCCTCACCGGCCAGCACCATTCCCTTCCCTGCCCATCCAGCTTCATCCTTTCCGTCACAAGTCTTGTCACTTCTTAAACGTCTTTCATATCCTACACACATCCCTTAATTCAGACTTTCGTCATCTTTTACCTAGGTCATTGTCTCCTGACTGCTTTAATCACTTGCTTTATCAACAGCAAATACCTGAGCAGATATCCTCCAGTATACGCATCTATGTGGCATGTACCGCATGCCCTGCTGTCAACACAACACAAACGAGCGCTAAACATCAGTAGTCATAAGGGAAATACAGTGCAAGTCAAGGCCACGAGATCCCACTGCACTCTCATTAGGATGGCTGTGATTTTTAAAAATCTTTGTATTTAAGAAGGAGAATGTGTCGGTGTGGATGTGGAGAAGGTAGAACTCTGGTACACTGCTGGCTGGAATGTAAAAATGACACAGCTACTTGGGAAAGCAGTTTGGTGGTTCAGTAAATGATTCAACATAGAGGTAACATGTGAGCCAGCAATTTCACTCCCACTTAGATGTCAAGAGGATGAAAACATACACCCACACAAAAACTCGTCCACAGGTGTTCATAGCAGCATTATTCATAATACCAAAGGTGGAAATGGCCATCAGCTGATACTGGGTGATAAAATGTGATATGGACGAACCTTGAAAACATTATGCTTAAGTGAAAGAAGCCAGTCACAAAAGGAACGCACTGTGAGATTCCATCCCCAAAGAGTCTCTTTAGGGGAAGTAAAATGTCGTAAAACTGAATTGAGGTGATGGTCGCACAACCCTGTGAATATACTAAAAAAAAGTGAATTGTACACTTTGAACGGGTGAACTATGTGGAATGAGATTATATCTCAATGCCGACCTTAAAAATTCTTCCCAAGGGATCATCTTGTCTAGGGTGCACACACCCCACTTTGGGAAACTGGCAGACCGTTCCTGTAACTGCCCAACCCTCTTCCTCCAGTCTGGCTTCTTTCCAGTCCTTCCTTCTTGGTTCTGGCTAAAACACGTTTCGTACTATGTCACCTAACCTTACCTGGCTCACTTTTGCCAATAAGATGCAGCCCAGACTCTGCCGTGGCCTTAAATCATGGCTACACTTCTCCAGAATGGGTAAATGTTGTCTACTTGTCTTAGAGGTCTGTATTTAACATATGTTAAGTACTTAATGAAACAATTAATTACATCACATCGATGTTGTGCCGAAGCTCACTGAACACCATTTAAGGTCTTTAAAATGGTTTAAACATGAAATGATGGAGCAGAGTCTTTCTCGCAGTGCTCTCGGCAGTAGCCACCCTCACACCGACTCAGGAACAGATGTTCTTTAGTGTGAGTTCCAGGCCGCCTGGGTTTGATAAGGTTGCAGTGCTTAGCAGTCTGACTTATAAACTGCCTTGCAGATTCCTGGAAATGTCATTACCTTCTGAGTCATCTGCCTACTTTAAAACAACACAAAGGAAACAGTGTGAGCCCTCCCATCTTTACCTTCTTCCCTTTAAAAAAAGTCTTCATTTACTCAGCCCCTGTTTACCGAGGAACCTCTGTATCGGGTATGAACTGTGTGGGCCTTACAAAAACAGCTAGGGCAGCGGTCTTGACTGTCAGCTCATGAGAGCTTAAGGGGTGTGTTAATTAATGTTAGGCAGGTGATACCTGGAGCCAAAAACTATGCTACAGACAATGGCCTCTGCTCAACACTGACTAGATGCTGGAGGATTTGAGAAAGAGACTTGAGGAAAAGAACCCTTTTCAGCCTTTAAAGAGCTTGTAACCTTTAGCGGAGATAAAAGTCACACGTGAGTCAGAGGCCGTCTTGTGATAAGCATGTGGTACAGGCGTTCATGTGCAGGAGAGGAAGACAGTGTGTGGTCTGGAGTGGGATTCCAAGGAAGGGCCTGGGCACACCCTGCGTGTTCGAGAACCACGGGAGAGGGCGCATCCGCACTGACGGAGTTTTCCAAGCTTTGAGAGCTGAGGTCAGCCTTGAAACATGAAGAAATGGAATGTATCGAAGCTTGTTTTCAGCAGCCCTTTGGATTTTAGAAGGTTGTTCCAAGGCAAGTTTCTGACTAGGAGTTGGGAGAAGGGGGTGCTACCCACTGTCCTTACCTCTGTGTGGCCTTAAGCCGGGACCTGCTGGATCTCCATCACCTGTAAGAGGAGTAGGTGAGAAGGGACGATGGCCAGGTTCTCATCCACCTTAGAGTTCCAAGGATTCTGTACTCCACAATTGGGGCACGGGTGGGGGTGGTGGGTGTTGATGGCAGGAGCCGTGGCTTCTCCAGCTCCCAGCACAGTGCCTGTCACATAGTAGGTGTTCAGTGAGAGTTGTGGGTGGGTGGCTTTTCTCCCCCTCCGCCCCCCCCCCCGCCCCCCAGGAGCATTCTGCTGCCTCTCTCCAGTCCTCGCTATCCCTACTCCTTTCCTTTTACATCTGCATCTCTACATTGTCATTCCCTCTTATTTCCCATGTGTGTTCCTTCAACCTTTCCCCCATGAGAACTAATAAGTAAGCCTTAGGCTTGGTGTAAAAGGCGGAAGAGCTGATTTCTGAGTCTTGCCAGGGGTGGATGGGCAACGGGGCCGAGCATAGAATAAAGGCCCAACCTCGACTCACTTCGAGACTTTGAACATCCGCTTGCCTGGCCCCACTGCCTCACCAGTTAGAAACCCTTTATTCATGGAAATGGAATTAGGGTTCAGTATTTTGAAACAAAATAGGAGATTTTCATCTAAGTACTATATAAGTGGGGGAAAAAAAGAAATCTTAGGTGATGTCATCTGATCTTTGCCGTTTACATAAAATTTCACTGTATATATTATCAAAGGTTCTACCAATTACATGTATTGACATATAACCACGGTGATTTTTCTTGCATCTATGATTTTAATGCCACTCCTTAAGTTACCACTTCCTAACCTAAAAGTTTCCAGGGGTACATACCACTTCCTGTCTCTGTTCCCTTTCTTTAAACTGTCAGCTGTGTTTCTGTTTCTTTGCCTTCTCTGAAATCCCATTTGTTCATATTGTCTCATAAGAACAGTGTATTTGATCCCCCAATGCATTGTGGGAGCAAAGACTAAAGGGAGGAACCCAGCAGGGCCCGCCCTTGTCTATTACAAATTCAGTCGTCCTGAGCCTGGGGACACAACCCTCCTTGGGGGCTGCTGCCTCTCCTCCATGCTTCCCGTTGGTTTTTGCTGGGAAAGTCTGCGTGCCTGCTTTACCGGGGGAGCTTCAGCATTGGAATACTCTGCGTGGCCTATACCAGTCTAGGCCCATAAGAGCCACGTGGTATTTTGCTGTCACTGGTTAAAATGGACAGACTAGGAAAGTGATTTTAAAATCCTTTTGTTTTGAGATTATTTCCTGATTCTTGCCTCATGAGGGAAGTGCAGTAGGAGTTAAGCCTTGTACACTGAATGTCAACATTCCTGCCTCTAGTTTCTTCATAAAAATACAGCCCAAATGACTAACCCTTCATGCTGCCATAGAAATAGTCACGCTTCTAAACCGTAGCTTAATAGCAGTGAGTAAATTGTAGTAAACTGTGGTTTGGGTAGGACAGAGACAAATACAATATGCTTTGCATAGGTCTGTCCTGGCATAAATTCCTCCTTAACATGAGTATAAATTGGGATTTATTCCACAAGAAAGAGATATGAATGCTCAAGATGAATATTGGAATATTTACACAGAGGCAAAATCCAAAAATACAGAGAATTTTGTAAATTCTTTTATCAAATTATGTAAAATCTGTTTTGAAAAGAAGCTAGTATTTGGATTCAAATCATTTCATTAACCAAAAAAGAATTCATTTTCTTAAAATGAACTATAAGTCAATATACTTTACAGTGGAAAAATGGGTCCAATATTTAGCAGCCAGTTTAAAGAAGAGGAAGCCCAGTAAACATAAAAACATGTTCTTCCTGTAATCAAAAAAGTGTGAATTCAAGTTATAATGGGTAATTATTTCATACCCATGAAATTAGTAAACACTTGGAAGTGTGATATATACAATGTTGCAAGAATGTAGCTCAGTGGGAACTCTCAAGCCTACTGTGGAATCACAAACTGGGGGCAGTGCTTGGAACACAGTTTAGTCATGTTAAGGGTGCGCGTATTCTGAAATCCAGAAATTCCACCTCATGGTGATTATACTGTAGGGAAATTCTTGCCTGTGTCCCTAGGCAACATGTCCGATGCAGGGTCACTTACAATAACGCAAAGAAACCTGAAAACAGCCTAAACATCCTTCCGTGAAATTGTAGTATGTCCTACGGTGGAATACTACGCAGTGGTCAACAGGAAGGAACTACAGAGCTTACATGTGAACAAATTTTAAAAACATGTTGAATGATAAAACAAGTTATAAAAGAAGCTTGTTAAATATAAAAACCTAGAGAACATACTACTCTTTCTTTGGTATAGGAATAGTATAAAAAAGGAATAAGAACAGTAGATATACAGGGAGTTTCAACTGATTTTTATAATTTTTATTCAACTGGGTGCTAGATACATTAGTCTTTTTCATATATCATTCAGTATGACTTTTTAATATACTTGAAACATTTTATTAAACAGAGAAAATAACTTTTATTTTTCAAAATGATCTAGTCACCAAATATCTTTTGCCAGAAATCCTATTAAATAATTTACATGTTGCAGTAAACGTACAAAGGAATATCACGTTGAATGAAGATAGCTGTTCATACATTCTTTTCGTCAGCTCTGGCTGCCAGAACAACGTACCACGGACTGGGTGCCTTAAGTGACAGAGTTTTGTTTTTGTCACAGTTCTGGAGAATAGAAGTCCCAGGTCAAGCTGCCAGCAGGACTGGGGCCTGGTAGGGGATCTCCCTGTGGGTCACACTTGGCCCCCCTTTTTCCTTCTGTCCTCAAAGGGCCTTTCTTTGGTGTTTGCACCCAGAGAGAGTGTGTGTTCTTGGTGTCCCTTCTTGCAAGGACACTAATCGTGCTGCATCAGGGCCTTGCCCTTATGACCTCATCTGACCTTAGTGACGCCCTTAGAAGCCCCACCTCCAAAGATAGTCGCACTAGGCTTCAACACATGAATTTTGGAGGGGCACAAACATTCAGTTCAGTTCATAACATAGTCTTTGGTCTCCTTGGAGAAGAAAAGAGAAGGGGAGTGAAAAGTGGGAAACAGAAGCCCCCTGCAGCGTGTGTCCCTGTGTTCGGAGTGGTCAGGGTACAGACAGTAGGCGTGGAGCCATGGGCCCCTCTCTGAAACTCAGGATGAGTTTCCCTTCCCCCTGTACTTCCCTGGGACTTCTTTGGGTGTTCTGCGTTGTTGTTTCCGCTTGTTTCAGTTGGTATTTTTAAATGACTGTGTTGTCCTCTTTGATGCCTGTGCCTATTCCTGCCACCTCCGTTGCTCCTTTTTCCAATCATGTACTCTGCTTTTAAAAATGTTCATTATTCTGTTCTATTTTGATGGCTTTAGACTTGGATGTGTTTTCCTTGTTTGGCTTTTAGGATGTGCGTTATAACAAATCCTGAAGATATACACGACTCATAATTCCCAAACACCTTTTCTTGAAATGTACATTAATGTTATATAATCTTAACTAGTGTCTGGAATTATTCCTTTATGGTAGTCTTTTTAATTATTTCACCCACCTAAAATAAACTGTTTATATTTTGATCTTACATTGGTATTATACAAAATGTATTGTTCACCTAGTTTGAACAGTTCCCTTTCATTTGTTTTCATCCACTTCTTTTTATACATGTGAAATTTATACCCAACAAGGATTTGCATAATTACACGTGAAAGTGGAATAGTAGGCAAAGTAGGTATGGAATTTTAGGAATGCAAAAGAATGCCAATCTCTTTGTTTCGTTTTTTAAAATACTGCCAGAGGGTTTGATACTGTCTCTTGTTAGGTAGCTTATTACCACGGTGACATGAGTGGCCCCCTGGAACGCAATTCTGTGACATGGGTCAGTGTGCCACATTGGTGCGGGATGCCGGAGCAACCCCACCCAGGCAGCAGCCTCTCTGTAGCTGCGTTTTAACTGAGGGACTGCCGGGGGTCAGTAAAGTTGGAGGGAGTCAGAACCTGCGCTACTTCGGAGGGAAAGAGCACAGATTGCCACGTTGTTTAGAATATTATCTGACAGCTCTCAGAGAATTACTTTTTAGTGGCATTGCTTATTTTAAAAGGGAGAAAATACGCAGACAGGCTCTTCAGTCATTGTGATGGACAGAAACCAGCAGCACTGTGGAGTGGCCGTGAAATGGAGAAGCCAAACTGGGTGGCACTCAGGACAGGTGTCAACTGCTCAGCAGGCACCTCGCCCACTGGATATCGTAGGACACTTTGTCTCAACTCCGTGGCAGTTACGCCGGATAAAGGGCTCTGAAAGCAGTGGGCTGGGGACAGAGGCTGGCCTTAGTTGCCATTTTGCCAGGTTCGTATGACCAGGCTTGAGAAAGCTGGTAGGATATGGCAGCCAAGGCACACTGGACTATTTCAGTGAATTAAAGTCATTCATCATAAGGGATTTTTATTGATTTATGTTCGGACATTAAATGGCTTAATATTTCCTGCAGGAGGAACAGCTGAAATCTCACGAAAGCAAGCTGAAGCAGATTACCACGGAGCTGGCTGAGCATCGCTCATATCCCCCAGACAAGAAGGTGAAGGCCAAGGAGATAGATGAGTACAAACTGAAAGATCACTACCTGGAGTTCGAGGTATGCTGGACTAAGTGTAATAAAAGCCTATACTGAGTTATTTGATGATTTTTCCACAAGGTGATTTTTTTGCAGTTACTGAAACTGTGGGAAGTGTGCCTTGCCCCTGGTTCTAACTTGGGAGCTCCGGGCCTGGTCTAGGTCACGGTGGCCCCTTATGTTTATGATCTCATTTAAGCATCAAAGTAGCATCAAAGATAGCTGTCAATGTATGTGCTTCAAAGCACATAGCCTGCCTGGTTGGAATGGCCAGTGTGAAGAAACACCAAAAATAGATGGACGTGCCCAGGCGGGCAGCTGCTGGCTTCAGTACATGACACGAAGCATCTATCTTCCCTGCTGTTGGCAGCCAGTGCATTCTTCCTCTTACCTCTAATGCCCTTCGGAAGGACACTGGGAAATTGTGGCACATCCATACACTGTAGCAAATCCAGTTATTAAAAAGATTGGGGGGGATACATAAACTCTGGAAGGGTGGAAAACATAAACACAAACCGAAAGCAATCTGTGTAGTAGTGAATGTTACCTTTGGCTAAATTTCCCCCCAAGTTAGACAGCGTCAGGGTGATGCACGATCGGTCCTCTGACTCTTCCCCCCTCAGGGTGGGTGGCGCTTCTCAGCATTTCACTTTTTTTTCTCCTCGTGGGTGTGCTGAATCCATCTTTAGCTCTTCTTTTTCATCGTAGCTCTAGTCCGTTTTACTTCGCATCATTCATCTCCTGGATCCGTCGTATCGTCCTGTTTCCTCCCCAGGCTCGAAACTTAGAATCCTTCTGGCCCTTGCAGTTCCCCACGGTCGAATCCTGAGCCAGGGCTGGCTCGGCCTCTGCAGCACCTCACACCGTCGTTTGTTTCCTCGCTGTTGCTTTTACACGTCCTCAGCTCAGGCCCTGGGCGTTTGTCTCCCCCTTGAACCTGGCAGCTGCTCCGAACTGTCTCTCTTCAGTTTACCCTACATACTTCCGATAGTTTTTTCCCCCCAAAGCTCAACCCAAATTATGGCATTCCTCTGGTCCACCACTGCCCCTGATTTTCCCCTACACCTCCCTTCAGCATTTGCCTTCTCAAGAAAGTCTCAGTCCTTTTTGTTTGTAATTTACTTTTCAATTATAGTTGACATACAGCGTTGTATTAGTGGTGAGACATTTGCATAACTTATGACGTGATCACCCCCAATAAGCCTAGTACCCACCTGACATCATACATACTTTTGACAATATTATTGACTGTGTTCCCTGTGCTGTACTTTATGTCCCTGTGACTATTTTTATAACTGGCAATTTATATTTCTTAAGCCCTTCACCTTTTCCGCCTGTGCCCCAGCCTCCCTCCCATCAGTCTGTTCTCTGTATCTGTGAGTTTATTTTGTTTATTTATTTTGCTTTTTAGATTCCACGTATAAGTGCAGTCATGCAGTATTTGTCTTTCTCTGACTTATGTCACTTAGCATAATGCCCCTTAGGTTCATCCATGCTGTCACAGATGGCAAGATTTCATTCTTTTTCTCTGGCCGAGTAGTAATGTTCCGCTGTTTGTATGTATCTCAGCTTCTTTATCCACTCGTCTATTGATGGACACGTAGGTTACTTTCATTCCTTGGCTATTGTAAGTAATGCTGTAAATATATCTTTTTGAATTAGTATTTTCCATTTCTTCAGATAAATACCGAGGAGGGAATTGCTGGATCATATGGAAATTCTATTTTTAATTTTTTGAGTAATCTCCATGCTGTTTTCTGTAGTGGCTGCACCAATTTACAATCCTTCCAACAGTACACAAGGGCTCCCTTCCCCCCCGCCATCCTCACCAACACTTGTTTGTGGACTTCAGAGTCCCCGTTCTTTTTTTTTTTATGTACTTCAATTTTAATATACTTGATGTTGAAAAAATGTATTAACTATAATTATATTTCAAAGACTTAACCAAAGTTACAGAATAGGTCAGTAGAGAAACTGTGACTAAAATACCAGACTTTGTCACATACAGGACCATGTTTAGTATTTGCATTGAAGAATACATAATCTAAATCCAGTGTTCACTCACATACCCTTAAGAAGAGGTCATACTCACTAAATATTTTCAGAGACTAATTTACGGAGTTTGGTAATTTACAGAGTTTCCAGTATTTCAGTGTGGATGACTGTCCTATATTTGTTATCACCATTTATCTCTAATGTCATAATACTTCTACAGATTACACATTGCAAGCATAGTGTTTAAGCCTTGAATACACACACATTTTGAAAAAGACATGGCTACTTATCTCAAGATGCAAGTTGAAAAAATACAGATTTTTTAAAATTTTTATTGTTATTCAATTACAGTTGTATGCCTTTTCTCCCCATCCCTCCACCCCACCCCAGCTGAACCCACCTCCCTCCCCCACCTCCACCCTCCCCCTTGATTTTGTCCATGTGTCCTTTATAGTAGTTCCTATAATCCCCTCTCCCCACTCCCCCCTGGCTATTGTTAGATTGTTCTTAACTTCAATGTCTCTGGTTATATTTTGTTTCCTTTTTTCTTCTATTGATTATGTTCCAGTTAAAGGTGAGATCATATGGTATTTGTCCCTCACCACCTGGCTTATTTCACTTAGCATAATGCTCTCCAGTTCCATCCATGCTGTTGCAAAGGGTATAAGCTCCTTCTTTCTCTCTGCTGCATAGAATTCCATTGTGTAAATATACCATAGTTTTTGGATCCGCTCGTTTGCTGATGGGCACTTCGGTTGCTTCCAGTACTTGGATATTGTAAATTGTGCTGCTATGAACATTGGGGTGCACAGGTTCTTTTGGATTGGTGTTTCAGGGTTCTTAGGGTATAATCCCAGCAGTGGAATTGCTGGGTCAAAAGGCAGTTCCATTGTTAGTTTTGTGAGGAAATTCCATACTGTTTTCCACAGTGGCCTCACCAGTCTGCATTCCCACCAACAGTGCACTAGGGTTCCCTTTTCTCTGCATCCTCTCCAACATTTGTTTGTGGATTTGTTTATGTTGGCCACTCTGACTGGTGTGAGATGGTACCTCATTGTGATTTTAATTTGCATCTCTCTGATGGCTAGTGATGCTGAGCATCTTTTCATATGTCTCTGGGCCCTCTGTATGTCTTCCTTGGAGAAGTGTCTGTTCAAGTCCTTTGCCCGTTTTTTAATTGGGTTGTTTGTCTTCCTGGAGTGCAGTCGTGTGAGTTCTTTATATATTTTGGAGATCAGGCCCTTGTCTGAGGTATCATTAGCAAATATGTTTTCCCATACTGTTGGTTCTCTTTGTAATTTGGTGCTGTTTTCTTTAGCCTTGCAGAAGCTTTTTATTTTGATGAGGTCCCATTTGTTTATTCTTTCCTTTATGTCCCTTGCTTTAAGGGACATGTCTGTGAGGATGTTGCTGCGTGGAATGTCTGAGATTTTCCTGCCAATGTTTTCCTCAAGGACTTTTATGGTGTTACGACTTATATTTAAGTCTTTTATCCATCTTGAGTTTATTTTTGTGTATGGCGTAAGTTGGTGATCGAGTTTCATTTTTTTGCACGTAGCTGTCCAGATCTCCCAACACCATCTGTTGAAGAGGCTGTTTTTGCTCCATTTTATGCTCCTGCCTCCTCTGTCAAATATTAATTGACCGTAAAGGCTTGAGTTTATTTCTGGGCTCCCTGTTCTGTTCCATTGGTCTATGTGCCTGTTTTTAGGCCAGTACCAGGCTATTTTGATGACAGTGGCCTTGTAATACAGTTTGATATCAGGTATTGTGATCCCTCCTGCTTTGTTCTTCTTTCTCAAAATTGCTGCAGCTATTCGGGGTCATTTATGGTTCCATATGAATTTCTGAAATGTTTGTTCTATATCTGTGAAATATGTCATGGGTACTCTAATAGGGATTGCATTGAATCTATAAATTGCTTTGGGTAGTACGGCCATTTTGATGATGTTAATTCTTCCAATCCATGAGCATGGTACATGCTTCCATTTGTTTGTGTCTTCCTTAATTTCTTTCTTCAGTGTTGTGTACAGAGTCCCCGTTCTTAATCTGAGAAGGTTTGGGTTCCTTTTGTCCTTCCACAACAGGGGTCTTTCCACAGCAGCCTCCACGTGTGTTCGTGGCATTTCTGCCCACTCACTCCAAACACACTTTTATGCCTGTTTACCTGCTTTCTTCTTCCTAAATGTTCTTCCCCTCACCTTCATTTCTGAATGTCTCTTTATCTTCCAAGATGCAGCCCAAATCCCTCCTGTGAAAAGCCTGCTCTATAGCTCGCTGGCTGGGTTTGCTCTGTAACGGTCCTACACAGTTGCTTTATGTTCAGATTCTTTCACTTTGTATTTATAGTGGATTCCGTATCACCTCCCTGGCCCACGCCTATGCGCCTTTGGAGTGCAGGGACCTCAAGTTCGTTTCTAATCTCGCTCTTTGCTTGCTTGGTGAATTGAACAGGATTTTATGGAAGCTTTAAAAAGTCTCCCTCAGTTATAAAATGTCTGTTATAAAATGTGGCATTAGATCCACTGCAGATCTATGTAGTAATTTTCTCCACGGTCAGGCAAGTCCTTGATGTGGGCAGATGAAGGTAAACCTTCTTTTTAGTAAACGTAATTGATTAGCGCAAACTATAGAAGACTTACCAACAGAAGGCTTGAACAAATTAAAACAAAAAAACCTAGGCCCCTCACCTTTCCCTGGGCTTGTTCATTCCTGGGAAATGGGAGTTCTCAAAAAGCAATCATAATTCTTCACACTTCCAGAATGGCTCTCAGCTCCAGGCCTTTTTAGTTTCACACGTGCTAATTAAATCTCCCAACACCTCAGTCCCCGGCATCCAGCGCTCAACACCTTGCTTTGTGCCCTTGATTCTAAGGCTGAGGGCCTGTCCCCAGGAGGTGGGGACGTGGGGAGACCAAGGATAGGTTGCCACTGCTAGAAGCACTTCCTGCTTGTGAATCTACTCTGGGGCCCCTTCTCGGCAAAGGTGGCCCAGCAAGGGCCAGCATTTTCATCTCCCAACATGAACTCATCCCCAAGCTCTGTGGGGACAAGTCTTGCTTTCATCAAATTCTTGCCTCCGTGAGCCTGAAGATTGCATTCCAGGGCTCTCCGCTCATTAAAGGCAGACTCCTGTGCTGATAGTCAGGGTCGCTGGATTGTCTGTCAGGCTGTGTTAGCCTGTGTCTCCCGGGAAGGCAGAAGGGTGCCTGCTTTATAGATGTAATCTAAAAAGGTTTTGATACAAGTCATTGTTTTTTTTAAGTGCATCATTATTTTTCACTCATGTACAATTGAAGTAGTGTATCTTGTGGGGGCCCCCTTTGCTGTTCTTTCAGCCACCAGATTTTGTCCTGGGTGTTTGCTGGTGAGATCTTTCGTGTGGCATCAAGTACTTCGCTTTATAAGCACCGTCCCTGAGCAGGCCGCTTCATCCCCTAAACAGGGGGCATGGGAGCTATTGACCGTTTTGTGCACTTGTTCGCTGCTTTACCCTCAGCTTCTCGAACACAGAATGAGTCTCAGTACATACTTGGTGAGTGAAGGAGTGGGGCTGTGTTATTTATTACGCGTAAAAGATAACATCACTCGAAGTAATTTTCTGAGAACACTTAGTAGCTCCCCTGTAACCCCATGGGCAGGTGGGGACCGATGGCAGTGTCTACCAGTCAGTGAGAACCTCTCATGGGCCATCGCAGGAGGGGAACCTCAGTCTGTGTGTGTCCTTGTCGCCAACAGAGACCCACAGGCAGGAATTAGTTCTCTCACCTGTTACTGACTCGGGGCTACCCTGGGACTTCAGCGCGGTTCTGCCGTTTGCACGTTCTCGTACGGAAAACTGCTCTCACTTTGTTAGAACATTAAGCTGTCGGTAATAATGCTGGGAGTTGCTCCTGACTTTTTGCATTTTGGTTGCTGATTTCCCAAATTGCTTTGTACAGACAGTTCTTCATGGTGGCCCAATTCACAGCTCTTTCTATGCCTCAGAAATTCTCCAACCCCTGACTGACAGCCAGTAATTAGAAATTCTGCTAAATAGCTGGGTTCAGGGTTTTTTTAAGTCTACACGAAGTCTGCAGAGGGCCAGAGGCTTCTGTCTGTCTCAGCCTGAGCCTGTCAGAAAGACATTCAAAAGCAGCCGTGGGCTGCAGCTGACTGCATGCATGCTTCTCTCTCTGCGGACTGGGAGTTACAGGGCTTGTGTAGCGTGTGACTGCACCGGTGCCCCCCAGGCTGTGGCTGGTACTTTTTTAGAAGAGTCCACTTGGAATCTAATGTAACTTTTTAAAGAGTTGTTAGGCACCACAAGTCTAAGGTAAACTCACCATCCTTTCCCAATTTCTAAAAACAAAGTATCTGAAATAGCCTCATTTCTTTACATTAACGTATTTCTACTTTATTCAGTTCCCACTTCACATAAAAATGTTGGAGTTGATCTCCATGCTTCTGGTGCATTTGGAAGTGTATCCAGATGTGGAACAGATGGGTGGTTTGTATGGGACATAAAAAGTCTGGGAAAGTCCTGGGCCACAGAGATTCCCGGGGTAGCACTGTAGTTGGCCACAGAAATTCAGCTTTATGTTTCTTGAGCTTTAAAAACAACAGCAATTAGAAAGTGAAGATACTGTTTACTCCAGGATGATTTTCGTGTAACATGTAAGGTGTTTTCAGTGGCTAATGTAATTAGTTCTTAGACCAGAGTACGGAAAGGGAGGCTGTGTAGCAGCCCAAACCTGTTAGAAACAAGCCGGAGATAAAAACATGACTACCCCGGACAAACCGCGGGTGCAGTTCCAGACCACCGCAATAAAGAGAACATTGCGATAAAGCGAGTCGCACAATTCTTTTGGTTTCCCAGTGCATGTAAAAGTTATGTTTACACTATGCTGTGGTCTGTTAAGGGTGTAATATAGCCTTATGTCTAAAAACAATGTACTGTACATACCTTACCTTTGAAAAAGCTGGCAGTGCTATAAAACATTTACTGAAGAGGGATCACGGAGGGTCAAGTTCACAGAGGCTCCCAAGGTCCATGGTAGAACTGGGTGGAAACCTGGTGGCCGGCACAATACCAGTGGATTTGACATGGTCATCAGACCAAATGTGAACATATTTGTTTGCCACCACAGTGCTGTATTTGTCTTCACTGTAACCTGAACGCATTTACAGAAGGCGAGCAGTCTCCTCCCCACCGCATCATAGCTCATCGGGTAGGTTCTCACATTGTGTTGTTGGCCTGGCCCCAAAGGCATCTGCCTGTCCATCCCTGTGCAGGGGCTGAGCCAGTTGCATAAGCTCCTTGTCTTAGATCTTTGAACTTGGGCTTTGGAATCAGTGTCCCTCCATAGTTATCAAGTACATACTGTTTGGTATTTGCATTTGCAGGTTCCAGTCTAGCAGAAAAAAAGGGCACTTCCCTGATGGCTCAGCCCAGATGCAAAGGAAAGTCCTCTGGGCTTCATGGGCTGGAATCCAGCTGAGTGTCACTCCTGAATTGCAACCTAGAGTATCATATGCTTGTTATGGCTTAAGACAATCAGGACCCACCCGACCACATGGCTAGGAGACGCAATTTTAGAAACAGCAAATGTCCGCTGTAACAAAACATGCCAATGTCTGTGGGGCTGAATATTTTAAATCTGGAAAATCTAGGACATTAGTGAGGCATGATGGATCTTTTTCTGCATTTCTAATTTTTGGTGGCATGTAAAGTGGCGTGATTCCTTCTGAAACGCATACACTGGAGAATGAGAGCACATTCCATGCAACGTCATTAAGGAAACTCGAGACCGCTCCTGTCTAGAAGCGCCCACAACAGAAATTTCTAGTTGCACACCCTCCGTTTCACTGTTGGGTTGTTTGCTGCTGGGTGGGTGGGTGGGTGGTCTGATGTATTTCTTTTTGAGCAAATGCTCTGGTTGTGACCTCAGCCCTGTTTCCTCAGATTGCTCATTTTTTTGTTTGTCCGCGTGATAAGTGATTTTCACCCTGGACCACTTCTCCTCTCCTGGGTGGTGCAAGGGCCAGTGCCACCTGTCACAAGGCAAATCCACCTCTGAAACAAAATGATCCAGCTATTAATTTGTAAGTGGCCTTGATCATAATAGTACAAAGATGAAAGCAAGGGAGAAATTCTATTAACTTCCTTAAAGAAGATTGCCAGCGTGTCTTGGTCTTAGCAACCGAGTCTAGCCTGGAAAGCAGTGTCCCCCCTGCCCCCACCCTGTACAGAAAACAGCACAGAGGTAATTACATGTCTGGGTCTGAGAAGCTAAGATATTGCAGGTTAATCGAATTCTTAGGAGAGTTTTTTTTAAAAATTTCAGTCGGATGCTAAGTGGTATAATTATAGATCCAAAGCTAGAGACCTACGATCAGCAGTTATCTAAGCTCTCAAGTCCGGTTAGTAAGAGACATAACACTCGTACTGCCGTCTGGGGTTGCGTTTTGTATGGCACGATGAAAGAAGGCTAAGACACTCTGAATTTTAATCTGGAGATGATGGTGTGCTTTGAGAGGAGGAGAAGCTTAGCAACTGGATCCTTTGAATTGCATTTTAAATAAATGATTGAAAAGACAGAATAAACAGCCAGTTGTGTGACTGGAAATGACTCCCTGTCCCTAACTCCCTCCTTATGCCTGAAATGTCTGCTGTGATGAAGGTCAAATACTTACGTACTAAATTAGTGAAATTGGGGGAATGACTAGAACAGGAGTTAAGAGGCATCCTTGGTATGTCTATCACATAATTATCCTCGCTGGGCCTCACTCAGTCTTGGGTATCAAATTGAGATTGTATTGGGTGAACTAACCTATAAGGTCCCTTCCAACTCTATATGCATTTTTGAGAAGAATGACATTTTAACACCAGTTAGTGTATTAGAGTAACTCGCTCTCATGCCAACAGAACAAGAATATTTCCATTTGGGGATGTCAGGGGGTCTAGACCAGCACTATCCAGTAGGGAGAGAATGCAAACCACATACGTAATTTTAAATTTTCTAGTAGCTACTTCTAAAACCTTAATACTTGGGGAATTAATTATAAGAAGATATTTAAATTTAACACAGCAGAGCTGAGGCCAGTGGCTCAGTCGGTTTGAGCATCATCCTGTACACCAAAAGTTTCAGTCCCTGGTCAGGGCACATACCTGTGTTGTGGGTTCAATCCCCGGTCAAGGTGTGTACAGTAGGCAACCGACAGATGTTTCTTACATCGATGTTTCTCTCTCTCCTTCTGTCTCTCCTCTCTCTCCCTTCCTCTCTAAGATCCGTAAACACATCCTCCAGTAAGGATTTTTTTTAAAAAAAGAAAAATAAATAAATTTAATACAACATATCCAGCATGTTGTCATCCCAACATGTAATTAGTATATTAAATACCTTACATTCATTTTTTTTCTGACTACATCTTCAAAATTTAGCATCCTTTTCACACTCGTGGCACATCTCTGTGCCGATCAGGGCCCGTGCGGCTGCACGAGACTCGCAGCTGCTGTGGTGGGCAGCATTTGTGCTCACCGTGCAACCCGCTTCCACGTGGGTCGGGGCTGGGGACACCTGGGAGCAGCCCATGTGCAGGTTCCACACTTAGTCCAAGAGGTGGAGGCTGAGCGCCAACCAGGCTCTGCAGTGGTTTGCGGATGGTACCCGTGCTGGGTCAGCAGTGCCTGTGCTGTGCTATTGGTTAGAACTGCAGTTATTACTTCCGAGCAGAGAGGAGACCCACCTGGTGCGAGTGGTACACTCACCTGTAGCCTTGTAGCTTTTTCCTATCAGCAACGTGGGTGATAGGAGAAAACCTAATCCTTTTTCCTCACAAAGAAAGTTCTCCTGTAAGCCATGGGAACAGCCTCCCTCCCAGCCCCCTTACACGTTTTGGTAAATGACCTGCCCATCTGTTAGTTTGCCGTTGCTGCTCTGGAATCAGAGCAATGAACGGGGTAGGCTTTTTGGTTTTGTTTTGTTTTGTTTTTATTTTCACCCAGAGTACTTTATTTCTCTGTAAACTAGATTAGGTTTCTTCTTCTTATTTTCCAGAGGAGTCCGTATGCTTTTGATGTAAGGGTTTAAAAACTTGCTTGCTGAAGTACCTGATCTGAGATGAAGAGGCTTTTTGTGGGGAGCAGACTGTTGAGGTTCTTCAGGTGTATCTAGTTCAAAATTACTCAATGGACTTACAATGAAAGTTTAACTGTTTTCAAAAATATTTTCTCTGAAAGAAATCATATGCAAGCCAAGAGGCGTTTGCTGTAAGAATTCTCGGCACAGCATTCATTGGAGGGCTAGAAATTGGTTCCACTCGAGCCACACAGAGACTCTTGGAGGAGCGCTGGACAGCTCATCTGCTTGTGTTCCTCCTTAAGGCACGCACTTGGAAGCAAAATACGCGGAAGAAGACTCACGCCGATCACACACAGGGAAGAATGTGCAGTGCCCTCTCATAGCAGCTTTCTTCCCCAGCTTGCTCTGGCCTTCGACAAAATAGTGAAATAGGTGCACCAGGGCTGGTTTTCCTAGTTTCTTCCGGTGCCCTGTTCCCACCTGATGCTTACCATTCCCTCCCAAGAATCAGTAGTGTGTCTTCTTCCACACATCTTGTTTCCAAGGAGCTCTCACCTACTTAGAGAATCCTGGGAAGTTTACAGCTGAGAGTAGCCACATCCCCTCATTCTTCCCACATGGAACCTGCGACCTTGAGGGAGCAGGGCTTTGCTGAGATCTGGTTGCTGGCTGTTCTGACTCCACAGGTTGGAAGGTCCTCTACCACATGGGACAGAATCGGACTTGACTGGTAAGATGTTGCTTACGGGCCTTCCCACGGAAAGGGGCTTTTGAACTGGGAATACGGAAGGTGTAAAAGTGCTTTACTCAAAAGCAGTTAGTACACCTTGGGCATGGAATGTCATGGGAGATCAATGGGGAAGGTTGCTTAGAGCAAAGGTCCTTCAAAGCCTCCTGACATCCTACTTGAAACATTGCCTGCAGAGACTGACCTTGTCCCCTCATGCCTGCCATTGGCCGTTTTGGAGCTGCGAGTCTGTGACAGACAGGCTGCGGTGAGGAAGTTCGGGGCATACCTCCGAGGGACATTTGTGTAATGTTAGACATTCCAGTACCGTCAGAAGCACAAACAAAATATACACCAAAGTAATAAGAGCAGGACCTGTGTAAAAATGTTGTCATAATAAACTAAATTTTAGACAAGAGTTCTCTAAGGAAAAATTTAGTGAGGGACAAACTTTTATCCCATAAGAACTATATTTAGTCTTCTGTCAAAATAAGCAGTGTTTCTCTAGCTCAAATTATTTATCCAGGTATATAGAAACTTAACTTTACGTCCCTGTTTCAAAGGACATTTTTTCCACTTTACTGAACAGCAGTTACTTTAATTAATTAATCCAATCTGGGTGATTTTTTAAGTCAATTTTAGACTTGGCTGTTGACGAGACGAAACCGTCCCATAAGGCCAAGCTGGGAGGGGCTGGCAGGAACTGGTGCAACCGGAGCCCCCCTTTGGTGGGTTGGAACTGGACAATTAATTTCTTGAATTTTCCACCTAGAAGACAAAACGTATACCTTTCCTAAGTGAGCTTTGTGGGCTTTTAAATTCAAAATTTGGGTTTACTTTTTTTAAAAGATAAAACCTGGGTACTCATACAGACTGCGTTTATGGAAAGGGTTTTGAGAACTAGAGAAACAAAGAAAAGAATGAGAAATAGCAGTTGTATTTATTTATTTTTAATCCTCACCTGAGGATCTGTCTTTGTTGATTGGAAAGAGAGAGAGAGACATCAATGTGAGAGAAACATTGATCTGTCCCCTCTCTTACCCCAACCAGCTGGGGATCAAACCCACAGCCTAGGTAAGTGCCCTGACCAGGGACTGGACCTGCAGCCTTTTGGTGCATGGGAGGACGCTCACTCCAACTGAGCCACTGGCCGGGGCAGAGATTGCAGTGTTTTATTTTTTTTTTTTTTTGAGATTGCAGTGTTTTAAAAATTAGTTCTCAGCAGGAGTCAGGAAGACACCCCCCCCCCCCCCCCCGCAGGCTGGTCCGAGTAGGGCAGTAGCAGAGCCCGGAGTGGGGCGGGGGGCTCACTGCACTCTCCTCTCTCTCTGGGGCAGTGGAGTTGGCCTGCTTGTCACTTGGTAAAGACTGGATGACATGGGAGCAGGGGCAACAGTGGACACACGGAAGCTCTCAAAACTTTTCCTACAAACCCAGTCCTTTCTGTCTGTATCACGGCTTTTGGACCTCTTCTGCTTATATTAGCATAAAAAAGTAAGCTTTTTATTTTAAAGGTTTTTTTTTAATTTAAGTCACAAAATTTATTTACAGAGCAATAGAGCCAAAAGGTAGAGCAACACAAAAGAACTGAATCCACACTTCCTTAGGTTTTCCCAGAAAGCCACAAACCCTAACCATACAAACAAAAAGTGGTGTGTATTTGCTTGTATTTAGGCAGTGGGTTACCACTGCATGCAGAAACCTGATAGGGAAGTAATGTGGCGGGGGGGACCTTAAAATTTTCTTTTTAGAAGTGTAAGTCCTGGCAGAGCTTGCAGGTCAGCACTTGGAGAAAGCTCTGTTTGAATGCGATTACTTTCCTAAGTTAGCGGGCATGGTGGCTGACCGGGAGGAGGTCTGCACAGCTCCTGCCCCTGGAAGGCAAACGCAGCCTCTATTTGAACGACAGTTACTGCAAGAGCTCCTTCTTGTTTGGTTTGCTTTTTATTTTTGTTGTGTTTTGTTTGTTTTCCAGCATAGAGATCTAGGAGCAAAAAGTGTTTTGCTATGTACATGACATTATTAGTTTTCTTCCCATTTCATTTTAAGTGGCCTTTTACCCTGCCGTCTGGAGACAGGAAAATGTCGGGAGGACGTACGCAGGGTTTGATTGTCAGCGCTGTGAGGTCTGAATGCAAACGGCTGTGCTCCGTTACAATCTCCGCAGCTCCATTTCCATGCAGGTGGTTACCGTCATATTCACAGCAGAGGGCAAAAGGAGAGGGGCTTCTGTTAAATAAAGTAAGAAATGGTGTGCAGGGCTCAAGAGAAAAGAGACTGCCCAGTCAGATGCCTGTAAATCTATATGTGGATATGATTAAATTTCTTTTCAAATAATACCAGTATTTGTGATTTTTTTTTAAGCAGACAATTTGTTCAATTTAAGCAGCAGCTTGGCCTTAAACATGGTATTTTTATTCCTCCCTAGTAGGCATTGCTGCTAGTGTACAGGAATATATTTTTCTACATATTTGAGGAGTATTTTTATAAGTAATTGAAAACCAACTTCAATAGCAAAATATGTAAGGAGGTTATGGAGGGGAAAAACAGGGCTTTACTTTAGTAGATAAAGAAGTCATTAAACACTTGGATTGTCTTTGGCTCTTGGTCACAGAAGACTTCATGAAATAGCAAGTCTTAAGAAGGAAATTCAGGGAGAAAGTGTGCTGAGTGCAAAACCACACAGCAGTGTGCAGTTACCTATCTGCAGAGAGTGGCGGCCGGACTCGGAGGGCGAAGTCCCATCTCAAGTGTTCTTTCCTGAGAGCGCGGTTACTCTGTTAGAAATCTCTTCACACTGTTGGAGAATTCTTAAGGAAGGAGGCTGAGCACACAGCTCTGAATTTTTTAGAATTGATCTGAGAATGAATCAGCAGAGACTAATACAAAACCTTTAGTAACCTGCCCAAAGGCACAAATGGTCCCTGAGGCACCGCTCATTCTCAAACCCTCTTTGCCTTTCTGAATAAAAGCCACACCTGAAAGGGACCCATAGTGAAGGCCGAAAAACGATTTAGGAAAACGAATTAATGCCACACTTAAGTAGTGAGTGGCCATGTCAGCACCCAACCGCCTGACCCCAAGACTGCCCCTCCACTGCCACATGCGTCTCAGACGGCTGTCGCCCATCCCATCCCATTTTCAGTCCCATCTGGAGCTTTGTTAATTCTTGCACAGTGATTACTCTGTGGCATGAAGTTACATTAATTAAATCATTCAGTCTGATTATGATTATTATTGTCAGAACACAGTGTGAAGCTTCAGTGTCGTTATTGATTAGTTGTTAGTGTCAGCAGCAGATTCCTTCTGAATTAATACTGATGAGACTGACTACTCTCCGACCGGGGACCTCAGAGTCTTAGGCTAGTATTGAAATATTTACCCGAGGTAAGTGTGATCCTGGCACCTTACGTGTAAAGTACACATAAGGATGACCTTTTTAGTGGATGCGTTTGTTGTAAGGTAAATTCAGAGGCAGTTCTTCAGGTATGAATGAGACCTAGCGGCCACCGAAAGAAGAGCCAACACAGTCCATATCCAGTGGTCCAGTTTCTCTTTATTTTTAAGATGAACGTGGATAATAAAATTTGATCTTCATTTACTGCTACCTAAAAGATACCCAGAAAACACATGAGGTTCATGTCTTTTATGAACCTCAAAACTGTGGCACCAGCTGCTTTCTTCTCTCTGCGAAGAGAGAAGCACAGAGCCTGCCCTCAGTGCACTGCGCAGGGTTTGCTGCGTGCGCACGGCGCCGTGGCAGTTGCAGTCAGGTGGACGTGGACGTGGACGTGGCCATGGGAGGGTGCGGACCCTGGCGTTTGGGAGAAACACGGAGGGTGGAGCACTGAGGGCTGAAGGGCATCCCCAGAGGTGATGGGCTTAGGAACCCATCAGGCATCTACCCCTACATCTCTCTGTATCCCCACTATTTGATTTTTCTAGAATTTGCCATATTGAAAGTTCACAATACATTTTTACTAAATGTGAGAAATTTTATTTTCTCATGTTTATTTTTTCTTTCCATTCATACATTCCACAAATGCTTATTGAGTTTACTATGTTTTTTATGCTGAGGATATATTAGTAAACAAAATCAAAGCCCCTACCCTCATGCCATTGCATTCAAGTATTTGTAGGGGGACAATAAACAAGGTTTGTTTTGGGGGGGGGGTTGGTGAATATAAGGCTGATGGTGAGAAGTGCTAAGGAGAAAAACAGAGCCGTGACCAGCAATACAAGTTAGGATTTTAGATGTAGCTGGCCAGGGAAGGCCTCCGTGAGCAGGTGACATTGGAGTCAAGACTGAAAGAGGCACAGGAGGGGAGGGACTGAGCCCCATGGATTCCTCAGGGAACTGCTCATGGGGCAGAGAGAATAGCACCAAGGGATCTAGGAGCAAGAGGGCGTCCCCTGTGCTCAGGGACAGCCAGGGAGAGGCATGCTGGCACACAGTGAGCACTGGAGAGCACTGAGGGTTAGACCAGAGAAGCAGAAGAGGGGCGGCTGGAGGGGGGTTCTCTTGGCCATGTGAAGGATGTGGTGTTGGGAAGGATTTGTACGGGTGAGAAGCCATTGGAGCGATTGGAGCAGAGATGGCACGCTCTAATTTACATTTTAATAGAGTGCATGGGGTTGGGCAAGGCTGGAGCGGGGAGACCTGTTAGGCAACTGTTGCAATAAACCAGGCACAAGAGGATGGTGCTTGTCCAAAGTGGAAGTGGTGGAGGTGGTGAGAAATGGTGTGATTCTGAGAATATTCTGAAGATAGAGGGACAGGAATTGCCAACAGAATGGTTGTGGGATATTAGAGAAAGAAAAGAATCAAGGAGCAAAGTTTTTATTGTCAAATTTTTTGTCTTCCGGGTTTTAGAAGTATCTCTAGCCTGTTCTCTCAGGCTAGAATAGTCATTAGCTAGCTCCAAACACTGGCATAGAACTCCCAATATTTTGGTTAACTCTTAGAATCTCTTAGGTGACCTCCATGCTGCCAGCTTAAAGGGAAGCACTTGAGAGAATTGTACTCTGGCATCTGTAGAGATACAGCAATTGACATAAAACCACTGGAGGTAATAATATAGCCATTGATTTAATAGTTATTCTGTGGCCAGAGTACAGCCTATACTGGATAATGTCCATCAATAATTTGTTAAATAGAGAAAACCCAACAAAGGTACATCACACCAAAGCCTATTAATCAATTATATGAGTGTATTTTCCTAAATAAAATGAAGCAGGAAGTGCAAGTATAACTCAATTGTGATTTTTGTTTTTAATGCATGAAACCAAGGTGAGTGTTGCCCATTTTATTGGTTAAGAATGTGTTTGGCTGCAAATAACAAAAAACATGACCAAGTGTTTAAACAGTATAAATATTCTTTATCTCACCTAAGAAACCTGGAAGTTCTTGGTTACTGGCTGCCAAGTGCTGCCATCCAGGTTGTATACTCTTTCCAAGTTTCCAGTTTGCTCTCTTTGGCACATGGGCTCTTTTGTTTCCATGCTGACCAGTTTATGGTCTCATCATGGCTTCCTTAGTTTCACACCCTGTGTTCTTCCACTTTTTATCAGGGTCACAAAAGCTGCTTTCACAGAAGGAGCCTGGCCGACTTCTTACATGTCATTGGCCGAATCTGGGCCGTGTGCTGCAAGGCCGACCGGCAGAGGAGGGAAAGGGTTATTGTGTCTGGTTTGCAGCATGATCCCTCTCCTGGGGCGCAGCACACTGACATTCTCCGAAAAGATCACAGTTTCATTAGCACCAGCAGCTAGGAAGCCGCTAGCGGCTGCCACGATATGGAACACCGGCATCTGGGCTGAGGTTGACCATTTGAACAGGATTAGCAAGATGGTAGTCTCTGAACTGGTATATCAGATACTTTAAACGTGATTTACAAATACACTCCCTGCTGCTGCTTTACTTGTCCTTACACACCAGCTTTCACTTAAAACTTAAATTTCACAGTTGGTCTTTAAAAAAAAAAGATAAGAATCTTGTCTTCCCTGAAAGGAAGAAAATAAACACTCCCAGAAGATGTCTTTCCCACCCACAAAAAAAGGAGATATCAATGAAGAAGCAACTTCTGAAATTAGGTCCATTCCCATTGCTGTTCGGGGCTGCATGCAGAGCTGTTTCTTTACTCAGAAGCAATATGGGGGCGGGGGCATGGGCACGGGGGAGGGGTGCCTCTGGATAGAGGATTTCCCTATTGAGATGCATCTGTAATCTGGGAAGGACATAGTTGAAACCAGTGCCCACTGAATGGTTCTCAGATCAAAGGTATGTTTAGCTCCAATGTTTTGCAGAGGCATTTGGTTTGCTTTCAGGGAGTGAGGAAAGCAGAGCTGTATTACTGGGTTTCGGAGCCCTGTCCCTGTAGCCTTCGTAACTCAGAAACAGAGCACGGCCATCTGAAGTTCACGAACCCACTTCAGGTTCCTTTTCCTTATTTCTCTTAGCAGTGACGGAGCACCCCTCACTTCTGGGCCCCTCGTGCCCTTTGCTTTGCTTTGCTTTGTCCTTCCTTCTGTCTGATGTCTCAAGTCCTGCCATGCCTCTGTGCTGTGCCTTTTGTTTGTTGACTGACTCATTGATACAGTTTGTTTGAGACAACAGCTTTGCAGCTGGAGCTGTGGAATGAGCAGACGAAGTGGTTTTTCTTCATGTACTTTCCAGGTGAATCTTCCAGCAGTATCAGTTTCTTCAAAGACTAGGTCGGAGAAAACGGGCCCTGTCACCTTCTCTGCTTTTGTCTCCTTGCAAGATCATCTCAAAAAATTGGCCTTCATACCCCTTTCACTGTATAAAAGCCCCAGCTTCGTGAAATAGTGTGCCTTCACGGTTTTCTGAATCTCTCTGAGTCACTTTACTAAATCTGGTTCATATTGGGCATAATTCTCTCCTGCAACTTAATTTTGCCAGTTCAAGGCAGTTTAGAGAGAGATTAAGTAGTGTGTTTCTAGAGTGACCAGGACTTTGGAACTATGGTGGTATGCCCTCTGAACGCTGTCTAGTTCATCCCCTGATTTCACTGATGTGCAGAGGGGTGTGTAACACTGGAGTCATCTTTTTAGTTAGCAAATGCCCTCATTAAATTCTTATGTAGCTTTCTGAGATAAGCTGAGTATTTTATTCTATTCATTACTTCTTTGTGAAAATTAGAATATGTATCAGTTAGTAATACTTTCAGCTGCAATTAATAACAAGATGAACAGTGGCTTAATCCCCAAGGATATTTATTGTACATACTTAACAATATACACGTTCAGAGGTCTTAGGGAATCTTAGAGTTGGTCCAGCTCACTGTGTCGTCAAGAGCCCAGCCCCCTGCCATCTCTCCATTCCTCAGGCCTCGCGCATTTTTCGTTTGTCTTCATGCCCACTGCCCCTGGCACAGGCTGCAGCTTTAGGAATCATATCCACGTCGAGGAAGGAATAATGGTGAAGCCTTAGCACCAGCAGCTGCTCCTCTGAAGCCTATCCCTTTCATCAGGAAGCACGGTCACTTTCCCTGAAGCCCTCCAATGGACTTCTTCTTACATCTCATTGGCTGCAATATCACATGGCCCATCTTAGCTACAGAGGGGCTGGGAAAGCAAGTATTTGGGTTTTGGCAACCTTTGTAGTGGGAGGGACATAGGAGAAAAGGGGACTGAGAATGGCTTTTGATTGGCCAAACCAACAGTGTCTGTTACAGTAGTCATCCCAACACATACATTCTTGGGTGTACTCCCATCGCCAGAGAGGAGATAGGGCTTAAGAACATGGATTTTGGAGTCATTTCCTCAATTCAAATCCCAGCTTCACTTTTTTGCTAACTCTAACTTTAGACTTTTCTCTGCCTCTATTCCCTTTACTGTGAAAGAAGGATATAATGTCCTAATTGTATATGATTATGTGTGAGTGACCTGAAGCCAGTATGTGGGCATTCCATACATGTTATCTCCATCACCCACCTGGGGCCCCCACATAGACCAAACCCAGAACAAGCTTAATGATTAGAAGGTTTTTCCCACTTTGAATGACATAACTTGAAAGAATAGCTTCCAATAGTTTCATCTTCATAATTACTAAAAAGTGAGATATACAAAAGTCTTGGTCTGACTAGAAAAGTTCCTAAAGATTTATAGTCATAACAGAATTTGCTTGCCTTTGTTGGGACAGTTTATAACTGATGTGTTCTTTTGTTTAGAAATAAAACATTTTGGGACTTCTGTAAATTCTTAATGTGTTGAAGCAATACAGTGAAAGACTTAGTTTGACTTGAATCCATCAAATCAAGAATCTGAGACCGTTCTGTAATTTGCAGTGCATGTAATGGTTCTAAAAAGGGACTCATAAACTTTTTAAAAAGCACCAATTAAGTTTAGAGAAAAAATTCTCTGCCACGTTCTTCTCAATTATTCTTACACAAAGATGCCCAGAGACGAGAGAATCTGGAGCTGTTTAAAATGTAATGGATACTCAACAAATAATTGATGAAAAAAGATGTAGAATGAGAAAAGCATCAGAAAGTATTTTGAAGGTTGGGAGGAAACCCAGAGCAGCTTCTAGAAAGTGTTGTGATCTTCTAGAGTCAAATCACCATAGACTGATTCCTCCTTTGTAGAGTTCCAGGGAGTAAGAAGGAGAGTAAAAACCATACCCAAGCCAGGTTCAAATGCCGCCTAGGTCCTGTGAGGGGCCTTCAAGCGAGTACAGGCAGCACAGAGCCGTTAAGAGCCATCCAATCCCCAAAAACCAGAGGTTACAGCTCCCCCAACCTACACCCTCTTATTCCTGGGTATTCAGGAAGCATGATTCCTCCATCTGCATTCCTTCGGAATGCAGAACAAATGAGAACTGAAGTTCTGTCTTCATTTCTTACCTAAACGAATGAACCCATCAGTGTCCTGGAGCTGTTGCCCACTTGGGCAGTGAAGTCAAGTCTTCAGCAGCCAGTCATACCCTCCAGGTAGCTAACACGCTAGGTGTGCTGCACATATGCATTTGTGAACAGTGCGTTGACTGTCATTCCTCTCTGACTTCCCCTCCAGCAAACCCGCTATGAAACTTACGTCAGCATTCTGAAAGAAGGAGGCAAGAAGCTCCTGAGTAACAACGAAAGTGAGGCCGCAGGACTGAAGAAGTCACATTCGAGTCCATCGCTGAACCCAGATTCATCTCCAGTCACTGCCAAGGTCAAGCGTAACGTGTCAGAGAGGAAAGATCACCGACCTGAAACACCCAGCATTAAGCAGAAAGTTACTTAGAATCCGTCTGTGACCAGGAAAGTGCTGGTCATGGAGCAAAATAGAGTTTTTCAAGATCCTTCTGGTAAATCCGTGAATATATTTAAAAAAAATAGTCTGTGACTAAATGGTGCATTAGTAACCTTTTCTATTGTATATTTTTTGTTAGTTTCTGTACAGATTGTCTCTTTGCTCTTGATTTCTTTGCTTTGATGGTTTTTGCTACTTGATAACTAATGCACCTTTTTGTGAGGCAGAGGGGACCATGATTTCAGAGGGAATTATGTGTCCCTTCTCCTTTGGTTTTCTCTTGTTTGCACTCTGCTCGGTTGTTATGTATTCTCAAACCAACTGTTACACTTTTTTTTAAGGTTAAAAAATTTAATCCATTGTGAAACACTTAACTGGACAAACTTTGTAGCTTAGTAAATTCTAGCCAGAGTTGATACAAACCTTTATATGTGAGATCTCACCGGTCACAGAGGTAGAGTTGAGCACTCACAGAAGTTCAATTCCGAATGACAGTTCTGGGAATCCAGGTGGCCCACAGGCGGTGCGGCCGTGCATGCGGGCACCTCAGTAGCACTTTCTGGTGAGTCCCGACCCTGCTGGCAGCAGGGAGATGGGGAGCGAAGATCGCAGACTGGAGGCCGTCGAAGCAGTCGGCTTGTTTCAAGCGTGGAGTCCATTTCAGCCAAGCAGGGGAAGAGAGAGCAGAACCTTTTTGCCATTGAAAGTTGAGGAAAGATGACAACAAGTTCATTTTGTTTTCTAAAGAACCGTGACAGCAATCGGCTCTTGGGAGCTGCAGCGGCAGGCGTGTGTGCGGTCTGCAGAAATTGTTACCTCACTCCCACGGGGTCTAGACTAGGAATCCAGAATCATCTCTACTGTTGACACCCTGCCGCCCAGGGAGTCATACCTGCCAAGGCATGGTTGTAAGAATAGTGGGGTCTTAAGCAAAAAAAAAGTAAGAGGAAAATGAAGTTGCAGTTTTCCAATGATGGAATACTGACTCTTTAAAATCAGTCTGAAAGTAACATGTAGTCTGAATGAGTGGTGGTTGGGAAGCTGAGGAATCTACTGGTTGCATTTATGGAGTTACTTAGTTCATTCTTAGTCTCTCTGCTAGCCACTTCTCTCTGCTCCTACTGAACTTTCTCCTAAAAATAAACACTTTATTTTAAATCATTTCTTTCCATCTGCTCAAAATAGTTCTATTGACCTGCAAGTCATGAGCGTGTTCCGGTGCCCATCGCTTTGAAATGCGGGGCAATAAAAAGAACCCTCTCTTGCACAGGAAGGGAGAGGAGTGAAAATTGAGCCCACTGTGAGTTAGAACTTTCTGGTCACGAAACCTCGCAACTTTGCAACCTTAAAGCTGTCATCTCCACCCCTGCAGGACTAGTGGAATCACTTTGAATACTCTTTTCTTCCCACAGAACTTTGCTCTAGTTCTACTCAGTGTGTTAGTGAAAGGTACTATGACCAAAGAACCGGGGACTCTGTGTGAATTGCATGGTTCCAGTGAATTAGAGGAGGCTGGCTGGTAAACCACGGCGGTTTCCAGCAGTATCTTGTTCTGCTGTACCGGCATTTAATTATTCACCTGGGTTATTTATTCACCCTCCCTTCCTTCACCTCTATAAATGTTCGTATTCTGCTGGTGCCTAGACAGAGGAAACCCCTCTCTAAGGTTGTAGCTGCTTGCTCTCGAATAAGGATTTTGCCACACCTTTGAAAAACTCACTCTAGTCCTCTGTCTCGTTTAGCTAAAGACAGTGACTGCATTTATGTCTCAGGCCATTAACCAGTATGGCGCGTGGACCTGATTCATTGTTGTAGCTTCTGACTGGATTCAAGATGTCCACAAGGGAATTGTCTTTCTTCCCGGGATCTGAGTAATCAGCCCATTTGTTTTCTGCCTTGATATTTATCCAGAGCTGGGGAAGGTGGGGGGTACCCAGATCCTGTCATCTCTGAGCTTCAGTCACTGAAGGAAGACAAACATCCCCGACTGGTGTGAATGTGTCTGCCCACAGTGTGAGTGTGTCTGTGTACATAGGACGTCTCTGTGTGTTTTACTTGGAGTACTTAATGAACGTAGAACGGTACCGTGCTGCCGTGTCTGACGTTCAGAGTGCCGCAGCTCTGGAACACTTGGCTCGCATCGGCACGGCAGCCTCATCCCCATTATATGACTCACTAATGTCAGCTTCAGGAACTTCTGGATATGCTAAGGGAGTAGTGGGTGCGAAGAGCTCTTTTGAAGCTGCAGTATTCTGTGTTTGCAGTTTATCTTTAAAAACAACTGCAAGGTTCTTTGGAGAGCCAGGATGGCAGATCACCCTGGCACAGTGCTGTCCGTCTTTAGGGGCTGTGGGCACCTCCTCCCAGCATCCTCTGGGTCACTGTCTGTTGTCAGCGCACCTGGCGGGCCACAGGTTTATCCTGTAGGAAGAAGTGGCCCCCGGTTCAACTACACTTTGAAACTCTTGCCCATAGCCAACGACGGTTTCTTCTGCGGTAATTTCTTTCCTATGGTATCGAGTCAGAAGACATTGAAGACATTCCTTTCCTAGCTAAGCCCCGCCTACAGCCAGTTCACGGTACAGGGAGCTCTCGTCCTCCCCCTCCTCCTCCCCCTCCCTCTCCTCCTCCTCCTCCTCCTCCCACAGGTACGCCCCACCCAACCCATGCCTCACCGACTGCTTGGCTTCGGGAGCCTTGGGACTTATCTCCACATGATAAAGCATTATCCTTCTTCACATACATACACTTGACATTAATTTCCAGCCTAGGAAATCTTGATAGTCATCAAAATACTTGGGTGATAGTCTTGTTGCACAGTGGACCATAGGTGGCCCATGTATTAAGTCTTCCCCCACCTCACATGTTGACTTTAACAGGGAGGTGTCAGGGATTCATGGTTAGCAATCAAAACTTAATTAGCATGCAGAGTCCTTATTTTATTGCCAGCCCATAGATATTAATTGAAGTGTGCTTTTTAAAAAACATATTAACTCTTAGCAATGCTTATTAAGCCAAGCAATACTTCTGTGCATTTTAATTAATCTCAGTAAAACCAGCGTGTGGGAGATTCATCTGGTGGCGCTGTAGTTCCTGGGTAGGAAGCAGCTGTACGAGACCCTCTGTGCTACTCCGACTGTTACCTTAACTCAGAAGGTGGGGACTGTTTCCCAGTTAAAAGTGATATGAGTAAGTTAATTCTGCAAGAGGAAAGTTGGCTGGCTTTCCAAGGCCAAGCCAACTGGAGTTTGTATTTCCCCCTGTGGCCAAACCCCAGAATTTCTGAGGCTGGGAAAGAACCCAGATAACCAGCAGGGAAGGAGGCCCTTTGCCACCTAAGCACAGAGGTATGGAGTCTTCCGCTGGCCCTTGCCTGCCCCTGCCTCCGCCAGGTAGGGAGCCTGGAAGATGTTCTGAGACGAGGCAGGGCCTGAGACAGGAGCCGCACCTCTGCTCTGCCTTTGGCCCTAATCGGAGACAGTTGGAAGAAAACTGACCTTAAACAAGTTTCTCTGCTGTTGAACTACCAAGACTTTCCTGGGTTTAGTGAGTTGTCTTGAAATTCGAATTCCTTCACCATTTCTCCTCGTAGCCACCAGTTAAGCTTTTCTAAGCCTGAATTCACAGGGAGTTCATTAGCCTTCTTGGTGCAAACCTCTGTCGTTTAGTTCTCGGGGACCCTGTCAAGTTTTCAGCTGGTTGGGAGCCACTGTCCTTCTTTCAGCGGCGAGCAATCCCTTCACGTCTCAAATGACAGAATTTTTCTCAGTTGTTAAATTAGCACTGTTAACAAAGAACCAGAGTGGCATCCTAGGACTTGTTAAAAGTAGAGTCTAGTTATGAGTAGTAGTGTGCTTTGGGTTTAAATACCACCTGCTTTTCTCGCAGAGCATCTGACTTCCTCTGACGGAAGATGGTCAGTCACCTTTCTAGGCAGGTGAGCCTCTGGGCCAGCCGTGCCCCAGAGCTTCCTGGCTGTCTCCTGTCGCAGGCCCAGCCACCAGTCCGCCCCAGGGCAGCCGATCTCTCCACCAGCCTTTTGCCATCTTCCACCATCAAGGCATCCAGAGGACTTTAGAAATCAGTAGTTTACCACAAAATTCACCCAACAAGTGCTTCTCCTCTCAGATTCCTTTTCAATGTCTCTCTTACAAGGAGGGCTGAAGTCCAAAGTCATTGCCATTCTCATGTTGTACCTATAGTATCCAAAGCCCGAGGGGGCAGCCTTCTGCTTAAGACAGTGCATGCAGAGAGAATGTCTTCACAGAAAGAATGTCAGTAAATACTTGAATCTGCATGACAGTTTGTCGACTTGAATGCAACAGCAAGAAAATATTGCAAGTTAATTATCTGTACATACAGTAGGTTTCCTTCCGTCTCTTTGGCTCATCCTGTGTAATTCGTGTGTGTATCTAGTATTTCAGGCCTTTGGAAAATATTCCTATAGATAGTATGTCAGACACCAACGAAAATGCTTTCCTGTCACCTGCCAATGTTGTATTTGTGGATATTTATGGTTGTATGTATGTATATGTATCAATGTGTAGATTGTATATCAGTATATGGTATATGTACATCAAATTTATTTTTTGTCCTTAATAACCAGTGTGATATGAAAAGCAAGTAAAAACCTCATAGGATTGAGTATATAATGCAGTTATTGAGAATATATATATAGTGGTACTGTTTTATTAAACTTAAATTCAAATGATATTTTCATTAAATTTTTGTAATAATAAGATTTTATGCTAGAAAATTTCATCTTTGAGCTTTGAATCACCAGGGCAAAAATGACTCTGAACTAACTTTGTGAAACTATTTCAGTGTGCTGTGTACATTACCAAGGGGGGTAGCTCATTGTAATTTGGGATTATAGAAAGGGGAAAAAATCAACAAACAAACAAAAGGCAGTCTTAGCAACTTCAGTATCAAGAGCACTTAAACATAAAGTCAAACTGGCAGTGTCGGGCTTTTTACAAAATGTGATGCTTTAAAGCACACGTTCTTTATTGTTGTAATTAGCCCAGGAAAATGGAGCTCTCAGAAGAACTAAGTAAGTACCCGCCGTCTCATTTATGTGCCTGTGTCAATTTCATAGCAGATCAAACCACTCTCCTCATGCCGCACCCTTCCTTCTTTCCTTTAAAGAAACAGTACACACGCTAAAGCATATCAGGGCTTCCCGAGGTCAGGTACTGCATTCTAGGTTCGCAGTTGCACAAACTAGCATCTAATGTCACAGGTGGAAGAATTCTAGGACAAGCTAAGGACCAGGCTAAAACTTTATTTAATATTTTTATACTTAAGTCTCTTTTCCTGCCTCTCCCCAAAGAAGAGCCACTGGCCTTAGTTGTTTGAGCTTACTGCTTACCTGACAGCATGTGCATAGATGACTAGAGATTAAAACTTTATTAACCAGCATGTTTGGTGTATTCTGAGTGAGTGGTTGAGGGCAGTGTGTCTGCTGAAACACGCCGCCTCGTGTTCTTGTATCTGATCCCGGTGCGGAGACCTGGAGGTGTGGAGTGGGAGACTGATCTTCGGCTCCAGGCCGCCGTAGTGTGTTGGTAGTTACACTTGAGCTTTTCTTATTAACTCTACAGTCGCAAACGATTTTTCCAAATATATCATACTTCCCAGTGTGTTCTTGACGTGCAGTGAACTGGCTCTGTGACTGATCAGCAGGGTCTTTGTTCTGCAAGACTGTGTTTCCTTCTAAGAATTATAGTGCTTTGCAAAAACATCCATTTGACTCAAGAATCATATACAGCAGGAGTAGCAAAAGTAGAAAAGCTTCATTTTGGGCCTTAATTATTTGAAATGTTTGGACTTTCAGTATAAAGCCATGTAGGTTATAAAGCCAAGTAACCATTTGGCATGGATAATAATATCCACTCTGCAGAGAGTGTATATGCGCATTGATTTTTAATGCCATTAGCATACTTTTTTAAGCTATAGGAACAAGAGTAATTAGACCAAATTAAAGGTGGGGGTGGGGGTGGGGGCGTGTGGGAGCTAGTCACCTTTCTTAGGGGTAGAAGTGCATGTGCTCTGCCTCTGCTCGGTCCCAGTAGGTGTGTAAGGGGAAAGGGTCACACGTCTAGGCCTCTCCATGTGGACGTGCACATAGTGAGTGGTTTAAGTTCCACAAACTGGAGACACCAAGGCCAGAGTGCTCTCAAGAGGAGATGAACAGAGGGGTGGAGATGGCCTGGTAGGCATGTTTTCCCAGGGGCGAGGAGTCTGAGCTCTAGTGTGTGACTTCGGGGTGCGCTGCATTTTAACAAATAAGCGAGGGGATACACGTCACATCCTTTCTGGTGGACCACCACATTGATGGCTCACTTGTCATTCACAAGCAGCCACTCTCCAGCGTCCCCCAGTAGCCGGAGGACGTTCCAGAAGGCTGGTGTGCACCAGTTTCCAGGTTGGCATGGCTGCCTGCTCTGGAGATCGTGTGCAAACGGAGAGGCGACAGAGCACTCTCTGTGGGAGCACCGATGTGCGTGTCCACTCTCCCCTCGGCGCCCCCCTGCCGAGAGAGAGCTCAGGCGGAAGGTTGCTGAACAGTTAGTTAAGCACTTTTCCGTCGGCAACCATGAGAAGGAATCTAGCTAAAATATGTTTCCCTTTGCAGGGTAGAGAGCTAACCTCCTATGTATAGTGTTATAAAATAAGCACCTTAACTTCAATTACTGAAAATGTTGGTTAATGGAGAGAATTTTGGAGTTTTACTGATTATTTCCCTGTGAGCCTGCCTTGGTCAGCCTCCAGACCCAAAGTCCCAGCCACAAAGCTCAGTGAAGGGCAGCACCGCAGGTCTGAGGCTCCTCGCCCGGGTCCCTGAGTCCCGGGGCCCACGGAGGGTAGTCACACATTCTCTGCAAAGAGGAGCTTCACCTGGCCTTCCGCTCCCCTTGGGCTCCTGCTGAGCAGCAGGCACGTCCTGGGTTTCACAGGCTGCTTCCCTGGCTTTAGGAATCCAGCTGTCCTAATGCGCTGACCCTGCTGAGGCCAGATATCAGCCCTGAGGGGGACTGAGTCACTGGGGGTGATGACACATGACTATGGCATAAAGATAATTCTTGGACGGAAGCCAAGACCATATATTTTTGCCTTTGTGAGACACAGGCTGGCACACTGAGCCCAAAGCAAGGACAGATGGTATCTTTGCCTTTTCACCCAGATTTCTGGAAATGGAAAACCTTCCATTTCTGCGGGGAGGGTCAAGGAACACGAAGCTCACTGCCTAGCCATTCTGCTCAGTCCAGGGGAGAGCTGTCGGGTAAAGGCCTGAATGCCTCCCCGCATTCTCTTCTACCTCAAGTCGTAGGAGCCCGTTTCTGGAACAGAAATCGACACGGTGGAGAACAAGGCTGATGCTGTCAGCCTTGATGGCTGTCGGACAGGCAGAAGGGAGGTAGTCTGTATCCTTAACTAACACGTGTGTATATATCTAAAGCAAGCTTTTCACTTTCTGACCTGCTCGCTGGACTACATTCACTGTGGCTCAAACCGGCAGTGTGGAACATTCCTTCACCTTCAAAGTTTTCTCCGCCAATCATTTCAGTTTCATTGCAGTCCTGGTGCCACACGTCCCTGCAAATCGTGAAAGTAATTAGTGACAAAGTAGCAGCCTCCTCCTTCTCAGTGGCCAAACCGTCGGCGTCAGCAGACTCGCGTCACCTAGTGGTACCGAACCCTGTTCCTCGTCACCACCCACGAGACGTGAGACAGGCCGTCTCCTGGAAAACGGGGGCATCTGTGGTGGTCATCTTTTGAATGGAACAGTAATTTATGTGGATATTGTTAAAGTGTTTAAAAATATTTTGAAAATTAAGTTTACATTTTACAGTTGCTTTATTTTGTATTAAGCGAGCTGTACATACAGGTTACAGTTCATTGTGTTGCAGCACCTGACCCATGCAGACACTCGCCGGTAGCGCAGGCGCTGTGGGGTATACAGTACATTTCCCTATTGTGTAAATGTTCACAAGTGGAACTGTTCCTGTGTTTTTATAAGTTGGGGACAATTTGTTGTTTTACAACAACAAAATTTATTGCATTGAAATGGTTTTTATGTGATAGAAATCATGCGAAATAGTGAAGGATTTAAAGTATGTATATGATATATGTAAATGTCCAAACTTTAGAAAGAAATAAAACCGACAAATTTCAATCATTTGGGGGCGTGTCTTTATTTGCTTGGTTAAGCACCTAGAATACTACCTTTAAAAAATCCAAACCCAACGCACCCCACTTCCACAAGAAGACAGCCACGGGCCCCACAGTGAGAGACTCGGCCACGGTGGCTGAGGGAGGTGGTGACGAGGCCAAGTGGCTGGCTCCAGCCCGCCTCCTGACTTCTGTGAAAGTTTGTGCTTGCATAAGAATGTCGGTGCGACCTAACACAACTGCTGTCTTCATGGGGGGGGGGGGGCTTTGAGAGGGGAGGCACAACACTTCCTGAAGGAATTTCAAGAATCCATCTGCATTCCCCTTTAACCCTAATACCCCTCATCAAGGCAAAGGGCAGAGGAGTTCGCTACTGCCCTAAAATGCGAACGCTGATCTCCGCTTTCTGGTGCCTTGTGTGTACATTTGTATTATCAGACCTGAACTTAATGGTTAAAATAACATCTCTGTACTTGGAACATGAAAAAAAATCCACCCTGGTCAATTAACTTCTGAATATTGGAGACCACGTTTTATGTTTGGGGGTCCGGGCATTTGAAACGAGGTCGCTAGTGACGTCCTCCTAAACATAAAGCCGCTCTCAGAAGAGATCAAGACCATGATGATGTGTGAACCTCACAGAAATAAAGGGCTTGGGCAGGGGGAGAGCGGAGATGTCCTCTGACACCCTTGGCTTGCACAGAAACCCCCTGTTTGGCATGTGAACCTCAAACATGAACCTTATACAAATATTGAATCACTGTACACCTGAAACTAATATAATATGTCAATTACATGTCAATATCTTAAAGGACCAGGAAAAGAAAAAATAAGAATCTACGATGTCTAGTTGTCCTCTGGAGCCACAAGTTTTGTGTATCTTATCACATTCTGTTTGTTGCACCACTAATAATATTACAACCTAAGGAACTATGTAGGTCATTTGTAAGAGATGAACACTCAGGAGAGGAAACTCAGACCCAGAGCGAATTAAGATAGTATCATGAAAATACTAGTAGCTCTAAATAAAGTCTTATCTGTAGATTCTATTCCACCGTGCTCTGAGACTTACCAAATGACACTGCTGAGTCACTCAACTGTTACTGAAATAAAAACCCGTATACGGTAGGAAATATTGGAGACAGGCCTATTAGAGGAGAGTGTGAGCTCTGCATGCTGCAGAGCAGTGGGCTCGAAATTAACTCTGGGCATACTTTTAGAGTTAATTATAAGGGAATCAGCAATTCCTGGAAGCCAGCCTGGGGTCCCAAGAACAATTCATCGGAGACTGCATTCATTTCCTACTTTGTAAGATTAGGCAGATTAGAAAAATGCAGCAGACACTCTCTGAGCTGTAAAAAGGAATTTAACATGGTCTTTTATGAAATATGCCTGGGCCAATAGAGAAATACCACCTGGATGTTAGTGCCGTTGGCGGATGTGTAACCTCTTGAAGGGCACTCACAAGGCACAGGTGGCAAACACAAGGCCTGCGGGCCAAATCCGGCCCTCCACCTTGGTTTATCTGGCCCTCCACCTTGTCTCCACCTGGCGGCAACGCCGAGCACTCACTTAACTGTTACGGAGTAGTTACATGTATACAGTCCTAAAATTACATTCAGCCCTTTGAAGGCAACCGCCAGGCTGATGTGGTCCCCAGTGAACATGAGTTTGACACCCCTGCATTGAGGGGTTCATATTCACCTGGAAGGGCATTCCTGGTGTCCTGTGCAGAGCTCACCTTTCCTCCCCCTCTGTTCAACCTTGTAATAACTTGACTAGAACTACAAGAGATGAATTTGTTAAAAATGTGTATGTCTTAAAGCTGAGAAAGAATGATTATACTAAATGACAGAATCAGGATTCGGAAAAAATCTCATCAGGCAGAGAAATGGGGCAAAGGAACAATGTGAAATGTAAACGTGTACCATCTTTCCTTTCAGTTATAAAGAAAAACAATTACCAAGGTCAAGGTAGGACCTTGTGTTGCACAGCACAGCGAGCACACAGGAATGAAGGCCTCCAACGTTCATCCACAGCAAGTGCAGTGAACGTGGCGATGTGGCCGCCAAGCTTGTCCTTCTCGGGCAAGCTCTCTCTGTGACGTCTCCAAGTCAGGGCAGGTCCGTGGCATTGCCCCTCACTACTGGCACTGCCTGCATACATGGCCTTGAGGCTCGGGAAGCCAAATGGAGAGCACGCAAGAGCAGCAGCCAGGATGGAAAAAATAGGAACGAGGAAATGGGAGGAACATGGGCGATATGTGCGCTCAGCAGGGATGGTTGACCCGAGACACAAGGAGGGGAGACTGGTTTTAAGAGAGTATCGTGGGGGAGGGCCGCGAGGAGTGTGCTGTCGCAGTCCGGGGGGGTTTAACCAGGGTTGGTTATTGGAACCTACGAGAAGTAACACAAGCGCTCAGTGGGAGGGACAGCCGTCCAATCGAGGCCGGGGGAGTGGGGGGTGGGGGAGCATCAGACAAGCCCCGCCAACAGCTCAGGTCACACCTGTGCTGGCAGGCGGAGGGGTGCACAGTGAGGAACAAGAGAATCTTCACGTGGGCGATTGAATTGTAATAGCGTTAATAGATATTATTTAAAATCTCTAAATCTCTACAACTTGCGAGTTCCATGGCACAGACCCTCCCGTTCGATCTCCGAGACGCAGCTGTCAGTTCTGTGCAGCCGCACCACGGTCGCCCCCAGGGCCGTGGAGGGCGAGCCCGCCGCCGGCTCGCTGGCCGTGCACCGGGCGGAGCGGGCGTGCCCGGGGCTGTGCTGCCCTACGCCTGCCCGCGCTCAGCTTCCGGCCCGCTCCGCAGGCCTGCGATGGACTGAATGCTCGTCTCCCCCAAATTCGTAGGCTAAATGTCACCCCCAGGTGACCGAGGCTTCGGGGTGATTAAGTCACAAGCGTGGTGCCCTCGGGGGTGGCCCCCTCGTAAGCAGAGGCCCGAGAGCCTTCCACCCTGCGAGGCTGAAACGAGAAGTCGGCAGGCCGCAGCCTGAGGGAAGGGTCTCGGCGCACCCCAGCCACGGCCTGACCTCCCGGCCCCCGGAAAGGTGAGAGCCAACGCCTGGGGTTTTACCAGCACTCGTCCCGGTACCTGTTGTCACAGCAGCCCGAGCCCAGACGCACCCCTGTTGTCTTCACGCCGTGTGTGCAGCCCCGGAAGGGGGTGCGGGAGGTGCTCGCTGAGTGGTAGGCAGCACGTGTGTCCTTGGGTGTCAGTGGCCCGTCCCTTCCCTAGATGTCGCTCGGGGTCCTGCAAGGGCAGTTGACCCTTGAACAACACAGGCTTGAAAGCGTGGGCCCACGTGGACTCAGATTGTCTTCAATAGTCAGCCCTTCCAATCCGAGTTTCGCATCCGCAGATTCGACTGACCGGGGGCAGAAAACGGTGTTTTCTATTCGCATTGGGAAACCGCAGTTGGGAATGTGAAAATGCTGCTTTTTGATCTGGTTGGTTGAGTCTGCCGATGCTGTGTTCTGGATGCGAGTGTTCTGGGGGGTCAAACGTGCTACCTGGGTTTTCCTGCCCAAGGCTGCAGACCTTGAACCCTCCTTCCGGCCCCCGCTCGCCCGCTGGAACAGGTTTTTATCAAGGCATCCCAGCGGGACAGTGCTTGCTGCTTTTTCGCACAGCAGTTTGTGCCTTTTGCCTCATGGAGACAAGGATCTGGAGGGGCATGCTTTTCCTGTAGCAGCTGCTCTTGCTGTCCCAGGGCCGCTTTCTCTAGGACTTGCCAGTGTTTTCTGTGAGGTCCATGGACAGAGCCTGCCCTGGGGTGTAAATGCCGCTGGTATTTGCAGCCCCCAGGTGCTCCTTACTCTCCCTGAACTCGGCCTTGACCAGCTCATTAACACGGGCCAGCAAGGGTGCAGGTCCCGTTGCTCCCAGACGTCTTTACCGAGATTGCAGGTACATGGTTGCCCTGCAACTTCAGGGCTCTGATGGGTTCAAGAAAAGTCAAGAGCGATCTGACCTTTCTTACTGTAACGGTGGGAGCTATGCTCTTTTCAACTGTCTACATCCCAAGCAGAAGCCAGAAATTGATTTGTGTGTGACAGAAAAAGCTATCGAATTGTGCATGACAATTGCATACCCCAAATTTCCTATTCTGCTACTTTCCTGAACTGTATTATTTTTATTGATTCTCTCGGGTTATCGATTCTGGGGTTTTCCAAGTATGTTATCATGTAATCCACATACTTCTCCAGTTTTTATGCTTCTAATTGTTTTCTCTTGCCTTATTTCACCGGTTAATACCTATGGTTGCCAGATTGGACAAGTAAAAATAGAAGATGCCCCATCAAATTTGAATTTTAGGTAAGGTAATTTTTCAGTATATGTCCCATGCAATATTTGAGGGATTCAAATTTAATTGGTATCTTATATTTTTATCTGGCAATTCTACTAGTATCTTAAGTACAACATTACACAGTAATGAAAACAGTGGGCATTCTTGACTTTTCCCTCGCCTTGTATGCATTTGCTATCATGTTAAAGAAGTTTCTGCAAATTCCTTTTCATTAAGTGTTTTGTTTATCCGCAAGGAATGTTAAATTTTGCTGAAGCCTTTCATACACTCATGGAGACAATCATATGATTTTTCTTCTTAGTTTTATTTACATGAGGTGTTATGTAGACAGATTTCCTAATTATTGATCATTTTGCATTTCCAGGTCAAATCTAGGTAAGTAATTCACTTGGTCATGATTCATTATTTTAAAATATGCTGCTAGATTCTATTTGCTAACTTTTTAAAATGTTTGTATCAATGTTCAAAGTAAAATTGGTTTGAATCTCTATTCTGTGTTTATTTTTTTATTGGTGTTATCTTTGCTTCTTAAAAAAGAATTTGGAAGGTTTTTTTTATATGTTTTAGAACGTTAGAATTATCTGGACTTTGCAAAATTCCTTATCAAACTACCTGGTTCAGGACTTCTTTGCGAAATAAATCTTCAATAACTGCCTGTTTCTTTCATGGAGACTGCTCTACTGTGGTGTTCCAAATCTGCTGGTTTCAATTTTATTAAACTGCGTTTTCCTAGGAAAAGATACATTCCATCTGCATTTAAAATATTGTTTGCATGAAGTTGTGCAAAATAAGCCCTTATGGTTGTTTTTAATATCCTGTATTTTGAGGGCTATTTCCCCCTTGACATTATTTATTTTGTGTATTCATGCTTTTCTTAAATTTTCTTGATTAGTTTAGATGCTGATTTGTATATTTCTGTGTTTTTTTCCAAGGGATTTTGTGTTTTGATATTTGTTTTTCTGTTCATTTCTGCTTTAATTTTTCTTATGTTCTCCTGCTTTCTTTTTATTAGTAGCTTTTTGAACTGAAATCTAATTTTTTATTCTCAAGTACTTACTGTTATTAAGTAAATAATGTTATTAATTTTTTCTCTGATCAACATTATAATCGTGAAATTTAGTGATGTTTAGTGTTTTCCTTATCATAGTTTAGAAGAAATTTTGCAATTAAGATTATCGTTTTAGCCCTGACTGGTGTGGCTCAGTGGGTTGGGCGTCGTCCTGCACACCAGAAGGTCGCCCGTTCGATTCCCAGTCAGGGCGGGTGCCTGGGTCAGGTCCCCAGTTGCCGCACGTGAGAGGCAAGTGATGGATGTTTCTCTCCCTCTCTTTCCTCCTCCCTTCCCCCTCTCTAAAAATATAAATAAATAAAATCCTTTTAAAAAACATTTATTGTTTTTCTGTGACAGTTGTCCCAATTTTCCCCCTTTGCTGTACTCCACCCAACCCGCCTCCCGCACCCACAGCCAATCCCCACCCTGTTGTCCATGTCCATGGGTCATTCGTACTTGTTCCTTGACTAGTCCCTTCCCCTTTTTCCCACCCTTATCCCCCTCCCCTCTGGTCACTGTTTGTCTGTTCCTTGTTTCCACACCTCTGGTTCTATTTTGCTTGTTTGTTTGTTTGTTTTGTTCGGTAGGTTCGTCATATAGGTGAGATCATATGGCATTGTGTCTCACCATCTGGCTTATTTCATTCAGCATCATGCTCTCCAGTTCCATGTATGCTGTCACAAAGGGTAGCAGCTCCTTCTTTCTTTCTGCTGCGTAGCGTTCCATTGTGTAAATGCACCACAGGTTTTTTTATTGTTGTTCAAGTATAGTTGTCTCCATTTTCCCACCACCACTTCCTCCACCCGCCCCGACCTGCAGCTCCCATGCTCAATCCATCTCCCCTTTGGCTTTGTCCATGTGTCCTTTATACATGTTCCTTGACGACTCTGTCCCTCCTTTCCCTCATTATTCCCCTCCCCTCTCCCCTGTAGTTACTGTCAGCTTACTCTTTATTTCCCTGTCTCTAGTTCTATTTTGCTATTTTGTTTGTTTTGTTGATTAGGTTCCACTTATAGGTGAGATCATGTGGTATTTGTTTTTCACTGCCCGGCTTACTTCACTTAGCATAATAAAATCTTTAAAAAAAATAATTGGAACAGTGGATCAATGTCTCTTTCTTCCCTTCTTTCTCTCTCTAAAAATCAATAAAAAAACCTCTTTTAAAAGAAGAGACATTTTTAATTTTCAGGATAAAGGGCCTGTTAAGTGTGCTCTATGAGTGTCTAATTTGACTGCACTCTGATCGGAGAATGCTGTTTACAGTTCATCTGACTCATGCATCGTGACGTCCCTGTGTAACAGCGCAGCGTGGATGGTTTTCGTGCCTGTTCCACGTGCCCCTTGGGGGGAGGCGTGTCCAGTGTTTCTGGGATGGGAAGTTTCGTGTCTCTCCATACATTCTGCTTTGTTGATTGTGCCTTGTTTTGTTTTGTTTGAGGTCTTTTAAAGTTCTAGATATTTTCCACTCGTGATCTGCCTTGGACTGTGAGTAGCATATTAAAACCTATTATTTGTGTGCTTTTCTGAGTTATTAGTGTGGTTCCTCTTCTGTGGACGTGGTTGCTGTTTTATCGGTATGTTGACATGGATAACTATTGAATCTTCATTGTGAAGCTGAACATTAGCACTTTAAAGCACTTAGTAATTTTCCTCTGAAATCTGCTGTTTGCTGTAGGAATCATAACCCTTTTTCCTTACGGTTCACACGTGCCTGGTATAACGTTTGCCCTGACCTTTATTTTCAACCATCTGTGTCACCCTGTTTTGGGACCACCTGTGTGCCCCACGGAGCTGGCTTTGCTTTGTGAGCCACTCTGAGATCATTTTTCTTTTACTAAGCGAGTCCATTCCACTTACATTAGTTCAGTGACTAGTATTTTTATCTCAGATCTGTCCTATTTAAGTTACCTTTACTGTGTGTGTGGTGTTACATATTTACTATTTCCGTGTGATCTGCCTTTGATCATTTTTATATTATTTTTAGTTGTGTTTAAAATTGAGGTGGAATTCACTTAACATAAAATGAACCCTTTTAACGTGAACAATTGAATGGCATTTAGTACATTTAAAATGTGCAGCCACCACTTCTACCTAGTCCCCCAAAGTTCCACCACCCTAAAAGGAATCTGGACACCCACTAAGGAGTTAGTCCGCCTTGTGCTCTCCCCCGGCCCCTGGAAACCTCCAGTCTGCGTTCTGTTTCTATGGATTCTACATTATGTGAGGCTGTGTGTGGTTTTGTAGGATGTGTGGAATTTGCTAACTTAGAACATACTGTCATGATTCCATGGGAACCGGGAGGTCTCTGTACCGGTGATCCTTCTTCAAACCAGAAGCCCAGAGCTAGCCGCTCGCTGTCATTTCTGTGACATGCACACATTGAGTGCTCAGCCAGTTGTAGTTATTACTATTGTTATGTTGTTGCTGTTCTGATCCACACAGTCTTCCCTGCGGCGGGGCTTTCACGGGGCGCCGGGGCCACCCGAATCCCCAGGAGCGAGGAGCTGAGTTTTAGTTATGACTCTCTCGGAGGCCGAGACACTCGCCCTGTTGTCCTTCCAAATCCAACGTGGGTTTGCCAAAGAGTCATTTTTACCATTTCTAGAAATGATTTTTTGATCTCCCATACTTTCCCTCTGAGGATAAATGCTTCTTCAAAGCAATTAATCACAGGAGCAGATGGAGTGGGGTCGGGTACAGGGCTGGTGGCTCGTGGGTCCCAGCGGGAGGGCGGCCGCGCTCCGCCCTCACTCTGCCTGCTCAGCTCGCAGGCGGTCCCTGTGCCATTTGGTATTTTATAAGACCCCCCTCTCCAAACTCAGTGTTTCTCCCTTCCTCCAGGTTGCACTCTCCTCCCCCTTGCTCACTCTGTCCCCATGGGTAGCCCCCAGCCTCCCCGGGCCCCCCACCACAAACAGGTGACTGCTCCACACTGTGTGGCTTGAATGAACAGCTTATACATAGACCACCTGCCCCCCAGACTGGAGGGAACGTGTGCCCTCCCACTCAGTTCCCAGTTTTTCCAGCTGCCTTTACTAACCACCGCTGCCTCTGGTGCCGACTATACAGCAAGCACCGCATTCTGGCTAAATGGCCCGCTTAGGATGGGCCACTGGGACACAGCTGCCCTCAAGCCTTTAATGAACAGTGTTGATTCTTCTGTCACCCCTCAGGCCGTGACAAATACTTGCCAGGGGCAATCGTGGCAGCTCAGAAATAAAGAATCCTCAGTTATTATTGCCCAGGATCCATGGAAATCATTCCAGACCAACTTTCCAGCTTTAGGACAGAAAGTGTTCTTTGCATCTCTTTGCTCCCAGTACCAGAGGGAGCACCTAACATGCACCAAGTCCTTGGGCAGGGGGCAGGCTGAGCAATGGCCCCCAAGCACATCCCAGTCCTAATCCCGGAGCCTGTGCGTGCAACCTGTATGTCCTGAGGGACTTGGCAAGTGTGGTTAAGCTTAGGGCCTGCAGACTGGGAGTTATACTGGGATGTCTGGACGGATCCAGTATAACCACCGCGGGGATCCCGTATAGGAGGCAGGCAGGAGGTAGAGGGGAGGTAGGAGCTGTGTCGACAGAACCGGGAGGTCTGGAGTGATATGAGGAAGGGTCGCAGGCCAAGGAACACAAGTAGCCTTCAAAAGCTAGAAATGGCAAGGAGACAGATTGTCCCCCAGGGCCTCTGGAAGGGATTAGCCCTGTCAACACCTTAACTTTAGCCCATTGAAACAGATTTGGGACTTCTAGCTTTCAGAATTGCAAGAAAATAAATGTGTTCTTTTAAGCTACTACGTTTTCAGCAATTCATTACTGCAGCAATAAGAAACTAACAGAGGCAGTGTTAGTTGCCTCTTTACAAAATTTACTTAACTCTGCAGTTCCTCGGAGTTAGGGGACTCATCCCAGCTCGCAGGGTTGCTTAGACCCGAAGTGTCGATTAGAACTGGAGTGACCACGTGTCAGTCAGCTTTTGATGCATAACAGTCACCCAGATCTTAGTGCTCTAAAACCATGAACGTTTACTTAGCGAGTAATTCTACACATCGTAAATTTAAGCTAGGCCCAGCTGGGTGTTTTTCCTGGAGTTGACTGAGCTCATCCGTGCATCTGCAGTCAGTTGCCAGGTCATCTGGGGCTTGGCTGGTCTGGGATGGTCCCAGTGGGTGGGGTCTGCCCTGCTCACTCTCGCATGTCCTTGTGGCCCAGCTCCCAGAGAAATGGTGAAAATATTCCAGGTTTGCTGAGACCTGGGGTTGCAAGTGGAACGCCACTTCCAAGGCATAAGGTTAGAGAAGCTGAACAGTCATATTGGAAAGGATTTTGGTACAGAGAGGAATGGTTATTTTTCAGTGTGCCTCATCATCTAATTTGTGTCCTAAACTGGGACAGTTTTATTTTTAAAGATTTTATTTATTTATAGAGAGAGGGAAAGGGAGGGGGGAAGAGAAGCATCAATGTGTCGTTGCCTCTTGAGAGCCCCCCACTGGGGACCTGGCCTAAAGACCAAGCATGTGCCCTGACGGGGAATCAAACCAGCGACCCTTTGGTTTGTAGGCCGGCACTCAACCACTGAGCCACACCAGCCAGGACGTAAACTGGGGCAGTGTTGAGAGTGAAAGGGAATGCCTTTAAGAATTACATCAAGAAGCAGGTATAACCAGGAGGGTCCCAGGCATTAGGGTATTAGGGCCCATGTCTCCCAACTGTGGAACCCCAGGCTCTTTTTTCTCCCCCACACAGTGTGATGAGGCTGCTTTATGACGCCGGGAGGGAGCCGCAGAGACTCGCAGAGGACAGATCTCCAACGTGAGTCCACGCCACCGGTTAGCATGAGCGATATGGCTGGTGTCCAGGTAAATACCCACAAAGAATTTATTTTCCCATTTCGCTCTATAACCCAACTGCCTTCCCCGTTACAGCCAACTGTCTTCTCCTGGAACCTCTGGCACATCCGAGCTGTCATCCGGTGTCATCGCCAATAAAGACAGGTGCTGCTCTGCTCGGCTGCTGGTGCGTGTGTGTGTGTGTGTGTGCGCACGTGCTCAATGGGAACAACTCTTAATAAATATAAAAATGAGACAAAAATAATTTATAGGGTTTTTTGTATAAAGCTCACCTGTGTGACTTGAAACCTTGTCATAGATTTCTGTTGGCCTGAGCTGTAGGGAATCTGGCCTCCTTTTCTAAATCTGCAAAAGTCTTCCAAAAGCTTATTTCAAAGCTTATTTTACAGCGTGGTTTATAAAAAGCTATATTTTTTCTTTTAAAAAATATAGTATTTTTTAAACAGAATTTCGCTGTCAACCTTAGGAATTCTTGTGCTCTGGCTTGAAGTCATGGGCCAGTTCATTTTGGAACTTGTTTAAAACCTGGAATCCTGGTGTGTGTGTGGTGCCTTTTAATAACCTCCCGGCCGGAGGACAGTCTTGGAGAGATCACTCAGCCGCTGGTAGCTATTCTGTCTGATTCCACAGCTTCCGTCTTAGCAGTCCTAGGCCAGGACCAGGTTTCTGGAGAGCACCCTCCTGTCATTTCCCTCCTGGTTACGTCTGGAGGCCTCTGCTTGGCTTGGCACTTCCTCTAGAACCAGGCATTTACCTACCTATCCAGCCTTATCCTCGAATCTCTGAGACAGGCCATCTGCGAGCCCATCAGGCTGATTCTCCTACGCTCCCCTGCACATGCAATTGCTGAGATGCCCCTCTCCCCGCCTCTGTTGGTGGGAGGCAGAGAAGGGTCCAGATGGAAGCGACAAGTCACGGCTGTGTGGGCTGGGGATGGGCAGTGTGTGTCTCCACACACAAATGCCTGTTGTCCCCTTTCCTAGCGGGAGCCACACCTGGCAGTAAGGGAGCATCTCAGCTGTGCTCCACCCATCCTCTCTCAGCTGTGCGCCCCTTCCTCACGCCTGTGGCTCCTCAGCTCCCCTTCTTACCCTCTCCTCATGCCTTGCTCCTTCCAAGTTATAAGCATTCCTCAAGCATATGTTTGTGTGCCCCTTGAAGTACAACCTGTGTACAAAGAAGCAGATCATAAATGTACAAATCAATTTCTATGAACTGAACCCAGCCATATAACCTCCATATTCCCCACCTCCAAAAGTAATTACTCGCCTGATTTCTAATGCAGTGGGTTCTAATACAATAGGTCACCTTACCAGGGGAAAGCATATAGTATTTGCTCTTTTGCGCCGGGCTTCTTTCACTCAGTGTTACGTTTATGGGACTCGGCCGTGCCGTTTGTGTCGTTGCAGCCCATTCGTCCTTTGCGCCTTCTAACATCCCTCTGTGTGAACACCACCAGGAACTTGCTCACTTTTCTGTGCATGGGCATCCCCAGCTCGGAATTACTATGAACAGTGCTGCTCTGGGCGTTCTTACACGTGTTTCTGGTGAATGTCTGCACGCGTTTCTAACAGAGTGGGATTTCTGGGTCACTCGGCCTGGGCTTGTTCCGTTCTAGTAGCAGCTGCCACAGGGTTTCTAGGGCGGCTGTGCCCACTACAGTCACACTCTCACAGGCAGCGTGTGGGAGTTCTGTTTCCTCCACATCCTCGCTGATACGGGGTATTTTCTTGCTTGTCGTTTTAGCCATTCTGGTGCGTGTGTAGTGGTGTGACGTTGTGGTTCCACGTTTAATCCCCTTGTTGACTGGCGGGGTCGAGAGGGTTGAGCCCATAGCCCGGTGCTGCGAAGGGCCCCACGGAACCAAGTCCGCCACAGAGGCCTGGCTCTGGCTCTCCTGCAGGCGCCCTGTTGTGTCGGGGGCAGCCTCCTGGAAGTAGAGGGTCCCGTCAGCCAGGCCTGGGCTGTGGTTGGGGGAGAACTATCCCCACCCCAACTCTAGGAACCCAGCACACTTCAGACAGCCCTAGAGTCTTAAGAACCCTTCACAGTGGGCCACCATCCTGCAGCAGGGACAGCAGGCCCGTGGAAGGCCAGAGGCCACTCCAGGGAGATACGGGCTGCTACCAGGCTGTCCCCTCTCAAGTCTCGCACCCTCCTAGAGAGTGGTGTGGGCCACACGGAGCACCTGCGCAACTGTGAAACAACTGTCCGTGTAGCGTCCGCTGCCTCTCTGCAAACACACAAGCTTACCCCTGACCTCCCCCTGTCAGACATCCTGCACCTGGCTTGTGGTAAGTTCCTGATGGTCACCCTCACTTTTCAGAGGAGAATGACTCCCTGTAGCACTCTCAATGACCCCATGAAGTAGGTGCTGTCACCATTAGCACGGGACAGACGGACCTCCTTTGGAGGAATCGTCGTCACTCCCACTAGGCAGCCGTTGCTCAGGCGTGCGGTGTGCTCCTCCTCTGGAAACGGGTGGGCGGACTGGATCGTTGTCTTTGCAGGAGAAACTGGAAGTGCTGAGATTCCTTTATTGCAGCAGCCAGAGAAAGGTGGGTTTTTTTTCTTTTTAATTCTCACCTGAGGATACATTTGTATTGATTTTAGAGAAAGGAAGAGAGAGAGAAATATCAATGTGAGAGAGAAACATCATAGGTAGCCCCCTGCATGCACCCCGACCAGGGATTGAACCCACGACCTAGGTCTGTGTGCCCTGATGGGGAATCAAACCTGTGACCTTTTGGTGCACAGGACAGTGCTCTAACCAACTGAGCCGCCTGACCAGGGTGAAAGGTGTTTCCTTTTCTACCCTCCTCTCCCACCCACCACCATCTTCAATGTCCAAGAACATTGCTCTGGAGAGAGACTCTCATTTGGGTGCTTAATTTCTGTTTGCCCATGGGAAAAGCATCAGCCTCCCCCTTGCTAGGCAAAGACTTCTTGTCTGGAAGTAGAGGAGCCCTGTCCCCTACCTGCTGTCCTATTCAGTTGTCTTGTCCTCCTTCCTTGGCCTGTTCTAACCGTGCCCACCTGTCAAAGTGGAGGCTTTTACTGCTTACAACGCCCTCAGAGGCCACTCCCTATCCTGAGCCACAGCACCTGACTATTTGGACCAAACAATGTAGCTCCCAATGGCCTTCTGTCCTGAGTAGGCTGCTCCTGGTTTCCTGGGTGTTTGTCTTTTTTACAGCCTCCAGCAAGATTCCAAACTCTCTGAGGGCCACTGTGTCTCACTCACTCAACCGCACACCTGTGCAGGTCACACCAGGTGCTCAGTGCTTCCTTACTGGTTGTTTCGGCTGTGGTCTCGGTCACGGGAACTAAAACACTGAGCTACCCTCATGCCTGTTCCTGCAGCTGTGATCATTTCTGTGTGCGCACCACGGACTCTTTTTCTTAAATAAAATCTTTTCCCCTGGGTCCTGGGGAGGGCGGTACCTCATTGGGAAGGAGGGCTTCTGCAGTCATTAGATGCTATCTATCTTTTCCCTCCACTCTTGGCACAGTTCTAATTCCCCGTGTTTTTCAGGGCATCTTCTTCCACGTACGTGGTTAGAAGCCCCTAACGCAGACTAAGGGGCTACTTTGCGGGTCTCCAGCCGTTGTGTGAGTTCTATAGCACATTTACACTGTAGGCCATTAATTCGCGAAACTGCAGAAATTCCTGGCGGTGCTGGAAATTCACATACTCTCCCCCAGCTCTCTGGAGCCTCAACCGAAGAGGCTACCGCTTGCCGATGTGCTTTGCGCAAGGTTTTCACCATCAGGATCAAGTGCTCACGGGCAACAAATTTGCCAAAGTGCAGGAAGAACCAGGAGGAAAGGCAGGGTCTAGATCATTCACAATCCAGCCAACCGCATTAGCGCCTGGATAACTCAAAGATAACTTCTTGTCATCTCTCTTTTCCCCAGTAGGGGCCACACGACTGAGAACCGTTCTGTCTCCCTGGGCACGTTCCTTGCAAGCAAGGGCACCCAGCGCTGTGGCTCAGTCACCTCCCTGCACTGTCCCCAACCCTCCAGAACAGCGGCTTCATTTCTCTTCTGTTTGTCCTTTGCTGTGTTCTCTTCTTTATAAATTTTAATTTTCCCTGCACTGCACATAATAAAGTTTAACGGCCCCCGCGTCGTAGTCCGTGACTCACTGAAGCTTTCCTGAGCTGCATCCCTGGTCCTTGCAGAGGCCATTCTCCAAGTCACCCTAAGCCTTGAACAATCCACATAAAAACGGCTCTTTGACTCTGTTCGCACGACGTGATTTCTGTTCTTCACAGACGTAGTCGCTGCATCCCCCCCCCCCCCGCCCCATCACGCTTTCTCTGAGCTGCTTTCCACAATGGAATGTGGGGGCATTTTTTAATTTTCTAAGAAGAGGCTAGTTCTGTAGAATGAATATTTGATATCTCAAACCTTCCTCGGCCCACCCAAACCCACTCTACCCTTTCTCCTCGCTCCCTGTTCCTCATCAAGTGGCTTCCAAGGAGCGAGAAGGGGCGAGCAAGCCAAGTGCCTGGTTTTTGCGTTCTGCGCACGACAGGGCAGTCGGGGCACGGGCTGCACTGTTCGGGGCGGGGGGGGGGGGGGGGGTGGCGCTCAGGAGGGTGTTCCCTCCGGTACTCGGCTGGTTCTGTGTGTGACTGTGGTGGTGACCACACAAATCTGGACATGGGATGAAGTGTGCAGACCTCCCCCCACACACACACCCACGAATGAGTGCACATAAAACCTGAGTAAGGTCTGCAGTCTAGTTAGCAGTATCCATCCCACGGAGTTCAGTTACCTAGTTACCACCAGAAGAAGCTGGGTGGTAAAGCAAATGCAGGACTCTCTCTCTGTATTATTTTTGCAACTTGCTGTGAGCCTATAACTATTTTGGAAACGAAAAGTGAAAAGTAACTGGAGTGTATCGTCGTTAGTTCACACAGGTATACTTCAGCGTGTGTGGCCCTCACGGTGACAAATGGCTGAGTGGCACTATCCCCACCAGCATCCACTAGCTCAGTCCAATGTCATTGCCCCTGGGTCCCCCAGGAGAAATCCACTAAGAAAGGAAGAAAAGAAACAACAGCCACTGTCTCCTTCGTTACTGTACTTGATTCTCATGGTAACATTTTGAGGTTGGTGCTGGAATTCCAGAATCAGTAGTGGCGGTTACGTGACCTGGCCCCTCATTTGTGCCTGAGCTGGGATTGGGGGGGGACCTGCATGCTCTTCCTCTGAGCCCAAAGCCAGCCCTCGGCAGAGAGCGGGGTGCCCCTTCGCCCTGCGGCCGCAGCCTTCGCCGGGTTTCTGAGAGAGACGCAACTCCGGGCACCAGGAAGGGCGCACTGGTCCTCGGGCTTGCTTGCCCTCCCAGAACCTGCTTCTCCGCTGGGAGCGCCTTTGAGCTAAGGCAGAATTTTCAAAACTGCTGTTCGGAAGAACTCTCTGCAGAAGGTTAGTAAGTACGGCCTGGGGAGAAAGGGGCCTATTTTCAACTATGTTTGGGAAAATTAACACATAAATGGATGAAGCTGAGAAATGTGCTCAATTTCCGTTTGAAGTATTTCAGGGCACTACTGTAAATCCCAGCTCCGCTCTCCTGAGAGGCCCTGGCCCCAGCCGTGTACGTGGTGGCTGTGAGTGGCAATCACTGCATCAGCCTGTTTTGCGTGCTCCCGCTCCCAGGGCGTGCACTTTAAAAGATGCCCGTGGGTAGTTTAAGGGTGAATTGCTCTAAGGATGTACAGGCAACGGATGGAGGTGTTTCAGGGAAGGAATTGGAGGAAGGACGCTGAACATCACACCTGGCAGGTCACCACCTAACCCACACAGCCAAACAGAAATCCTCTTCTGCCCGCCCATCCACGGCTACAACCGTGTCCCCTCTGTCCTGAAAGGATCATTTCCCACCCCACTGCTGAAGCAGATTTTTATCTTTAGGTCAGATTCCTCATGACTTACAGATAGTGACATTCACCTTTTCGGCCCCTGCTCTGTGGGTCTCGATGCCAGCTTCAGCTGGGTAGCTGCTTCTGCGACCAGGGCCTAGAGCAGGACCCCCCGCCCCGCCCTGGAAACCACTCCTCTGTGTTCAGTGCCAGTAACTTCACCTTTTCCAGGACGCTGTGTGAATGGAGTCACACACAGCAGAGCCCCTGGAGCCCGGCGCCTTTCACTGAACACAGTTGAGAGTTGTCCGTGTTGTCGTGGGTGGGTGGTGGCGGTGGTCCCGTTGTGTTGCTGAGTAATATGCCATCTGAGGGAGAAATGTTGAGTCGTGTAAAATTGTTTTTTTCACTTCCATTCCCTACCGCATCCCAAGTCCCGTCGATTCTGCTTCCTGCATTTCTTCTCAAATTCCCCCTTTGCTGTCCTCACGGGTCCCCCTTCAGAGGCGTTTCTCACTTAGGTCATTTCAGCGGCTTCCTGCCCGGCCTCTTTGTCCTGCCTGCCTTGCCCCCCTCAAAGCCAGGCAGCGCCAGAGCATTGGAAGTGCTGCTCCGCCACCGCGTCCTCCGTCACACCCACCCTGTCCATCTCGTCACCTCTTGACTTTCCTTCTGCCCACGAATCCGGGGCTCCGTGGGGCTCACCGCCCTCTCTGCGACCTGAAGTCCCTGTTGACAGGCAGCCAGGTGACCGTGTCTCCCACCCCGCCTGCCCGATGACCAGGCCACAGTTCCGCCCTTTGGACACCAGCTCTTATACCTTAATTCATCCCCCAGAGCCTGGACGGGCCCCAGCGAGTGCCCTGTCCCTCTGAGTCCTGGAGGAAACTGTCCCAAATGGCGTGCAGACATTTCCTCTGCATCATTACTGTTTCCCTGCTCTGTAATTAGAGGTTATTTAAACTGCTGCTCCCAGAATGTCAGTGAACTGCATCAGAGCTCATAAAAAACCACAGCTAATTAAACTTCCTCACTCACTCAGATTTTCTTCTTCTCCTGGGAATTCATAATGACTTTTGGACTCTGAGCTGGCATTTTCCTTCCTTCGGGGCTTTGATAGGGGCTGGAAATGGGCTTGGTTGGAAATAGGGCTGGGGCGGGGGTTCGGGGGTGGGATGGCCCTTTCTCTCCGTTTTACCCACTTCCCGTGACGAAGAGCAGTTCTGCAGAGCGCCCGAAGCCAGACTCCAGCCGGGTGCTGCGCTGAGCTGCTCTCAGTCGTGACGCGGACCCCAGCAGTCCTCACCGCAGACCGCGACTCTGGGAACGAAGCCCCCGCCGGTAACAATGTGCTTTGCACCTGCACCGCACATCACCCCTTCTGAGGGGCATTCGATGCCGCTTTTCAGTCTTGAAACCACATTTCTTGTAATTATTTAAACAGCTCCATGTACATCTGCCATCAGTTCTCGCCAGCAGCTTATTTATTATATGATTTTCTTATTTACTCTCATTTCATAGATTGATGCATGTCTTCAAGTTATATTTTTACGAAATGTACCAAAAATCACCGTCTTCCTGTTTTCTGAAACAATTTGTACTGTTTTGCTGTATGCATTCATGTCCTTGAACCACCTTGAACTCTCTGGATTTTGGTGTTAGTAGATCAAGTACCTGAGCTGCTCCGTGAGACCGCCTGCCAACCAGACATGTCTGTTTCAGCAGCTTTGCCACCTTTGATAGCACAGCGGTGTTTGGGGAGTTTTTCAACATTTTGATGTACCTTGCCCTTCTTGAATAAAATTCAATGTGCATTTAAAGAAGTTTTACATCAGTGGCCTTTTAAAGTGAGTTTCTGTCCCCCTTTCCAGGGGCATTCACCCTGGGTGTCTCTGCTGTGCCAAGGCGGGCATCCTCTTTGCCCCTTTGTCCGTTTCTCTAATAAGCTGACCGAAGAAGACCCAGCTCCCTGCAGGCACCTCCTCGGGCGCACCTCCTGTCTCTCCGCCCATCCTCCGGGCTCTGCTCTTCGGAACCAAGCGTCCTGGGGTGAAGCGTGGTGTTACGCAATCCCTCTCCTCCCACTGCTGTGTCAGTAAGGTGTGGACAGATGTGGGGGCAGAGCGGGCAACCCTGTTTTGGCCACCTCAGAAAGCAGTGCCCGGTGCTGGCGGGACAGTTAACCCTGTTTTCTTTCTGCTCCCCCAGCGGTGCCCTCCCCCCAACCGCCTCTTTATGGCACAAAGGCTCTGGGAGACTTGTCAACCTCTAGCTGACTCGGAGTAGATCTCCGCCCTAGAATCTGGAAATACATCATCTTAGTTTTTAGTACCGTGATGGGTTTTCCCCTCCTCTTCTCTCTCCTATGTCAGTGCTATTTAATGCCAGCCAGGTACCACGGTAAACTGGAAGTCGTCCTATGGTGCTGCTGGTAAACTTAGGTATAGAGTGAGTCTTTCTTGCCTTCATTAAAAGATTATTTACTTTCTTCTTTATATTCCATAAGTTGTTAATTAGAGAGTTATTTTATCTAAGGCCATTCCACAGAAGGGACCCGGGACCCAAAGGACAATATTAAAACAAAATTCCAATGTCAGTTTTTAATTGAAAGTTATCCATGACAGCATTGCGTGCTGCGTGCTCTCACAAACGTTCTCTAACCTCTCGAACAATTCCAGGATGTGATACTATTTTCTGTGATTGTAAAGGGAGGGCAATGAAGCTTAGAGTGATTGAAGAGTTCACCCAATGACAGCTAGTATTTTCCAGAGTGGTACTGGGAAGCCATCAGAACAGAGAGACCATGGCCTCGGGCAGCGGTCCCCAACCTCTTTGGTACCAGGGACCACTGTCATGGAGACAATTTTTCCACAGACTGGGGAAGGGGGTGGATGGCTGCCACCAGATGCAGCTTAATTGTCACTTGCCATTTACTGATAGGGTTTTGATATGAGTCTGCAAGTGATTGATTTATTGTGGTCTCTGGGCAGTCAAACCTCTCTGCTAATGATAACTTGTATTTGCAGCCGGTCCCCAGCACTAGCATCACTGCCTCAGCTCCACCTGAGATCATCAGGCATTCAATTCTCATAAGGAGTATGCAACCCAGGTCCCTCACACGTGCAGTTCACAGGAGGGGCTGTGCTCCTATGAGAATCTAATGTCAGCGCTGATCTGACAGTAGGCGGAGCTCAGGTGGTAATGCGAGTGATGGGGGGCAGCTGTACACCCAGATGAAGCTTCCATAGCTCCCCATCCCACCGCTCAGCTCCTGCTGTGCAGCCCAGTTCCTAACAGGCCATGGTACTGGTCCGTGGCCTGGGGTCTGGGGACCCCCGGCCTAGGTGCGCATTTTGACAGGAAGAGGTCCTGGCAGTCAGGGAGTGTGGCTCTCACCTCTATCAGCACGTATGTTTCTCCTCTCTGGATATTGGAGACGGAAGAAACTAGACCGATGTAAAATTAGTCTTATTAGCAATTCATCTTTCAGAGCTATGCAGTTCCGATCCTCCCCAGCAGCTGAGAAACGGGCATGCAGGGTGAGCAGGGCCATAGTGCCCCTTCTTTGATAACGGGTTTTTTTTGGTTTGTTTCTATGTTTGAGATCCTGTTTTTAAATTGTTGAATTGATTTGCTTGCTCATGTTTGTATCAGTCTTGCTTCCCTCTTCTGAAGTCCATACTTGCCTCTCTATCATTATGCTGGGTTCTGGCAGCCTCCCACATTCTCATTAATTCTTCCTCTCTGTTGAATCCACAATTACTGAACGCTTCCTGGACTTTGCCCATCAGTGGGGATACAGAAGTGACTGAGAGGACAGTCCCCACTCTAGGACGTGTGATATGTACCCTGAGGAAGGTATGTATCCAGGAATTGCAGGAAAGTGTCCATTTGTAACCCATGCCTGAGGAGAGGGTGCTTCCAGTACGGGAGGGGGCGTGCTACTGCGTCAGCTGCATAAGAGTGTCTGCTCTGGAATCAGACACGCCTGTGCCAAATCCACTATTTACTGGGTGACCTTGGGCAGGTGAGGAATGGAGAACTCATGGTGGGGAGGGTTAGCCAGGCCCAGCTTGGAGCAGATGGCCAGTGAATGTCAGAGTTAAGGTCAGATGGTAACAGTGAACGCTCCGTTCTGGCGTGGTCCTGAGCCTGTGCTATAGCAATGCCTGGAAGAGACCCCACCTACACGGACTTCCCCACCTGCCCTGCTACACCTCCTGATTTAGGTTTCCTGTTATATAAGACCCAGCTCTTAATTTTTCCATTTCAAAATTCCTCAGTCTTCTATCACTCATTCCCCATTTCATGCGTCCAGGTGCCTGTTCCAAAGGGGGGAACCTCACAGTCTCAGCACTCCACATGCTTATAGAAACACGGAGGGAAACGCCGCTTTGTTCTTGCCTCTGCCCATGGAGAAGCCCAGGCAAAGTGCTCAGGTGCGTTCAGCTCTGCACCTGACCCCTTCAATCAGGGGACTCCTGAGAGCAGGGAGGGGAAAGCCCAGGGCTAGTGAAGCCCGCAGACCCAGCACGTGTCCTGCGGACACACGAACCTGTGACGCCCCTGGGATCGTATCACCTCAGGCCTGAAAGCAATTGTAAATGCTGGCTGCTGGCTACCCCAGCCCGTTCTCCATGCTTAAATCCCCCTACAGCCACCCCCCGCGACCGACCATCCGCTGCAGCCAGCCCCAGCCGTCCACATGACAACGCTGACCGCTGACTGCGGTGGAGATGCGTGGCCAGCCTCTGTGTTGCCTGGAAACAGCACTTCTGCTGTGCCGTCAGAGCCTGACTGTTTATATCTTGCAATTCAATTGGCTGAGATTAGCACCTGGAACAAAGATCCTATTTTCACCTACTACCTTCTTAACACATGGGAAGCTACAAATAGTTCAGTGTGTTCCTGTCAGTGGGGGAGAGATATGAATTTAAAGAAAAATAGTCAGTAACATAAAACCTGGCAACATGTATTCTTATGGGCATTAAACATTTAAAATTTTTATCACCTTAAAATTTTTACTGTGTATACCAGTAATGGCATATGTTCAATATTCTGGTATATTTGTTGATGGTATATTGAAACTGACCTCTAATCATTCTAATATCACAAAGGAACATAGAAGTGAAAGGTTCATATCCTGTAGGAAGAGATGCCAGAGATGCCTCTGTTTAGACATCATGGTTCTTCTGTTGGCAGCGAGGTCAGACCAGTGGAGTCAGACCAGACCTCGGCTCAGCAACCTTGGCGCTTCAGTTCCGGCTAAGAAAAAATTCAGAGCCAAGGCTCACACTACATGAGACAGTTTACTTAGAAAGTCACAGAAAGTAAAGAAGTGAGCCTAGAAGAAATGGGCTCAGAAAACAAGTTACAGAAGCAAAAGAAGGGCCCTTGGAGCTTGGGAGGAAGAGAGAGACAAGGAAAACGTACCTGGAGAAGAGGGTGGGGAACGGCGTGGGTGTGCTCCACAGAGAGAGCCACACTAGCTCCTTCATCTGGAGGGCATCTGTCTGGAGGTCTCGGGGAGGATCCCAATAGAACAGAGGTGTCAAATTCATTTTCACCGGGGGCCACATCAGCCTCATGGTTGCCTTTAAAGGGCTGAATGTAATTTCAACTCCTTAACATTGAAGGAGTAGTTACATTTATACAGTCCTAAAATTACGTTCGGCCCTTTGAAGGCAACCGTGAGGCTGATGTGGCCTCCAGTAAAAATTAGTTTGATACCCCTGCAATAGACTATCCATTAGCTTTCCAGGTGTGTCTTTCAGGCTTGTGGTCTCCACTGATTGGTGGATGCCAGGGCAGGGGTCATTAGTCACTGCATCTGGTTCTGAGGTCAGCCTTGGTGTCACTTGTCTGGTTTTGCTGCTTTTCTGGGCCTGGAGCTGAAACACTACTGAGGCCTGCATGTATTTGTTGTGGGTCAGAACCTCACTGTCCTGGGGCGTAATGCTTAAGTCTATTCTCCAGCGTCCTTCTCCCCCTAAGGGGGTCTGACCCGCCTAACAACATGCCATGGAAGAGAGGGCTGGGGGTGGGGGGGACTGGGTGAGCCTTGCTTAGACTGTGGGGCGCCTTTTGCCTGGTTCAGAAACATTTAGATAAAGCATTGAACAGAGACAAGCAGCAAGTGAAAGGGTTCTGGAAGAATCTGTGAGGACTGTTAGGAAATACCAGTCTCATTTCCTGCTTGTTCACCATTTCTGGCAAACAGGGTCTCCAGGATTGTAAACTATTTATTTGCTATCTCAATTTTTCTTGATTAGCTATTTTGGACGACTGTATTGAGGGTGAGAGATGGGGATGTTTGATTACCCCAAACCTTCAGGATGAATAATAGTGTCTTAACCTCGAGCCACTGAAATGATTGATTTCCAGGACAGCGCCCTCTGTCTGTGCCGTCTGGGTTTGCAGGGCTGGCGCCTGGGAGCTGGCTCAGGCAAGCTCCACCAGAAGATGCCCAGACTATGTGCTTATGACCTAAACAACCTGGCTTTTCACCCAATTGCTATTTTAAAAATAAGTCATTCTTATTAAAATCATAGAATTTGCAAATCTCATACCTGAAGCAATAACTGTATCATGTGAGAAAGGACAAGGGTTTGGGGAGTCCCAAGAACTGGATTGGAATCCTGCCTGTCTGCCTTGCTAGTTGTGTGCTATTAAGCAAATCATAATATTTCCTCGAGCCTGCTTCCTTATTCATCAAATTCAAATACTAATATCTATCTCAAAGATGTGTGAAAGATGCAATTAAGCAAAATATTGAAAGAATTTTTTTCACTCTCACTACCTTATGCAAAAGTTAGTTATAATTATACTGTGGTGGAGAATTTCATTATGTATTAGTACTGAAATTATGTAACACACTACTCCCCTCAACTGTCATTGCTCTGAGATCATAACTCTTCAGATTTATAAAGTTAGACACTTTCGTTCCACTCTATTATAACTCTTGAAACTTTCTTGAGGTTAGGTCTGCCCATGGCTTGCCTATATCGCTGGAAATTGAACAAAGTTTTCTTAGTGTCAAACCCAGGAAAAGTCTCCATCTTCCAGGATGACACACTGAAGGAAATAGACTGCATGGAATTTGTGAGAAGGCCGTTAGGACAGGAAAAGGGGAATCATCTTGAGGAAGTCTCTTTTTAAGAGTCAATAGAAACTTCCAGAAATTGTTTGACATCCTTAATAAGAGATAGGAATATATAGTCTGTGTGAAACAGGTTGAGATGAAAAAAAAACCACCAGGATGAGACAAAATATAAGATTGGCATTTAAGTCTGTAAAGAAACAGAAAAACAAATAAAAGTTCTCAGTAACGACAGAAGACTACAGAGCTGACACTGGCAAGCATTTGAGATAATGCGAAGGACATACCTGCAGGTGAGAGCACAGACCCAAAGGGCCCAATGATTAAGACCATGAGAGCAATAATGACAAATGAAGAGAGTAACAGAGGGTCAACCCAGGAACGGGGTATACGGGATGAAAAGACCAAACTAATTGGAAAGAAAAAGTAATTAAGGCTTAGTTGGAAAAAATTTCCAGTTGAAAAAAAGAAAAAATATATAGATCCAGAGTTTCCATTATTGTTGTTTAAAAAGAGACAGCAGGCCCCACATGGAGTCACTTGTGCTAAGCCCCACATCCCGAAACCAAGACTTAATACTTAACCTAATTGCAGTTACAACCTCTCCCAGGAATGAGGTCTTAACTGGTCAGTCTGGAGTTTTCTGGTCACCACCAGTGAGGTCATCTACCCCATAACCCCCTTTCTATCCCCCAAGGAGAGATGAGGTAATCCGCTCCCTTCCCCCTTCTGCCTATAAAGCCTTCCATTTCGTACAGTTCCTCCGAGCACCTTTCTACTTGCTACATAGGATGCTGCCCAATTTGTGAGTCATTCAGTAAAGCCAATTAGATCTTTAAAATTCATTCAGTTGAAGTTTTTGTTATTTAACACTATGTTCCAGTTGAAAATCAACAGAGAATGTCCCACATATGGTCACAGTGTAGCAAAAATCATTCCATTATAATGTCAAACTTAAAAATTCTATAAACAGTCAGGCAGAAAAAAATAGTTTCCAAATAAATGAAAAAAGATCAGCCTAACTTCAGACATCTTTACAACACTTAGCACCTGAAAAAAAATAGGGCAATTTGTAGAGTTTGAATAGAAACGATGGTGATCTAGAATTGATTGCTTAGTCTTGTGGATAGGTGAAGGCAATCAAAATACATTCTCAAATATGCAAGGCGTAAGAAAATAAGCCATTTGAAAAAATATATACTTGGAGACATATCACTTAAGTAATAGGTCAAAATTAACTCAAGAAAAGAAAAGCACATATGAAAGACTCATGGTCTTCTCTTCCTTAGTTCAAGTTCAAAATCAGTGGGTCATGATGTCAGGGTGAGTGCTCCTACAGCACTTTTTTTTAGGGTTTTCTTCAATTGTTTTTGTTTTGCCTTCTCTATTTTCTTAAGACAAGTGATTTCTTTCTTGACCCACAGAGTTTATGCCAAAATTCAGTTGGAATTTTTTCCTTAGCTCTGGTTACTATTTGAAACATTAAACACTCAACCAAAACACTGGTGTGGGCTTTTTCGCCAGACGGGTTTGCCGCCAGAACACAGGTGTTGAGAAAACTACCGCTAAATCAAAGCCAAAATGGGAAAGGAAAAGACTCCCATCAACACTGTGGTTATTAGACACGTGGATTCCGGCAAGTCCACCACTACTGGCCATCTGATCTACAAATGCGGTGGGATCGACGAAAGAACCATCGAAAAATTTGAGAGGAAGGCTGCTGAGGTGGGGAAGGGCTCCTTCAAGTACGCCTGGGTCTTGGATAAACTGGAAGCTGAACGTGAGCGTGGTGTCACCATTGATATCTCCCTGTGGAAATTCGAAACCAGCAAGTATTATGTGACCATCATTGATGCCCCAGGACACGGAGACTTTATTAAGAACATGATTACAGGGACATCTCAGGCTGACTGTGCTCTCCTGATTGTTGCTGCTGGTGTTGGTGGGTTTGAAGCAGGGATCTCCAAGAATGGGCAGACCCGTGAGCATGCCCTGCTGGGTTACACACTGGGTGTGAAACAGCTGATTGTTGGTGTTAACAAAATGGATTCCACTGAGCCGCCCTACAGCCAGAAGAGATACGAGGAAATTGTTAAAGAAGTCAGCACCTTCATTAAGAAAATTGGCTACAACCCTGACACAGGAGCTTTTGTGCCAATGTCTGGTTGGAATGGCGACAACACGCTGGAGCCAAGTGCTAACGTGCCTTGGTTCAAGGGATGGAAAGTCACCCGTAAAGATGGCAGTGCCGGTGGAACCACGCTGCTGGAAGCTCTGGACTGCATCCTGCCACCAACTCGTCCAACTGACCAGCCCCTGCGTCTGCCTCTCCAGGGTGTCTACAAAATTGGCAGCATTGGCGCTGTCCCTGTGGGCCGAGTGGGGACTGGTGTTCTCAAACCTGGCGTGGTGGTCACCTGTGCTCCAGTCAATGTTACAACTGAAGTAAAGTCTGTTGAAATGCACCATGAAGCTCTGAGTGAAGCTCTTCCTGGGGACAATGTGGGCTTCAATGTCAAGAACGTGTCTGTCAAAGATGTTCGTCATGGCAGTGTGGCTGGTGACAGCAAAAATGCCCCACCAATGGAAGCTGCTGGCTTCACAGCTCAGGTGACTATCCTCAGCCATCCAGGCCACATCAGCGCTGGACATGCACCTGTTCTGGACTGTCACACAGCTCATGTTGCTTGCAGATTTCTGAGCTGAGGGAGAAGATTGATCATCGCTCTGGGAAAAAGCTGGAAGGTGGCCCAAAGTTTTTGAAATCTTGTGATGCCGCCGTTGTCGATATGGTTCCTGGCAAGCCCGTGTGTGTTGGGAGCTTCTCTGACTGTCCTTCTCTGGGCCGCTTTGTTGTTCGTGACATGAGACAGACAGTTGCTGTGGGTGTCATCAGAGCAGTGGACAAGAAGGCAGCTGGAGCTGGCAAAGTCACCGAGTCTGCCCAGAAAGCTCAGAAGGCTAAATGAATATTATCCCCAACACCTGCCACCCCAGCCTTAATCAGTGGTGGAAGAGCGGTCCCAGAACTGTTTGTCTCAATTGGCCACTTAAGTTTAGTAGTAAGGGACTGGTTAATGGTTACAATGCATCAGAAAACCTTCAGAAGGAAAGGAGAACGTTTTGTGACCATTTGGTTTTTGTGTGTGTGTGGCAGTTTTTAAGTTACTAGTTTTTAAAATCAGTACTTTTTAATGGAAACAACCTGACCAAAATCTGTCACAGAATTTTGAGACACATTAAAACAAAGTTTAATGAGAAACCTGTGTGTTCTTTCGGCCAACACTGTAACTTTCTTTTATATTATTTAGGTTAAAAGTGGCCCATAACCTGTTTCTGGTGTTATATTTGCTGATGATTCAGAATTGGATAAATCTGTTAGGGGTTTTTTGTTTTGTTTTGTTTTGTTTTTTGCCTTTCTTTCCTGGGTGGGAACTTTTTAATTTTGTCCAAAGGGGAGAGATCTGTTTACGTACTGAAAACCGTGGGCGGGGCTCCGGTGCAACACTGAATAGGTCAGGACCAATAAGGTCACTGTTCATGTGTAAGCTGGTTTATAAAGGCCAAATTCTGGTACATTAAGTCCACTGGTATATTAAGTTCACGTGTTTCATATAAAAATTTTGTAGTTAACCTCAATATTGAGTAAATTTTGTTAATGTCAAAGCTAGTTTCCATTTTTACTGAAATGTGAATTCACGTTTACAAATGATGAGCTAGTTTAAAGAACTTAAAATGAGGCTTAAATAGTACTGAGCACTGTCTTGCTACAGTTAATTGTATCTAGATTCTAGGAAAAATAAATGATGCTGGAAGTTGGGAGAAAAATAAAAACATTAGTGTGGTTGTGTCAGCATTTGCCTGAAGCTAAACCTACCAGCTTGGGGTGCTCTTCCAGAGGAAATCCTACTCAGGCGGATTAATGATTTCATTTTTACAGCATCGGAGGTTTCTAGAACACTGTAATTTAACCTTGGGGTAGGCAAAGCTTTCTTAAGCAAGACCCAAAGACTGCTTAGCACAAAGGAAAAGGTCAATACAATGGACAGCATTTAAAATCAAGATACTCTTTTCATCAAAAAAAAAAAAAAAGAACATAAAACCTCACCATGAAAAGAATAAAAAAAAATCCAAAAAGTGGGAGATTTTTACAACATGTTTAACTGACAATGGGCATATGTCCAGAATATATAAAGATTTCCTCCAAGTCAATATGTAGGAGACGGCCTAATGAAAAAATAGCCAGAGATGTGAGCAGAACACTTACAAAAGAGAATAACCCAATAGCTAATAAGTATTTGAAAAGTGCTCTATTTATTAGTAATAAATCGAATAGAAATTAGAACCACAGTGAGTACCACTATAGACTTACCAGGGCAGCAAAAAATTGAAGACTGACTCTCCCAGGGGTTAAGAAGGATGTGGAAGGATGAGGTGCTCACACCGCGCGGAAAGCGTGGAGCCGCACAGCCGCCCTGGGAAACCGTGAGCAGTTACTGAAGCTGAGCAGCGGTGTCACCGAAACTGCACCAGAAAAGTGCACGTACCTGTGCTCTAAAGACACGTACAGGGACGGTTGAGTTAGTCACCGCAGCCGAAGGCTGGACACAAATACTCATCAATAAGGGAGTGAAGAAAAAGTTGTGCTGTATTTGTATCATGCGACACTACATGGAACAGAAAATGATTAAACTACAATTACACACAAAACCATTGCTAGGTTTCGCATCACTGATATTGAGAAACTAAGCCAATGACATAAGACCGATATTGTGTGACTCCATTTATATGAAATTCAAACCCAAGTGGTGTGGTCGGGGTAGTGGTTCCCTTCAAGGGGGAGAGCGTGGTGCCTGGGAGGGCGCTCAGCAGGCCTGGAGGGATTTCTGAAACACTCCTGTGTGCTCTTCCCTAATCTCAGTGGTAGGTACGCGGTTGTGTTCACTGTCACTTAGGATCTGTGCACTTCTCTTTATGTCTATAATACTTCAATTAAAATATTTTAAAACTTGAAAGGAAATATATATAGAAAAAATTTCCCCGTTTTCTCCTTTGTCTCACCCAAACATCATAATGATTTCCCAGTTAGCATTCCTGCAGGTGGAATCTTTCAGAGGCACGAGGCCAGTCTCGTGACTTGTCTGCTCATCTTCAGTGACTCTCCTTGTGCAGAGGCCTTGACGTGGCTCTCCAGCTCCCCCTTAAATTAACGCCACGCTGACATACTCTGTAGTGGTGGCTCCCCCTCCCGCTTCCCTTCACACTCCACGTTTCCCTAACCTGGGTTCTTGGGTGCATACCCACATGTAAAGGCCTCGCCAAATTTCCATCACGCACACGAAACCCGCAGAGTCTTGTGAGTTGTTCGTCTTGAGGGTTTCTCATAGCGCTTTGTCCCTGTCTCACGCTTTCATCAGGTTCTATTTCATAAATTAAACCTCTGCTAGAGTAAATGCTTTCTACAGCCAAGTGCTGTGTCTCTTTCTTCTTTTTGTAAGCACTGAAGATTTTGAAAGTGAATTTCCAGAATTATGTTTTTCTTTCTTTTGAGCCTGGGCAAATTTAACTTATATTTTCTGCACCCATCCGCCCACCCACCAGTCTCTTCATAAATGGAAAAAGAAATCATCAAAGTCCTCTCATAAGGATGTAACACAGAAATGTAATTCCATCCACAGAGCTGCAGAGAAGAAAGCCTTGTATTTAAATGACCACTTGGGCAGACATTACATGTTCCTACTGTTTAATCCTCACAGCTAATGACACCCTCTGTGTGATTTATTCTCCAGAGTTGATTTAACCATTTTACTTTCCTTGCCTTTCAGCTTTAAATTTCATGTGCTTGGTGAGTTATTGAGCTGTTTTCCAGCCGCGGTGGCTGCAGTTCATTCGGGGCGCTATCCATTATGCAACCTCACTGCACGTAGCAGAAGCACTGAGGAGACATTTGTTTTCCTGGACACTTGTTTTTAACCTAATGGCTGTTCGAAACCTTCTGCACTTTCTTTCTGGCCCCAAACCGACCGTTATCCCACTTGTTCTTAACAGATGACCTTTTTCTTTATCGAAGAGATCGATGCCATCTTGAAATCTCCCAGTTTCTAAATGTCTCGAGCTTCCTCCATTCCCATTGATCCAGGGAACAAAGTATTTGTCTAAAGGACTGGTTCTTAACCCTGGATGCTCACGAAAACATCCCAAAGCCTGGGTCACCCCCGCGGAGGATCTGATTACGTCGATTAACGAGGCTTGGACACTGGTATTTCATGTAGCCTCTCTGGGCGAGCCCATGTGCATCCAGGGTTGGGAACACCAGTCTGCGGGGAGCCCTTCCACTCTTCCTCATGGAGGACCTTGCTCCTCTGAAATCCGAGCTCCCCCATCCTTCTTCAGGCAAAACCCCTCTCCCTCATCTGGCTTCTCCTGAGCCACTGTTCCCTCTCTGTTCCCTTTTTTGCCAAAGCAAAAGAGAAGTGTACACTTAGTGCCGCTTGTCTGTGCCGTGACGCCTGCTGCAGACCCCATGCTGCCCCAGTGGAAATACACTGTCAAAATTCCCAAACTCCCTCTTACTCACCATGGATGGAGTGATTTTGTTTCAGTCCTCATTTATCTTGTCTGAAGCACTTCACAGTGTTAGAATACTCTTTTCCTTTGAGTTCTGGGTTTTGCATCCTCTCCTGCCTCATGGAATTTGTTTTCCATCACTTTTAACTTATAGGCTGGGTCCAAACAAGTGCTAATACCTGGCATCAACAGCTGTGGTGATAACTCTTAGAAAGAAGATCGCATTGGCCCGAACCAGCCACTTAGATTTCACCCTAAGGTGGATGAAAAAGTGGTCCAGGCTATAAGAAGCAAACAAAAATGGTGAGAAGTGGGCATTTCCAGTAAGACAATCTCCTTGTCCCGTAAAATTGCCATTTTGTCTGGAGAAAGTCATCTCCTCTATATTTCGGTTGCAAATGATAGAAACCCAGATTAAATTAACTCAAGCAACGTAGTAACAGATTTGTTGGTTTATGGAATACATAAGACGAGGCGCATCCAGGTGTTCAGATGATGTCATCAGGACTGTCCCTCTCTCCGCCTAACAGCTGTCTGTGCTCCCTCACACCAGCTTGTGAGAAGGATGGCTGCCAGCGGGTCGAGTCTTATTTTTCGAGCTCAACTACCCCAGGGAACTCAGAGCACCTTTCTCAGTAAGACCTACAAAAGTCCCAGACCAGAGCTGATGGTCGTGGTTTGGGGTACATGCTCATTGCTAACCCCAGCACTACAGCTCTAGTTGGTCAGTCTTGGGCTGTGGGTTGACATCTTCCCACTTGAATGACATGAGATGAGGATGGAGAAGGATGATTTCCAAAGAAAGATCGGGGACCCGGTAACTGAAGACGAAATGGACAGGACAGGCAGAAACAGCAGACGGCCCGTGTACTACCAGACCCATTCTCCTGTAGCAGACACTGACTCCCCCACCGCCCCCTCTCGCCCGGCCAAAATCGTCTTGATGGAGCCACACCCGTTCTCCCTTCCCCCAGTGCAAGAAGATATAAGGACTTGTTATCATATCATACATTGCTGGACTTTTCTCAGAGGACGTGGCTCTGAATGTTGACATTAATACAGAGCAAAAGAGAAGCCAAGTGGTGTAGGCTGCTTTAAAAAGGACTCCCATGATTCCCTCCTCTTGGAGGTCATGCCTTTACATAGTCTCTCCCCTTGAACGTGGATCTGACTTCTGACTTGCTCCTAATCAATAGAAGAGAGTAAAAGTGGTGGGATATATGGGATTATGTATTATGTTCAGAAGACGGAAGCGCTTGTCTGTCTCTCTCTCCCTCCCTCTCTCTTCCTGTTGCTGCTTTGAAGAAGCAAGTGGCCATATTGGGGAACCCCATGAAATATACATAAACATATATTGATGGCTTTGCGCTGAAGTTTTCTTTATAGTAGCACGATATTGAAAGCAATCCACACGTCGAGCGATAGACTGGCTGAATAAATTATATATATATAATATATATATTATATATATAATTGTGTATATATAATGGTTATTTTACATCTATAAAGAGGAACAAGCAGGCTCTTTATGTACTGATGAGGAACAATTTCTGGAATGTGTTGCTAAGTGAAAAGAAGTAAGTACAAGAACGTATATGGTACGGTATTATTTTTAAAAGGGGAGAAAACATACATCTCTCAGACCCTCTATGCATGATGGTTCTCTAAAAGGAAAAAACAAGAACTGTGTGTGTTTGAGGGGGAGGGGGAGAAAACTGGGACATGTGTTGAGGAGTGGGAGGGAGATAACCATTTTTTAAAATAGTTTTTGGTGTTTGAATCATGTAAATGTATTAACTCTTTATAAAATTAAATGAAAGCATCTAAGCCAAATGGTGTCCAAGTTATAAAGAAAACGTGGAAATGTAATTTATCCTTGCTTTCGAATTTGCATTTTGGGCAAGTTTCATTTCAAACCATGTATTTTCAGACACATGAGAGTCTATGTTTCTGGAATTATTTTAACTTCCACTTGGGAATTGTAGCCACTCACAGACTTATTTGTATCCCCCGTAGCACGTGCCCAGAATTTCCCGGAGGGAGGAAACGGTATCAGTAGCTCCATCAGGAACGTGGCCCATTCAGCTGGAGACACTACAGGAATCACAGTCACTCCTGAATTACACTGTGTGCAGCTCAGAGATGCTCCTGTTAGGATCCTAGTTAACATTCATTCTTCTCCTAAGTGCAGGCTTTTGCACTTACTCACTCTGAGGCTTTTCTGCCGTTTTCCTTCCTCCCCACGCTGCCTGGGAGGCCTTGCTACAGTTTGTTCCTGTCAGTTTGGCATCTCTCTGCTTAGACGAGCTGGCCATAAATGGTGGAAGCGGAGAAATTGCTGTATTCTCCCTCCCCCACCCCTCACTTTCCTAAAACTGGTGTTTATTTTTAGTCTTTATTCATTTGCTCGCGGTGTAGGGAGTAAACTCAAATCCAGACGGGGCAGGAAGTCATGTGGCGGAAAGTAATGCCATGGGAGGTGGGCCTGGGGGCCTGGCCTTCCCAGTTTTCAAGAGCAGCCCAAATTCGATTTTTTCAAATAAAATTTTTGAATTTTTAGGATTCTGTGTGGGCTAAACTAAAATATCTGCAGGCTATATTTCCAACCTCTCATTTTAGCCATTTTTCCATCCTTGACAAAACTTGCAAATCCTACAGTAATTTTAACGTTTCCACAGCCCTCGAGGTGAAGTCCTAAAAGACATTTTTCAAGGTTAAATATATTACATACTCTTTTTTGCCATTGTCTTCAAGATAACTTTTTAAATTCTAAACATTCCATTTATAGATACAGCATTGCCTTTGCTTTCATGGGTATGTTGGCTTGGCTCAAGCATTTAAGCATTTTTGAAAGGGTGTGACCTCACGCAAAATGCTCTCGGTCGCAAACCTAGCAGAGACTTAGGGACTTCCGATATAAAAGCACTTGTAAAACAGGAATATGCGGAGGCAGGGGCTGCACAGATACTATAGTGCTCACACTGACGAATGTGAATAAAATGTATGAATCAGATTCTCGGTGGCTGCATCTGAGTGATAGCTACCTTTTCTATGATAATCTCAGCTAAAAAATTTACAGACTCTTATTAAATCATTGTCCTTATCTAATGCCTTTTGACTTGTGGATAAAATCATACAACAGAAGCAGAAAGTGAGGCCCTGAGGAGGATAAGAAGTTTGTCAAATGATAAAGTATAGTGCTTGGGCCGAGCTCGAACCCAAGCTCGAGTCTCCTGGCTCCTATGACTTATTACATGTCTGAAAATACGTGATTATACCTTTATATGTCATAAGCATGTGTCATTCATAGTTTTTGGAAAGCTATTAGTTGGGATGTGAAAGTTACTCCATTATAATGTTTCTTGATTATTCCACTTAAATTTTGGGATATAAATTCAAGATGTTGGCGTTTCCTTAGTCTAAGAACGCAACCCATAGGAAGGAATGCCAGTTCCGGCAATTCTCCAGTTCTCTCTGCTACGTAAATCATTTCACAGAAATCAGATACTTCTGTAAGAATGACAGCAGGGTTCCTACATTTCTAGCCCTCCTTAGGCCCAGAATGGATTTGTGGTAATGCTCTGTGTGGGCACTGCTTCACCATCATGCCCCTGACTCCCCCAGAACTGAGCTGGGCTCTGCGACACGGGAGAGACTTGAATTTAGTTTACAGGCATCGTGTGCTGGCACTCGTTAGCTGAGGACCTTCTTTGTTCCAGAAAATTGCTTCTTTCCTAAGGGAAAGTCAAAGGGAATGAGATGTAGAAGTATAACAATCTTTTGTTAAAGTTAATGAATCTCTTACTCCTGTTTGAGATAATAGCGAGCAAAGCCTTGGCAGGTACGGCGCAGGTGATGCGGTGGAGGCCATGGGGAGCAGAAAGCTGGGGTGTGATTTTCTCTGCTGGGTGTAGGCCACTGTGGTTTTCTTGGGTCTCAGTCTCCCAACTCTCAAGCTCCCTCTCCCACCTGCCGAGTGACTTCAGCTTTCTGACCTCCATAACTGGAAGAAATGTATAAGCCTGTGTTGTTTTAAGCCACCAGCTTCGCGGTCATTTGTTACAGCAGCCAAAGGAAACTAATACATAGGTCCTCCTCGTTTTCAGGAAATGAAAATTCTGCAAAGGACAGCTTTGTCAATTCCTAACAAATAACTCTGAAGAGTTAACGCTCGTTAAGCTTTAAAATCTCACTGAAAATGGATGATTGAGTTTTTAGAAAGAAGACAAATTGTCCCATTGACCAAGGAGTAGGAAATCGAAGGCACTAGCCACACTTTGTATGTTATCCCCACAGGTGTCCCCAAGCGGGCAAGGGCCACTGCGGAAAATTCAGCAATTTAAGGTGAGGCCCTGCGTCGCTTTATTATTGTGGTCCTCACTTCAACCAGGCCCTCCGTGTGGCCCCTACTGTGTTTCCCTGATCAGTCCTTGCCCGGTTTCCACAGGGACCGTTTCAGGGCTTCTCTGCAGGCCTCAAAGTCCTTGTCCCCTGACTCCTAGCAGGTGAGCTTGCCTCTACTGTCACAGAGAACACAGAAGCCACAGGTGTCCTCAATCTCCTGTCCCCCAAACCACAGACTCATTTCCTTCCCTACTCACCCTCTTTTTCCCCTCTTATGATGGAGGACATATCCCGTCTCCTGTTCCAGGTTAACCCTCAGCCCGCTCTGGATCCCGTCTGGCCCTGTCTCTCAGGGCCTTTATCAATTGGTTGTCTCATTTTTCTCTTATAAATCCAACCTTTCCTTTATACTGGCTCCTTCCTGTTAACGTGTAAACAAGTTCACTTACCTTTAAGAAAATAAAACCTCTCCTTCCGTTAGCTATTTCTTTCCATGTTTCACCGGAAATTTCTTGAAAAATTTTAATCTGTTTCTACAAACAAGAGTCCTGCCCACTACTCGTTGCTGACACTGCTCTTGCCGAAGTCACCGGTGACCTTCCTGGTGTTAAATTAACTACCGATCCTCACTCCTAAGTCCGCTGGGCTGCAGTGTGAGCCCATACTGTTGTCCACGCCCGCTTCACTCACACCCTGGCTCCCTGTTTGTTCAGCCTCTTTTGTAAGCTCCTCTGCATTGAGCCATCCCTTAACCATTTTTATCATTGCCTTTGGCCCTTTTCTTTGTTTATTCTGTAGTAATTTCACACTTGACTTCCTGCTCTTTCACTGATAAAGTTACCATCTGTTTGCAGCCTCATGGTTTTATTTCCAGCCAAGGCATTCTCAACCTCAGGAGTCACATACTCCCCTTCCTACTAGAACTTCCTTCACGGCTCTCAACATCCCACAGGCCCCAAGCGGAAGTCATTCACTGCTCGTCCTCCCCTGTTCCTTCTCAGTGAATGGTGCCAAGCCAGCCTTGGTGCCTTCATTCTCTCTGTCCCTTGGGAAGGCATCAAGCTACACATTGCTGCATCCCGTCAGGTTTACCTCCTAACTGTGTCTCGGATACGGCCATGCCACCTCATCCCCATTGCCCGAGAGGCCCTCCTTCAGGTCACTAGGACCTCCTACCTGGATCATCCCCGTTACCTCCTCGGGGCGCTTCCTTTCCTCTCACACGAGTGAGACTGACCTTCACCACGGGTCTGCTCACCCCGCTCTCCTTCCTGGCGTCTCACACATAGATCAAGTCCACACTCTTTACTTTACTCACGAGACCGCAGATAATTCACCTTCACCCCTCCCCACACTCCTGCCACCCTCCAGACCCAGCCTCGTTGCTTTTCTCTCGATTTCTAGGCCGAGTCCTCGCTCCTTTCTCACCAGACCTTTGTGCTGCTGCTCGTTCCCTGCTCCTCTCCCTAATTGTTAAATACTTCTCTTCCTCATGGTTAAAGCAATGTGGGGTAGTGATCAGCTTTTCTGGGAAGTGTTTTTGCAACTTCTCTCCCACCCTCAGCCCGAAGCGTGGGTCAGGTGCCTTACCCGTGAGCTGCTCGCTCAGCGTCAGGCTTATCCTGGGTCGTTCCTGGCTGTTTGCTTCTCCATAGCCCTCACTGGGCCGTCAGCTCTGAGAAACTAAGGAATGTGTCTACCTTGTGCATGTGTTAATTCTCAGTGCCCAGCAGATCGTGTGGTACATACCAGTCACTCAAGTATTTTCTGAATTAATTGATGTATTATGAAATTAGGAATGACTTAACATAACTATACCTATGGCAAAGACCAATTTAAAAGGTCATGCCCAATCATTGTTGGGAAAAACTACAGCCAGATACACTAAGATTTTTAAAAATACCCAATGAGAATGAAATCAGAAGAACTGTATCATCCAAGACAGTTTCTGTTGCCCGTAACAGAAAACATAACAACCTAAATTCACTGGGTTTAAGAAAAGAAGAGTGGAAATTTATCTGTTCAATAACCGCACGCTTTCAGGATGGCTGACGTCGAGGCTGGAACGAGGTCGTAGGGACCCGATGGCTCTGCATCCCTGAGTAACGCTTCCTGCTGCACAGACTGCGTTTTAAGGCTGTACGTGCCACGCCCAGCAACAAGAGACTCACATTGTCCCTCGTTCAACCGGCTGGAAGAAACAGATGACTCCCAGTCTGCATAAGCCTAGGTGGGCATATAGATGAACATATAAATGAGATGGATAGAGGGATGGATAGGTAGGTAGGTAGGTAAGTAGATAGATAGATAGATAGATAGATAGATAGATAATCCCTGCCTGGGTCACATGCCATCTGTGCCCTGATTGTCATGGTTAGGGAGATGCGGTGCTCTGTGTGGGCATATGGACAAATAAAGTAGACGTGGAAAACTGGGGCACCATTGTCAGAAGAGGAATGAATGGAGTCTGGCTGCTGCAGTCATCAACGTGTTGTCTTTCAGCCCCGAGTCTACCATTCTTGTCCCTTCTTTGTGTTACTGGGCTGAACCCTGTGCACATTTTTCACCATGCACCTGGGTTTGTCTATGGAGGGTGCTGCAGGCGCATGGCAGGAGGAAGGCGCCCCCACCCTTCTTGCTCTTTGGCACAGCTGTTCATTTTATTTGCAGTGTCACAGTGGCACTCATCCACGAGCACGCTGTGCTTTTCAGTTGTGGCCTGTGGTTCCCTCTGACTTTCCAGCTGCGGAACCGGCTCTGGCCCAGCACAACCCAGGGAACTTTGCCACTGTCCACGGACCCACATCCACCCTGTCCAAAGCTGTTTGACGCTGAGTCTTGCAGAGAGAGGTCCCCTTCCATGTTCGCATCTTCCCTAGCCCCCAACCCAACAGCCAGAAACTTTGCTTATTCCCCGGCTTACAGACAAGCAAACTCAGGCACAGACAGTGAGAAAGAGAAAGGCGCTGCCCCATGTTCTCACATGTTCTCGTGCTCTCTCGCCTACTGAACCTAAACAATTTCACAAGACGCCAGTAGCACACCAGGCCACTCTGTAACCAAGATGGGTCAAGACTAAATCAAGACCCCCATCACCATGTCTGAGCCCAGAAAAACAAGAACATTGTCCAGACACCTTAAAATCACCGAACATGTCTCACAGCTAATCTGAGTGCTGGCTGCTGCGTGGCCAATTAGAAGTGCAGCCTCTCCTCATCTGTCCTCCGTGCATCCTGAGCCACGTAACCAGCAAAAGCCTGACAGCACCTACTCCAGAGGACGGCCCCACTCTCTTCAGCCCTTCGCGAATCACCTAACACCAGCCCTAAGCCTCTGAGTCTATTCCAACGCACTCTTACTGAACCGCAGGGCGCACGGCCTCCCCCCCGAGGCCAGTAACTCGGGGGTGTCCCTGGCATTCTGGGCAGGGGGACATTGCCAACAACCTAAACTGCTCGTCTGAGGTCACGTATCTGTAAGTGCTGCCTATGAGCTGCTAAGGTCAGATCGTGACCTGGCTGGTCTTTGAAGTCCTCTTTTACCCCTCCTTAGCAGTTAGTTCCTCCGTTGCTAGTTAATGACTCTTCACGTTAAAATTCCCTGTTCCAACCTTTGATGTGGTTTCCGTCCCTTAACTAAGCCCTGAGTTATATTAAAAATAACTTCTATTGAGGGTTTATAAAAAACACCTTCCTTATAGAGAAGCAAATAGAAGAATTATACCAATTTCTCCTCATGTCAGAAACCACGTCAGCAAGAAGACAGTGAAGTACTTAAGTTGTTGAGAGGAAAAAAAAAAAAAAACCACCAACATAGAATTCTGAATGCCATGAGAAATTCAGAGTTTTTCAGACAAGCAAAAACTGAGGAAGGTTTTTGTCGGTAGACTTGCCTTATAAAAACGTTAACAGAAGTTCTTTAGAAAGATGGAAAGTTATATAGGTCAGAAACTCAGATCTCCAGATAGAAAGGAAGAACATCAGAGAGGGAATAAGTGAAAGTAAAATAAAAACGTTTATTTTTAATTCTTTTTTTTAAGATTTTAAAATTTTATTTATTTTTAGAGAGAGGGGAAGGGAAGGAAAAAAAAAAACATAGAAAGAAACATCAATGTGTGGCTGCCTCCCACCTGCCCCCTACTGGGGACCTGGCCCATAGCCCAGGCATGTGCCCTGACTGGGAATGGAACCAGCAACCCTTTGGTTTGCAGGCCGGCACTCAATCCACTGAGCCACACCAGCCAGGGCATATTTTTTAATTCTCAACAGATCTAACAAATAACAGTTTGTTTAAAATAATAATAGAAATAATGTATTCAGTTAAGTATGCTTACATATGCTTGTGTATATTTATGTATAAATAAAATGAATGGCAGCAATTATACAAGGGTTGGGAGGGAGAGATTAGATCATTTTGTTACTTGGTACTTGTACTGCCCATGAAACAGTACAGTGCTGTTTTGGAAACGGTACAGTGTCCCAAAGGTGGCCCTGGATTAGGTCTAAATATTTGTTGCAAACTCTGGGGCAACCACTAAAAGAGTCAAAAGTAAAAATAGAAAAAAGAAGCATAGCTGATTTACTAAGAAATCAATGAAAATCATAAAATGGTCATTTAAAACCACAAAAGGCAAACAAAGAGTGGAATATAAAATAGAAACAAAGTACAAGAGCAATGAATAGAAAACAATAACAAAAATGGTCGATACTAATCCAACTATATCGATATCACTTTCGCTGTCAATGGTCTAAATACAATAATTAAAAGATAGAGAATGTCGGTGTGTGAAAAGCAAGGCCCAGGCATATGTTGCCTGCAGGAAGCCCACTTTACAGAGATAGACACATATAGATTAAAAGTAAGTGGATGGAGAAATATATGCCATGCTAAAACTAACCATAAAGAAGCTGTAGTCGCTGTCTTATTTTCAGGCAGAGGAGTCTTCAGAGAAAGAAGAGTGTCCAGGACAGAGAGTGGCATCACAAAAGGGTAAAGGAATCGTGACGATCCTCGGATGTATGCACCTGACAACAGAGCATCAGAACATGTGAGGCAAAACTGATAGAACTGCAGGGAGAAATAGATTAATCCACTATCTCGAGACTTCAACACCCCTCTGTCACAAATGGACGGATCCAGCAGACAAAAACTCATAAATACCATCAATCAACTGATTGAAATGGACATCTACAGACTAATTTATCCAACAGCAGAATATACATTCTTCTCATGTTTACATAAAACTTCCTTCAAGATAGACTGTTTTCTGGGCCAAAAGACACATGTTAACAAATTTAAAACAATAGAAATCACACAACGTCAGCTCTCAGACAGCAATAAAATTAAAACTAAAAATCAACCACAGAATGGTAGCTGGAAAATCCCCGTATATATGGAGTCTAAACAACACTCTTCTGAATAATACATGGCCAAAGAAAAAAATTCAAGAGAAATAAAAATATTTTGAACTAAACTCAAATGAAATTAAAACTTTTCAAAATTTATAGAATGCAGCCAAAGCAGTGCTTAGTAGGAATTTATAGTAGTGAATGCACATATTAGAAAAGTAGAAAGATCTAAAATCAATACTCTAACTGTCCATCTAAGGAAACTACAAAGAGAAGAGCAAATTAAATCCAAAGTAAGCAGAGGAAAAGAAATAGTAATTAAGTTACAGCATAAATCAATGAAATCAAAAATAGGGAATCAACTGAAAAAAATCAATGAACCCAAATTCTAGTTATTTGGAAAACTCAATAAAATTGATAAGCCTCCAACCAAGCTAAATAAGAAAAAAGGAGCAAAGACCCAAATGATTATCAGAAATGAAAAAGGAGACATCACTACAGATCCCACACTCTATTTTATTATATATCTTATTGGCTGGAATTTAGGCACATGGCTCTATAGAGCTGCAAGGAAGACTGGAAAATAAAATTTCTAAATGTATGGAAACAAAAGAACGGGTGTTGGGGAGCATTCTCTGTCACGGGAACTCAGTCTGTATAACTATTCACCCCAAGTGCTGTACAAGTTTGGGGACAAAAGAGATCAGTGCAATCAGCTTTCGTGCAGAGGTCTTTCTTAAATATGGTTAAGTGGGATAGGTAGGGTTCAAATAAATGAAAAAATATTGTCTGCTTAAGCTGTGCCACTATTCTCTAGAGTTCTCAAAAATGAATATTTTCATCATATATTTAGGGAACAATATGCAATATTCAGAAATAAACACCCAGGCAGGGAAGTAGCAGTAGTCGAAGGTGAGGTGTGGGAAGCAGGATTTTGATAAGTAGTGCAGAGCTTTCAATGGCAGCCATAAAGACTTGGAGAGACAGCACAGTGGCGAGGGAAGAGGATCCGTTTGCTGTTAAACTAACGTGGGTTCAAATGCCAGTGTTGCTATCTAGTGCAAGTGGACCTATCTCTGCGACCTAGTTCCTTAATTGATCTTCTAACCCCTCTCTTGAAGTCTTATTGTAAATTTTACTTCTTATTATATTTTATTGAAAGTGCTATTACAATTGTCCCAGTTTTTCCCCCACTGCCCCCCTCAACACAGCATCCCCCACTGCCTCAGGCAATACCCCCACTATTGTTCATGGATGGCCATGCACAGAAGTTCTTTGGCCACTCCATTTCCTGTACTATACTTTACATCCCCCTGGCTATTCTGTAACTACCTATCTCTACTTCTTAATCCCCTCACCTCTTCACCCATTCCTGTACCCCCACCCCATCTGGCAACCATCAAAATGCTCTCCGTATTCATGATTCTGTCTCTGTTCTTCTTGGTTGCTTAGTTTGTTTTTTAGACTCATTTTTTGATAGATATGTATTTATTGCCATTTTATTGTTCATAGTTTTGATCTTCTTTTCTTAAATAAGTCCCTCTAACATTTTGTATAATAATGGTTTGGTGATGATGAACTCGTTTAGTTTTTCTTGTCTTAGAAGCTCTTTATCTGCCCTTCAATTCTAAATGATTTCTTTGCTGGTAGAACAGTCTTGGCTGTAGGTCCCCACTTACCATGACTTTGACTATTTCTTGCCCTCCTAGACTGCAAAATTTCTTTTGGGAAATCACCTGACACTCTTATGGGAACTCCCCTGTAGGTAACTAAGTGCTTTTCTCTTGCTTCTTTAGAGATTCTCTCTTTATCTTTAACCTTTGGCATTTTAATTATTATGTGTCTTGGAGCGGTCCTCTTTGCATCCATCTTGTTTGGGAATCTCTGTACTTCCTGGATTTGCATGCCTATTTCCTTCACCAAATTAGAGAAATTTTCTTTAATTATTTTTTCAAATAGATTGCCAATTTCTTGCTCTTTCTCTTTTCCTCCTGGCAGCCCTATGATGTGCATGTTGAAATGTTTGAAGTTGTCCCAGAGGCTGCTTACACTATCCTTGTTTTTTTGGATTCTTTTTTCTTCTTGTTGTTGTGATTGGTTGTTTTTTGCTTCCTTATGTTACAAATCATTGATTTGATTCTTAGCTTCATCCACTCAACTGTTGTTTCCCTATAAATTGTTCTCTATTTCAATTAGTGTATCCTTTGTTTCTGACTGGATCTTACTTATTTTATGCTGTTGAGGTCCTCATTAAGTTCCTTGAGCATCCTTATAACCAGTGTTTTGAACTCTGCATCTGATAGATTGCTTATCTCCATTTTGTTTAGTTCTTTTCCTAGAGTTTTAATCTGTTTTTTCATGTGGGCCATGTCTTTTTGTCTCCACATTTTGGTAGCTTCCCTGTGTTTGTTTCTGTATATCATGTCAAGCCTCTATGGCTCCCTGTCTTGGTAGCATGGCCTAATGTACTAGGTGTCTTGTCAGGTACAGTGGCATAGCCTTCCCTATCACTCGAGCTGGGTACTAGAGGTATAGCCTTCATGTGGGCTGAGTGTCCTCTCTCCTTGTAGTTGAGTCTTGATTGCTGTTGGAAAGTCAATGGGAGGGATTTACCCAGGCCAGTCAGCTGCAAGGACTGGCTGTGACCACTGACCACAAAACTCTGCCCTCCATGGAGGGTCAGCTGTGCAGGGGCAGGGTGGTGGTACTCTGACATTGTCTGTAGCTATTGACTGGCTGTGCAGACTCTAGGGTTTCCTGGTGGTGCAGACCAAGGTTAGCCCCCACCCGTGTTCCGCCCAGGGCCAACCTGCTTGAGCTATAACGGTCTGATATGGCTGCTTCTTGTGCTGGGTTTGGAGGTTCCCCAGCAAAGCCAAGCTAAGCTGTGAATCTAGGCTGGCTGCTACTAGTGCCAGGCCTGGGGCCACTTAGCAAGAGGTACAGGGGCTGGGGGCTCACTAAGGCTGGCCGTTGCTTATTTGAGAGGATCTAGGAAGTGTGAAGCATGAGAGAAGACAAGCCATTCATATGGAAAAGTCACTGTTAACAGCTTGGGTGGGCCCATAGTTGGGTGGGGCAAACAGTGTCAGCCAGGTTGATGAAATCTGAGATATGGCACCCTCCTGCCAGCTCTGTGGCTCTGTGGGGGAGGGTTCAGAAAAGGGACAATGCCCTCTGCCTGCCTTTCTGTCTGGGAGAAAGCTGTCCTCTAGCTCTTACGTGGTTGCTGGACACTTCAGTCCCTCCCTGTATGCCACTGGTGCTTTTTAAGCTGCTATCCTGGTTCTGGAGCTTAGAGGGAGTGAGTCTGAGTAAGTCTGTGTGTGGATTCTTTAAAAGGAACTGCTTGAGACTCCAGAATTTTCCTCCATCAACTAAGTCCCCACTGTTTTTTGCTGTCAGAAGTTACAGGCACTTATCTTCCTGACACTGGAACCCTAGGCTATGGGGGCTGGTGTGGGGCTGGGACTCCTCACTCCACAGATATCCCTCCTGAATCTTTATCCACCACACATGGATGTGGGACCAGTCCATTCCCCTTCTCCACCCCTCCTACCAGTCTGGGTGGATGTGGTTTCTTTAATTCCATAGTTGTCAGACTTCATTCAACTTGATTTGTGATGGTCCTGAGTGATGTTGTTCTGTAGTTTAGTTGTAATTTTGACGTGGTTGTGCGAGGAGGTGGGCCATGTCTGCCTATGCCGCCATCTTGACTGGCAGTCTCTATTGTAAATTTTAAATGAAATAATTTATTTAAGGCATTAAAATTGGTACATAAATTTCTGCAGTCATTGAACCAAAACAAACAAGCAAAAACCAGTTTAATATCCACAGGCAAAAGAATGAAGCTGGAATCTTACCTTTCACCATGTACAAAAAATTAAGTGGATCAAAGACCTAAATGCAGCAGTGCCTAACAAATACATTTCCTTATTATTATTTTTAATGACATTCAACGATGGGCATTTATTTCTTTGCTCGTGCGTCGGTGGGGCAGCTGGATTTTACTGACGCGGTTGGGCTCAGCTGTGAGTTGAGGCTATGAGTTAAATCCAGATCTGCTCCTCAGGACCCCTTCCTTCTTGGACAGATCAAAGCATACTCCCTCATGGTGAAGGCCAGGAGGGGTCCAAGGCGGTGGGGGGGGGACACATTTCAAATCTTTTCTTACAAAGAGATTTCTAGTAAACCCAAAATATTTTCCTCTCATGAAAGTTTCAAAACATATAGGCTCTTTCTCAAAACTAAAGACACTAAATTATCTGAAAGGAAACTAAATGATAAAAAAAGATGTTCCTTTTTATCTAATTGTATTTCAGAGGTCAATAACACTGGACAATTAAAAATTATAAATAAGATCTACACTTCTTAATTTTGACATCCTCACTACCATTGTTTTGAAAATTCAGCTGACATGGACCTCACAAAATAACCAGCAATGTGTTGGCGATACAGGACCAAAAAGTTCTCGTGTGTTCCCACAGCTACCCTGACTTTATTCACACCGTGTCGCCAGCTGAAGAATGCAGCACCTGGCGAAATGCATTACTTATACATGGGGCACGTCTACTGGCGAAGCCCATTCAACATGCAGTAATTTAATAACACGAGTGACAACGACACTAACATTGTACTTGGCGTATGGTAAGCACTTCATAATGCTAGCTGATGCTCTCATGCCCCTCCTCCTGTCCTCGTTCAGTGAAGCCAAGGTTATATTTAAATCATCTTTTCGGATCCGTGGAAATTTCCTGCTGCAGTAATTCATCCTCCCACCACCACCTTAACTATTCTTTCGATCTTCGGTGAAAGACTGAGTGACAGAATGCTCACTCTCTGAAGAGGTAGATGACCCCACTGTTGGACAGCAATGTTTGTGAGAGCCCATCTTCTTTACTAGGTCGAAATCCAGCTGTCGCTAATTTTTATTCAATTCTTCCTCTCAAACAGGGCAAAATGAGTTTGATGATAGCTTTGCCCCTCCTAGGTCTTCTTTGAAAGAGAATAAATGTCTTCGATCCCTGAATTCTTTGACGTGCTAGTTGTACTCGTCAGCTTTGTCTTCCAGAAAGCTGGTCGGCTACAGTGAGGGACAAAGGCCCGGAGTGTCCGGCAATGCACGTGCACTGCGGCAGGATTCCCATTGCTCTGCGGGCTCCGCTTGCTGTCACGCTGCCCAGTTATCCGGAGACACTTGAGGTAGCCTCTGTCCATCAGATCTTGCCCATTGGTTCATGAGAATTTTAGACATATGATTATTTATGTGGTGAAGTGAAACATATTTTAAATGGGGTTTTAAAACTAAGGTTTACATGTAAAAATTTTAAGCATTGTTATTTACTCATAGGGAAAGAAATTTTGTGTGAAAGAAAAAAAATGTAAATGTTTATAAATCCCTGCCTGCTTTCTAAGGAGAATGAGGTCCAGGTATGAGGAAGGCCCCTTATTACTGAGCAAGGTGAGTGGTGTAGGTTTGTAAGTTTGTAGGTAGAAACTGCAAGCAAGTCAAATTATTCTGCAGTTGATATTCTTCAACATCCTCCAAATGTTGAAGGGATCAGGCAGGGGGGTGGGAGAATGGGGGCAAAGATGGGATTGCTCTCCAGGAAGAGACGGTCAGAGATTGAGAGAGAGCAGGCTGAGCTTTGGTCGGAAGAGGAAGAGAGGAGACTGGAGAAAGTAAGGATGAGGAAAGAGAATAAGAGATGTCTAGTGTGGATTCTTGAAGTTTACACAGAGCATCCTCCTTATTTCCTTTAAAATTTTTTTCAAACATTTGTTATTAGTAAGTGCTCAATGCAAGCGGTCTGTCTATGTCGGATGTAACAGAGGAAATACAGGAGGCCTGTGGAGGCCAACACGTGGGTTATGGGTGCTTAGGAAAGTGCCCGAGAAGCTGCTTTGGGTGAAGTCAGGGTCCTGAGGGACCTGAGGGGCCCTTTCTCTACTTTTGTCATTTCAAGAACTTTGTATAAATGGAATCATACAGTATGTAACCATTGGGGATTGGCTTTTTTCATGCAGCATAATCACTTGAAGATTGATCAAGTTGTTGAGTGTATCAGTCTTCGGTTCTCTTGTATTGCAGGATAGTAACAAATGGTAACGACGTATCCGTTTTTGAACCACTCACCCCTAGCCCTTCACCACTCACTAGCTGCCATCCTCCAGTGTTTAACCAAGCTTTCTTCTCTTGTCCACTTTCATATTTTCACCTTGGACATCTGGGTTATTTCCAGTTTTTGCTTATTATTAATAAAGCTTCTAAGAACATTCACATCCAGGTTTTTGTGTGTTTCACTTCTTGGGATAAAAGCCAAGAGTCCAATGACTGGGTTGGATAGTAGTTGCATGTTTAGTTTAATAAGAAACTTCTAAAATCTACATTCTGGAGTGACTGTAGCATTTTACGTTCTTACCAAGAATGTACTGCAGGACTTTTAAGTCTCTGCTCCCGATTCCAGACACAGGATTCCTGAAACCCTTGCAATTTTCTGGATGGCAGGAGGGTCCTGTGTTTAATGGGGTGACTGAGTGGGCTCCTGGGTGAGGGCTGGCCACTGCAAAGAACAAGCCATGATCAGAAGCCTGGCGTTTTCAGGCCCCTCCCCATTCTGTAGGGAAGAGAGAAGGGCTGTCATGGAGTCGTGACTGAGTGTGCCCATGTGACCAAGCCCCATCAAATCCCAACAGCAGAGGGTTCAGAGAGCCTCTGGGCTGGTGAGCTCGTCGCGATGTTGGGTGAGCAGCCGGGGCAGGCCTGGAGGCGCTGCGCCTCTTCCTGTGCACCTGGCGCTAAGCCTCTCTTCTGTCTGGACATTCACTTGCACCCTTTACCGTATCCTTTTATGATAAAGTGGTAAATATACATAGACTATTAAATATATATATTTTTTATTGATTATGCTATTATAGTTGTCCCATTTCTTTCTCCCCTTTATTCCCCTCAGCCCTGCACAACCCCTCCCACCCACATCCCACCCCCCCTAGTTCATGTCCATGGGTCATACATATAAGTTCTTTGCTTCTCCATTTCCTATACTATTCTGAACCTCCCCTTGTCTATTTTGTACCTACCATTTATGCTACTTATTCCCTGTATCTTTTCCCCCATTCCCTCCCTCCCCGCTGATAACCCTCTGTGTGATCTCCATTTCTGTGATTCTATTCCTGTTCTAGTTGATTGCTTTAGTTTGGTTTTGGTTTTGGTTCAGTTTTTAATAGTTGTGAGTTTGTTGTCATTTTACTGTTCATATTTTTGATCATCTTCTTTTTCTTAGATAAGTCCCTTTAACATTTCATATAGTAAGGGATCAGTGATGATGAACTCCTTGAACTTGACCTTACCTGGGAAGCACTTCATGTGCCCTTTCATTCTAAATGATAGCTTTGCTGGATACAGTAATCTTGAATGTAGGCCCTTGCCTTTCATGACTTGGAATACTTCTTTCCAGCCCCTTCTTGCCTGCAAGGTTTCTTTTTAGAAATCAGCTGATAGTCTTATGGGAACTCCTTTGTAGGTAACTGTGTTCTTTTCTCTTGCTGCTTTTAAGATTTTCTCCTTATCTTTAATCTTGGCTAATGTAATTATGATGTGCCTTGGTGTGGGCTTCCTTGGGTCCAACTTCTTTGGGACTCTTTGAGCTTCCTGGACTTCCTGGAAGTCTATTTCTTTTGCCAGATTGGGGAAGTTCTCCTTCATTATTTGTTCAAATAAGTTTTCCATTTCTTGCTCTTCCTCTTGTCCTTCTGGCACCTCTATGGTTCAGTTGGTGGAACGTTTAAAGATGTCCTGGAGGTTCCTAAGCCTCTCCTCATGTTTTTGAATTCCTGTTTCTTCATTCTTTTCTTTCTTTCCTTCTGGTCCACACCGTTGATTTAAGTCCCGGTTTCCTTCCCATCACTATTAGTTCCCTGTACATTTTCCTTTGTTTCTCTTAGCATAGCCTTCACTTTTTCCTCTATTTTGGGACCATACTCAACCAGTTCTGTGAGCATCCTGATACCGGTGTTTTGAACTGTGCATCTGATGGGTTGGCTATCTCTTCATCACTTAGTTGTATTTTTTCTGGAGCTTTGATCTGTTCTTTCATCTGGGCCATATTTTTTGTCTGGGCTCACTTGTTACATAGTAAGGGGCAGAGCCTTAGGTATTCACCAGGGCAGGGCAACCACATCACTGCATTGTGACACTGTATGTGGGGGAGGGGTCCGAGAGGGAACAGTGCTGCTTGTTCGGCTCTCTGCTGGATTTCAGTCACTCCCCCACTACCCACAAGCAAATTGGGCCCTTCTGGTGCTGATTCCCAGGTGGGTGGGCTTGTGCACACTCTATGCCCCTGTGGGTCTCTCCAACGAACTCTCCTATGAGGCTGGGAGATTCTTCCGCTGCCGCCTCAACCCCCACAGGTGTTTTTGGTCAGAGGTTGAGACTTCATTTCCCTGTGCTGTTACTCTGGTTGCACGGTCTGTCTCGCTCCCCAGTTGTTCCTCCTGGTTTGTCCACACAGAAATGTGGGACCACCCAGTCCACCAGCTGCCCCCTCCCCAGGTCCACCAGCTGCCGCCTTGCCCCGAGTCCTCTCTGCCCGGCTACCTGCCTCCACCCCTCCTACCAGTCTGGATGAATGTTTCTTCTTTATCTCCTTGGTTATCAGACTTCCATACAGTTCAATTTTCTGGCAGTTCTGGTTATTTTTTCTTTTTAAATTTGTTGTTGTCCTTCTTTTGGTTATGTGAGGAGGCACAGTGTGTCTACATGTGCCTCCATCTTGGGCAGAAGTCCATACACTTTTTTTTTTTTGAGTTCTGTGAGCAGCTCTATCAAATCAATCAAAACCAGGGAGGAGGTCATGAGTACCTCTGATTTACAGGCCAAAGGCACGGGTGACCACCTGGACTTGCGGTTGGCCTCTAAAGTGTGGTGCAGACAGTCTGTGGGACTGAACCCTGAGTCTGTGGGATCTGACGCGTCTCCAGGTAGGCAGTGTCCAAACTGAGTTAAATTGTAGGTGGTGCAGCTAGTGTTACAGAAAACCTCCCTGGTGGGGGAACCCCCGCACATCCGGTGGCCGAATGGTGTAAGTGGGACAGTAGTGAGAGAGTGAAGGAGAAACCCACAGGAGGACTGAACCGAGTTTTTCTAACTCAGACTGGAATTAGAAAACTGGTGCCAAAAAGAAGGAAACAATGTTCAAGTGAGGAGCCTTGCATGGGCCACACCTGTTCATAAGCCACGAGCTCGGTGCGATTAATTCAACAAGGGACTCTCAAAAAGTGATTCCTTTCTCTTCGGTGTCTCCATACGGCCCAAAGCTCTTTTGTTTTTCCCCATCAGAATTAAACCACAAGCAGCAATTTCCCCATTCATTCCCTCACTGTTAAAATTGGTTCTTTGGCAAAGTTGGTAGCTGAAACATTTGTGCCTGTGCAATTGATTTTTACACTGGACAGAAACAAATCTGAAATACTGCCTTTAACATATTAGCTGAATGGAAGCGTGTGTTGAAGCTTCCTGGAGCGCGCGCGACTCTCCTACCGCCCAAGAATCTCTCAGGTAAGTCCGCCTCACCGCTGGCTGGCTGTGCCAGGACCCCCCCCCCCCCACACTTGCATGGGGAAAGGAATGCCAATCACATGGGGACAATGGCGTTTCTGACCTCATGGGAAAAGCATTGAAAATGGACATTTGTACCTTAAAGTTGAAAGCTTTTTACTTTTTTTAATCCATAGATCAAAGCACAGTGAAGGTTTTCTTTTGAATGTGGTTGGTCATAACAGCCTTTATTTCCATTTTGTTGTGTAATAAGCTTTATTTCTTTATTATGTGTCCCACCCATTAACCCAGTTCTTCTGGGTTCTTAGCAAACAAATTCCGTTGGAGAACGGCTGGGGCTCAGCTGCGTGGAGAACGTGGTACAGTGTGTTTCCTGTGGCTTCTTCCTCCGGGGGTCTCCTACATCCTGGCTCCGAGACTGTGTCCACCTGACTTACTGTGACTCAGTCAAAATACCCCCGTTTAAATGACAGGAAGTGGTCTCCAGATCTCTGTTACTAATGCCCACTCAGACCCATACAAATAAGAAGCACTTAGATTCTCACTGTTTCCAAAATTCAGACATCTCGATGGGTCTAGAATTTCCTTTCTTTCAAATAATGAGTAGATTATCCTAATTCGGAGTAAGACCAGGTGTGAAAGTTTCAAAAGTGTTTTCATGACCCTTTTCAACAATAGAAAATCTAAAGTCCTTAACCACTGTTTCATTTACACAAAGGGGAGGATCTGATTACTCCGAGCCCCTCGTGGTTTTTCACTTTGAGGTGCCCAGCAGATTGGATCTCGGCCTCCAGGAGGGCCTGGGGTGGTGAGTTCGATGGTTATCTGTCTGGGTGGGACTCTGTAGTAGGGTTTTCTACACTCGGCAGGGAGGTGTGGACTCCTAGGCCTTCGAGGTTTCTTCTAGTGTTGAGGCAATGAAAGCCCTGTGTAGAAAATGGCTTATGAAAATGTTTTATCAAGACTAGAGATTCTTCCTCAGATGAGAAGGAATACAGAGGTGTGGCCACAGATGGCAATTGGATCTCAGTGTCCGCACATGGGGACGGAACGTATGAGGACCGCTGGATGGCCTTATCACCCCAGAGGGAGGGCAGCCCCAGAGTCCCAGGCCTCAGGAAGCCTGCAGAGAATCGCCAAGCTCACCTCACCGTCGGAGCAAGCTGTGGGTGTGAAGGGCCAGACTGGCTGTCTGTGGTTTCCCCAGTGACCAGAGGGTGTAATTCTTTCTGGCTCTTCTAATGTCCACGTGTCTGTTCTTCCAACAACTGCAAGCCAGTCAGTTTGCCTGGCTGTTCAAAACAAATTGCTAGGCCTGTGACCCAGGGCCCAGACTCCTGGTTCAGGGTTTTAGGGTAAGCCGGGGAAAACTCATGGTCTCATCTGCCTGTTTTATTGACACAGTTATCTTGATTATATATTTATTTTGTTTTCAAGTTCTTCCCCTCCTCCCCTCCCTTCTCTCCACCGCACCTTGCCCTCTCCTCTCTTCTCCTTCTCAGTCCAGCAAACAGGAGGGATCTTCCAAAGGAGGGAATGGATGGGAAAGTATAATCATTAAGGTAGAAAAATTTGGGGAACAGGGATTTAGTGCCCATTTTATAATTTCCTGTACCCCAGAAGTACCATCATGGTAGATCTGTCAGAAAGTGAGATACCATGTTCTCTCAAGTCCCTTGATGGAATATATTTAGCTTTCTCGGGAAGACGCAGTGAATGAGTACACATGGAGGGACATGGAGGAGAAGGGGTTCGTCTGGCAATGTCTGGACAGCACGAGGGAGCTGCAGTGACCTAACCTTGTCACTGGAACGTGAAGGAGTAAAAACGGTGGCTGTGTGAGTTTGGGAGCTGCGCTTCAAGCACGCTGCTCCTTTGAGAGAGCTGCTGCGGGCCCGCAGGAGTGTCATGGCTCATTGTGCGTGCCAGCTTGTCAACTTGGCCGAGCCACAGGGGCCCCAGTATTTGGGCAGACATTATTCTGGATGTTTCTGTGAGGTCGTTTCAGATGAGATTGAGATCTAAATGGATGGTCATTGCAGAAAACAGATTGTTTACATAATGTGGGCGGGCCTCATCCAATCAGTTTAAGGTCTGAATAGAAAAAAGAAAAAGAAGGAAAAAAAAAAGACCAGCCTCCCCTGAGCAGAAGGGAAGTCTCCAGCAGACTGCCTTTGACCTCAGCTTCGCCTGCTCTTCCTAGTTCTAGGGCCCACTGCTTTCAGACTCAAACTGGAACATCGGCTCTGGGGCTGCTGATTTGGACTTGCTGGCCTCCGTGACCACATGAGCTGGTTCCTTCTAATCAGTCTCTCTGTCTCTCGCTTTCCCTTTCTCTCTCTCTCTCTCTCTCTACACACACACACACACACACACACACACACACTCTTGATTCTGTTTCCGAGGGGAACTCTAATACAATGAGGTAGTATTTTTATTCTTATTTCAAAGATAGAGAAGGTAATGTTCCTTTCTGTTCCTGCCTTCGGTTAGGGGACCACTGGGGGTGCCGGTCCCCTCAGGAAGTTCCTGGCGCAGAGCAGCAGAGGCGGCGGTCCCATTCCACCCTGACTGGTGAGGCTGGAGTTTCGTGATGGACTTCACCTGGGAGGCAGCGCCCTTCTGTGCCCTCTGTCGCCTGCATAGACACACACAGCGGACATCGCCTTCGGGCATTTCAGCAAGATGTGTGGCCTCTGTGAGGTTAGCAGCCAAACAGTATGTTTGATTTCCAAATCAAGGCGTCTGTAAAAGCCAATTTGTCAGACTAATAAATTCAATTCTGAGTCACAACGCACCGCCAGAGGGTTGAAGCTTTGAATTCTTATTTTTAAATGTTTCATCTCTGATCTGAAAGGAAAAGCCCTTTCCTCCCGCTCTGGAATGAGATTGTCTCACTCTGCTGATTCATATTCATCTTTTAAGATACAGGGGTTTGTTCAGAGTTCTTTCTTTCCTTTTTGAAAGTGGGCATCTTTTTACCTGAGATTTAAACCATAACTGCATATCCCCAGTGCTTTACTGCTTCTGGAAATATCTTTAATTTCATAAAACAAGTTACCAGAGCATGCACACTTGCACCATTTCCATTTTAATAGCACCTTCTCGCCCCGACGCTGGGCCTGAGATGAACACATGCAGGGCGCTCCCCGGAACGCTCCGCGTCTCCAGTGGGGCAGCTCTGTGGGAGGGATGCCTGTTTGGCCAAACCCCGTCTCCAGGCAGGCCCATCTTGGAAGATGAAGATGAAAATATAAAACTTGAAAATCACTTGCTTTCTCGTTGCTTTGGATTTGTCACAAAAATGGATGAGCAGGATCCCAAAAGGGCTAAAATGAGGAAACAACTAGAAATGCATTTTGGGTAAAGACGTACCAGGCCTGTGAGGTCTCAAGGAAGGAGGTCTCAAGGACTGCCAGCCACCGGTGGGTTCTGTGGCTTTTCTTCCCGTCGAAATGGCCGTGCCCAAAATGCTGGCGGGCTGTGTTCTAACCCGGATCACATGGGACGGGCAACTAGACTCAGGAGGTGCCCATCCGTAGATGCTTAAACCCCCAATGCAGGGTGAGGGTTAACTCTTCGTGATGTCGGTCGTGTCCTGTAATATTCCGTGAAGGGACCCTAAAGTGAACACGAATAAGCAAAGGGGGACCCAGGGTTTAACAGGGGAGCGTGAGACCCATCTGGCCCCCCGGGGCCTCACTCGCCCCAGGACAGTGACTAGTCTCTCATGAAGACTGTGTAGGATTCACAAAGTTGAGGGTAAAAATCGAATTGCTAAATCATCTAAGAAAACAGTTGTCTGTAAGTTGTTGCAAACTATCCACCAATATCGGGAGCAAATAATATAAAATCCTTTGGGAAACTGTTGGGGATCAGGGCCGCTGGAATAGCGCTCAAAGGCTGGGGTGTGCCGGTGGCCTGCTGACATGCCGGGAGGAGGGGCAGCACCATCCCTGATTTGAGTCACGCCTGGGCTCCAGCCAGCCGCCTCGAGCTTAGAAGTATCTCTATTTTTTCCTTTTTTAGTTCTAGAGTAATTACTTTCTGCAGGGAAAATGTCAAAGAGTATTAACGGATGAAATGTGACTGCTCATTGATCTAAGTGATAGAATACACATGAGACATGTTGTTATATAAAAAATCTCCGGAGGTCCTTGTCGCCTTGTCTAGCCTGTATTCAAAACAAGGGGTAGAAGGGTCTTCCCCAGTCACACTGAGTCGGGCTCGCAGGGTGAGTCCCGTTTCTAAAACCATGTCCCTGTACTGGAAGGCGAGCATGTCATAGTCAGGGGGAAAAACAAAACTAAGTTAAAATATTACTGGACTGTGGAAATCAGATGAAAAAGAGCTAAAATGTTTTCATTTGTCTTATGCTATTCAACCCTTTCCTGTGATCAGAGATGAGTGTGGCTCAGAGATTAAATCCTATACAGAGTGGGGCAAAAGTAAGTTTACAGTTGTGAGTACACAGAACACAGAGTTTATTCTTGTATTATTATTCATTAATTACTATATTGTTTTCCATATGAACAACCATTAAAGCTACTCTTGCCCCACCCTGTATTAATGGTAGAATTCTAGTTATGGACAAGTCATCTTAGTATCTCATAAGATGGTACTAGTTTCACGAGACAAATAACTGGTTTCCCATCATCACATTAACTTCACTCAGCTCTACGACTCCAGAATTTGCCCTGACATTACACAGTCACCCCCGCAGAATGACATTTTGGTCATGACAGACCACGTATACGACAGTAGCCCCATAAGCTCCTAATGGAGCTGATGCTCTGGGGCAACGCATGCTCCCGTGTGGGGGGTGGGGCCGCTGTAAACAGACCTGCTGCGCTGGCAGCCGGGCAAACCCATAGCGATCCAATTACGTACAGTTCGTAATACCTGATAATGGTAACAGTGCCTATGGTACTGCTCTGTGTACTTTTATCACTTGTCTAGACTGCACACTTCCCACTTGTAAGAAGTTCGCTGTAGAACCTTATGCCATGTTACTCGGGCGGCAGCCTCATACACCTCGTGTTTGATTAATTTCTTGATTGCATCATTTTCTCTTGCGCTTGATTTAACCTGGGGCAGCTCTGTACAATAACATCCTGTGCTGGCTTGTAACCTGGGAGCGATAGTCTACGCCATGTGGGCTGGGTGTGGAGGCTACACCATCTAGGTTCGTGTGAGTGCTCTCCGTGATGTTTGCACCAGGAGGAAATCACTTAATGATGCACATCTCAGACATACCCTCCATCATTAAGCAGTGCGTAACTACAGTTCCTAGTGGCCCGGGTAAAATTATGGGCTAAAAATAACCCTAGAAACTTTCCCAACAATGTATCATGTTAACTAGTGTGTTTGCATTTGTGTGAATTTCGATTTCATTATGTACGAGGCATATATCCACTGACAAGTCTCTCCCAGCCACCACCCTTCCATTCTGGCAGAAGCCTTCACCCCCCACCTCACTTTCCCCTCCTGACACAGAACAGACTGGAATCCTCCGCACTGACTGTGACAGGACTTTTCATCAGCAGAGATATTTCAGATTGGAAGTAGTAAAAACAACCTTTAGGGGTGAAATAAACATTTAGGAAATATTAGAGGATGACAAATAAACCACTTAGGCAGCTCATGATTATAAGTAATAGAAAACTCTAATTCATTTAATGAGAAAATTTTCTATCACAAAACAGGAAAGGTAGATATGGCAAAGTCTTCAGGGTGGATAGAGCCACTAGTTCAAAGGTAGACATCAATTTATTTTGTTTCTGCAGTATTCTGCCCAAATCACTAGCTGTATTCTAATGCTGGGCAGCCTCATGATACTATAAAATTACTTTCAGCAGTAAAGGGACCGACATGCTGTCTCGTTCACATCAGAAAGTGAAGCGGTCCTGGGGGAGAGTCCGGTTCACTTCAGGCGGGTGCTCACCCCCAGACCAGTAACAGTGGCTGAGGAAACGCCTTACTTCAACGGACTAAATCAAAAGAATCAGGCGCCCCTTGGAAGTGGGAGTGAGGAAGATAAGAAAACAAAGTCAGATTTCTGTTAGGAAGGACAAAGGAAGAATGAATACTAGGCTGGCAAAATACACAGTTATTCCAGCAATTCAAACACTTAGCTAAACCTTACTGCCCCGAGTGGGGGGACAGATCCATTTACTCACAACACCCTTTAGTGGTACCCTAGGTGCCAGGCACTGTCTTAGGGGCTCAGTACACACAGGTAATTAAGGCCGTCCCCGCTGTAAAGGCACTCGTCACGTGTCTTCCCAACAGAGCGCGGGTTCCTGTTGGCTTCCAGCCCGAGAGGACTGTTGCATTTATCTCAGCAAGACAGGACAAAAGCTTTGTGTGCAAAGAATCATGTTTGGGAAATATTAAGGATGGAAAACCCACAGGATTTGATGCCTGAAAAGGTATGAGGGTGAAGTTAAGTATGATTACCAGACTTTTGTCTTGCTCGATGGTGGTGCCCCCAGCTGAGATTTATATATATATATCTCCTCATATATATATATATATATATATTCTCATATATATGAGGATGGGGCTGGTGGGGTGGAGACAGGGTCAGAATTTTCCCCCCAACTCCCCTAGTTACTTCTTTGTGTACTTATATACTTGATAAATGTGAGAAATAAAAAACCAAATACATACACATTTGCTGTATAGTATAAAAATCCTGCCCTCTATGATTTGTAAAATGATTTCTGATTGCACATAGGATAATAGGCAATCCAAATGTGACGGGCAGGAGAAGCTAAAGGGAGTTCTTCTGGGACAGTGGCGTTGTGTCTCTGACCATTGTCTTGTAGTGTGAAAGGAAGAAAGCATTAAGATGGGGGAATTGGGTGGCTTCTTTGGGGCCCTTTGGGGAGGGGTGCTGGATATCCACCTGTTCTCCGTCAGTCCCACGACTGTGCCTTTATACTCTTTGGTAATCCGGGGTGGGCATCAACAAAAGGTAGTTCTCGGATTCTTTGCCAGGGGTTTTCTATTTAGTTTTACCAGTGGGAGACACTGGTAGATTAGCAGACAGGAGATGGGGAAAAATTAGTTTTTTTCTTGCTCTTGCTCTCTTTCTTGTACCTCTATCTTCTTTGCTTCTTTTTCTGGATGGATCTCCTTGCAGCTTCCAGTGGTATCTAGCAGCTGAGCCCTCATCTCCCTTCATTGCTTCCAGCTGTCGAGCTAGATGAGACGGGGTCAGCAGGAGGAGACGAGCTGGCACACAGGTTTACTTCATTATTATTCCAGTTTCCTCCTGAGGGAGGACTATCCATGCTCATTGTAATAGGTTGAAATATCAACTATAACTTTTAGTAAAGCTATACGTAATTTATCACTAACATGATTCCACTGTTTTCAAATAATTCCTTCCTTTCTAAAGTCTCAGTTTAAGGGTCTGTTCTGGAAGAGCGACCCCTAAACTTTAGCAGGCTCCAAACCACCCAGGCACCGCACCAGAAAACCAATGTCCCCTCGCCGTGATTACAGATTGTGCCTTGGTCACCCTCCTCCTTTTCTGGACTTTTCCCCCAGCCCAGGGCTGCAAGCTGGTCCTCCATCCCCAGTGCCCCTGGCTTCCAGGGAGCCTGTGGGCAGTCCACAGTCCCTCAGGGAATCGATTCTGGGAGGTCTGTTTCTCCAAAGGGTTATCTGGATTTTTATCAAAACTATAACAATAAAAAATAAGCAATGTTGTCAGTGAATTACATTTTCAAAGATTCTTTAATTTGTAAAGGTCATTTTAATATCGTAGCTGACACATCACTGGGAAGCAGGGTGAAGCAGTTAGCCACCGGTGTCAGGGAGGGCTTGGGGGCCGGGAAGGGATGTGATCAGACCTGCGAAGAGGCAGGAGGCAGCAGGAAGATGCTGTGGTAGAGGGGTCAGTGAGGAGTCCCCTGCCGTGGTCCAGAGTAGTCAGACACAGGGTCTGAACTTGGGCGGTGGTAGGACTGAAAGGCAGGAAGCGATGCCAGAAACACTGCAGCCGTGGAATGTCAGTCCCTGGTGATGGATTCAGTGAGGAAGTGAGGGGGGAGAGGTAGAATTTAAAGGATCCTGTAGGAGTTCCGATCATGAGTAACTGGGGAAAAAGGGCTCCGTTAGGAAGAGGAGGTGGCTGAGGGCAGGACAATAAAGAGGTGGGTTTTAGGCGCATTGAGTTTACGACACTTGGCCATTTACTCAGGTGTGGACATCTGGTAGACAGTTACAAATGAGGTATCAGAAATTAGGGGACCATCTGAGGCTTGAGTATAGGTTTGAGGTTTATCTGCCTGGAAACAATTGCTTAAATTCTGGGAAAGAATGAGATGGTTGAATACAAAGTCTGTCACAGGGCACAAGGAAGCTATTTCTAGGAACGGCAGGCTCGGGGAAGCACTGTATCTGTGCAGGCTTTATCTGAACACCACGAAATTATGATCGTACAGTCTGCCGGTTTCACATTTGACATTAACATGAACAAGAATATTTGTTCTCCTTGGTCCACAATGATTCTAAAAATAATAACAACACCTGGGTAATTGCTAGAACTCTACACACTTAACTTTGTACCAAATAACCATACAAAGTTAGATAACTTTTACACGCTGACATTAAAAGTAGTAATTATATGGCTCAGTGATATTTTAGAAATCACCCACATCCTTCCCTTATGCATGTGCAAGGAAAGCTCAACCAATGCCAGGGATTTGAATTTTGTAAAAAGTTAGATGGGCCCTCTCTAAAAATCTACTTACTCAGAAGAAAATAAAAATCAAGACAGCATTTCTGTCTTATCACTTAAGCCAAGTTCAGAGCCAGGTACGTAGCTACGGTCATCTGCACAGCACCATTTGAGCAGAAGTAGAAAACTGTAGAGTCTAAGGCCCTCCCCTCACGCCCACCTCGTTTACTGTGCACCTAGACCACGCGGGACAGCCTGCCGCTCCCGGGCTGCAAGCCTGTACAGCCGGTCACATATCACCAGGTTAAAGCAAGCACAGGAGAAAACGACGCCATCCAAGTCCCACCATTTACTTCACACAAGAGCCCCTTTTGAGGAGTTTCTCAACTACGGCGCGACTGTCATGTGCCACATAACACTTCAGTTAATGACGGACCGCAGAAGCAACGGTGGTCCCATAAGGTTCTAATGAAGCTGAAAGATGCTCATCACCCAGTGACACTTTAGCGTCGCATTACTCACGTGTTTGTGGCGATGCTGGTTTACACAGACCTGTGTGCTGCCAGTCAGATGGAAAGACAGCACCACAATTATGTACAGAACGTAATACCATCTAATAGTAGTAAACGACACGTTACTGGCTTATGTATTCCATATACTCCACTTTTATGGTTATTTTAGAGTGTGTTGTTTCTACTTATTTAAAAAAAAAAAAAAGCTTATTGTACCGAGCACAGCTGCAGCAGCCTCATCTCCTGGTTACTGCGTCTCCTGACGGCGTCGTTTTCTCTTGTGCTCGATGTGACCTGGTGGTGTGTGCGCAGCGACCGGCTGTACAGGCTTGCAGCCCAGGAGCGGCAGGCCGTCCTGTGTGGTCCAGGGGTGCAGCAGGCTAGGCCACCTAGGTTTGCATCGGGGCGCCCTGTGATGTTTGCACAAGGACGGAATCGCCTGATAATGCATTTCTCAGAACGTGTCCCCATTGCTAAGGTCCAGCACTCCTGCCAAATGTCCCATTGGGGGCAAAACCAACCTAGGTAGAGAACCACTGCCTTAAAGATACTTGCCGCTGTGAGCTCCCATCAGTCTCTCTGATCGGCTAAGGTGTGGGGAAGATCGAGCAACAGGCATTTGTGCCTCAGGGAGGCTTTACGGGGGCCCCTCACGGAGAAGGTCAAAGCAGAAAGGGCCAGGATGCCTGTGGGTGACAAGGGAACCGCTGCACGGTTTGCCAAGGGTGTGTGCTAACCACCATCCTCCAGGGGTGTGGCTGAGGGCTGGCTGGTCACCCTGTGGCACGCCTGTAGGTAATGCCGCACTGTGTGCAGTTGTGTTCACACGCTCCTAGCCTGCAGTGAGTAGACCGGCGGGAACTCCTTGGCTCATTTGGGTGCATTTTTACTGAAGCGTGAGCTGCGGCGTACCACAGCGGTTGGGATTCAGGTCCCAGCCCTCCACTTTGTCGCCTGGCCATGCCTGTGCTCAATTCCCCTGTCTGAACAGTGGGAAACTCGTGATGCCCAACTAGAGGCCGGTGAGCGGTGCCACAGTCTAGTCCGCCCGCCCGGGGGTGGGGAGCCCTGTACTGTCCACCCTTGGCGGCCCTGTGGGCCCCACTCCGACGGTCTTTGTATTCGGAATATCCTGAGGGTCCTCACAGGCCTGTACTGTTATCCCAGCTCTCAGTTTATGCTCCAACTTCAGAGTGTTTTCAGCTTTGGTCCCTCTGTTTAAGTTAAATAATTCATACCAGTAAATATATATGTCTGTACTTGAATTAATCTGAATCTGTTTTATGAAAGTTCTTCCATTTTATAATGTTGAAATATGATATCCACAGACAGCATTTCCATAAGATTCCTAAACCAGAGGTGGAAGGCGTTATAATCTCATAACTGGCAGGTGGTAAGGAAACATATCCTCCAAGTTTCTCCCATCTTCTTTAATTCCTCACAGACTTGCTATAAAACAGTCTCCACTACAGACAACAGAGAAAAGAGCGAAAACCAGAGGTAGGAAAGAGAAGAGGGCGTGTTTGTCACCGTGACTCTGTCAGAGCCCCAGGTCTACCCTCACTCACTGGGACCTTGGGCAAGGCACTCAGCCTATTGGTGTCTCCATTTGCTCACCTGTGACAGGTGAGGATATTAATAGTACTTACCTCATAGTTTTTTTTTAACCTTTTTTTTTCAGGCAAAGGGTCCTATACTTCCCTGAAGCCTTTGTCAAGTTTTTGTAAGGGTTCCGTGAGTGAGTATGTGAGGCAGTTAGAAGGCTGCCTAGCACCCATTATCATTACTTGAATAAAGGAGAAAAGTACTACTACAGATATGGTTATATACCTGAAACACCTGTAAATACCTGTAAATACCTGAAGAACCATTAGAAGTAATAAGTGAGATTAGTAAAATAATTAAATCCGAATTAAATCTCAAAAATTCAAACATTTTCTTATATTTCAGTAGTAACAAGTGTTATGGATCTGAATCGTGTCCCCCCCCACCAAATTCACATACGGAAGTGCTAACCTCCAATACTGAAAAAAAGTGGAAGTGGCTTTGGAATGGGATAATAAGTAGAGGCTGGACAAGTTTTGAGGTGCATGTTAGAAAAAGCCTAGGTCGTCTTGAAGAGACTCTTGGTAGAAACGTGGGCATTAAAAGTGCTTCTGGTAAGACCGCAAACAGTGGAGGGAAGGGGATCCTTCCGGACTGTTATAGGCTGGATTGTGTCCCCTCAAAATTCATATTTTGAAGTCTTGAGCAATAGTATCTCAAAATGTGACTACATGTGGAAATAGGGCTTTTAAAGAGGCAAAGTGAAATTAAGTTGTGTGGGTAGGCTCTAACCCAACATGACACTATCATTACAAGAAGAGGAGACTTGCGGCAGCACAGAAAGACCTGGAGAGCATTACACTAAGCAAAATAAACCACTCAGAGAAAGACAAATACCATATGATCTCGCTTTTATGTGGAATCTAATGAACAAAACAAAGTGACAGACAAAATAGGACCAGAGGCATGGATACATGGAACAGACTAACAGATCTCAGAGGGGAGGAGGTAGGAGGAGGTGGAAAAGATTAGCCAAAGGACATATATGCGTATATGCATAGCCCACGGACACAGACAACGATGGGGTGAAGTGGAGGGGACGGCGGCGCAGGGTGGAGGAGGGCGGGGGAACATCTGTAATACTGTCAACAATAAAAAAAAAGAAGAGAAGGAGATTAGGACACAGACAACACAACAGGCCGTGTGCAGACACAGGAAGATGATAGCCATCTGCCAGCCAAGGAGAGAGGCCTCAGAAGAAACCACACCTGCTGACATTTTGATCTTAGATGTTTAGCTTCCATAACTGTGAGAAGTTTTAGCCCCACTTGTGAGACAAATTTCTGTTATCTAAGCTACCCAGTCTGTAATATTCTGCCCTAGCGAATTGTTAGTAACTAATATACACCAGTTAGAAAATGTAATAGGCCACTACCATTTAAAATTAACGTTACTGTAGACTGTCAGAGAAATGCTCTTGAAAGCAGAGGGTGTGGCCTCTCCTCCGTTCCGGGCCTCACGTGGTCACCGGGGCCCTGGAGCTACTGATGATGTCCGAATTATTCCCGAGAATAACCCATCAGCTTTCCATCTCTGCTTCTCTCCCAAGAGAGAGGCAGTGCTCTTTGGTGGCCTCCCACTTTTCCACTGTCGTCCCCCAAACTGTTTTGCTTAGGGATCTGCTGTTCCTGGAGCCTCTCCTTTCTGGAAAACAACTTAGCCTCACACTTGCAAAGCTAAAAGGTAGAGATTGGGGGATTTCTCAGAGCAAAGAATAAAACTCACCCAAGGGAGAGCTGCAATGAGCATTTAGGAAGATCGTGGGGAGGCAAAAAAACAGCTAAGAGTTGGCATCAGGACTGCAAGCAATTCCTTTCACCAGGAGCAGCTTTGTGTGGGTTTTGAACAGGTGTTTGGTCACTGAGGCGGTGGGGGGAGCACCTCATGGCCTGATGAGCCAAGCAATGAGGCAGGTAAATTTCAGCCCCCAGAGTCCAGAGTGCAAGAAGAATATAGCATCCCTTTATTTTCTGTGAAGTGGAACAAAGTCCAAAGAATGTAAAAGCAGGCAAGCACTGAGCTTATTTACTTACCAGAGAAAGGAACTCCGACGAGTGAATAATCGACCCAGTGGCAGCGGAGACAGGAACAGTCCGGAGATTGTATGGCTAGGAAGGGAATTTGGCATGGCTATTTTAACACTTTCTGGGGGGATAGCACCAAATAGTTGCATAAGTTTTTTTATCTTGATGGTTCAAACAAGTTCCTCTGTTTACTGGTCAGGAAAGAGTCTCAGTGAGGTCCAGCGAGGCTCTGGTGTGGCTAGATCAAAGGTCTTAGTTGCTTTTCAGCTTTGGCTAGAGCTAACGGTTGCTTTTCAATGCTGGTTTGTTAGAATGAGCTCTCATAAAACAGCATGCATTTTAATGCCTCCTAGGCAATGGATGCTGCCAATGAAACGTTATTCATTTTCACTCAACACTGAGCCCCGCCAGTGGGAAAGGAGCGCACCAGGGTACTTGGCGCGCAGCTTGCGCTCCGTCTGTACTGCAGCTTCAGAGGCGCACACAGGGCCTGGGGTCTGCGCGCAATCACGGGGAGTCCGCTGCTCGTCGTTAGCTGTCTGTTGGCCCTGTGGCGTCGTTTCCTCCAAACCGGACCTCTTCTACCTCATGCTCAGACCCAGCAAAGTTCAGACAGAAGGGGGAAACTCAAACACTTTTTATTAAATCCTGACCCAAGGAGGGAGAGGGGAGGGAAAGAGAGAGAGATGCGAGAAACATCTGTCAGCTGCCTCCCACACTTGCCCCGACGGGGCATCAGACCCACAACATCTTGGTGTAGGGTCAGTGACCCAGCCAACGGAGCCACCCAGGCGGGGCTCAAAGTTCTGACTTACTGCTCAGCTCCGCCAGCAAGTCGTCTGAGGTCCGCTCCTCCCGCCTGCCTGCACGGGCATGACTGTCAGGTCACACCCTTCAGACACAAGCCAGCACGGCCTCCCCATTTCTCTCCTGACATGCTGTGCTCAGTGTTCGCTTGCACTATTATAGACTTAGTGATCTAATAATTATAATATTTAAAATAAATATTTAGGGCATGGTTGACTACATAATTTTTTAGTTGGTCACCGAAACTCTTTCCTTCCCTGTGAAAACCTTCTCGGCCCCCCTACTAGATGGCTACTGAATGGCCAGCTAACGCTCAGTAAGAGTCGGTTTGTGGGTAAGCCCTGTATGCGCCCCTCCAGTGCCCGATGTTAAAAATGACCTGCACCGTCATGTAAGGTAGCTATCGTCTGTACACAGAGAAGTTTTTGAAAGTTTAAAAACAGACGTAATTTAAAACTGAAAAATAGCTTATTTAGAAGTATACTACAAAATTTTAAATAGCTTAGACAGACATATAACTTACCACTTGTTTTAAGTGCACGATTCAATGAGTTTAGAGAATTGTCTACAGAGCAGTGCAACTAGTGCCACAAATTTCTGTCTCCCCAAGAGATGCTCCATGTTCCCATCCTCGAGCACCTGTAACCACTAAGCTACTTTAAAGCTCTATAGATTCAGCTTTTCCGAACATTTCTCGTAAATGAAATCATATGTGGTTTTGCGTCTAGTTTCTTTCACTTGGCCTGTGTTGAAGTTCATCCACGTGGTAGCCAGGATACTGTTTCTTTTTATTGACAACTACGAGTATTACACATTTATTGTCCATTCACTAATTGATGGGTATACACATTGTTTCCACTTTTTGTCTATTATGAATAATACTGCTATGAACCCCTATACAAGTTTGTGTGTGGATTCAGCCAACAATTGCTTTGTGACTGGTGCCTTTCAAAGTGACTGTTGTCACTGGCCCCTCCCCCAAACGAATTTCCATCCCCCAGGCACCAAATGCCCTGCCCATTCCTCCCTCCGTCTGCAGGCAGCAGTGCAGGGGTGAGAGCAGCAGGGGCTGGAGGCCGCACTGAGAGGTCACACCTCTCCCAGGGTCAGCTTCGCTGACTTTGCAGGTGGGCCAGTTTCTTTAAGGGGGGCAGAGGGGCTGGGAAGGTATGTGAACAGCACTGCCCCAGGCCATGTGCTTCGGTGACAGCCACCTGTGCTGGCTCCTTTTCAGTGCATTTCACCTTTCGAGCTCCCCAGTTCTCCATGAAAAAGTGCTAGGACTGCCTGCTTACAGCTTGTGATTTGCAGGCTGGTTATCTTGGGTTTGATTATCTTTGCTTTTATTTCAGTTTTTTCCCCTCCCTGCTCAACAGTAAATGCAGCCCCTTTCCTGGCAAGGTGTTCTTCACCCACACTCCTGTCTCAGTTTTCCTACCTCATGGGCCCCACTGCAAAGCAGCAATACGTTACAAATACCAGGGTTCTTGCCAATTTGCTCCCCGTACCTCCTATATCCAACTAGCCCTTACGGCCATAAGCTCTCTCACACATTTCCCTTTGTTGTACCCCATGGCCGCCACCTAATGCCAGGCCCTCATTCTCCTCTGTCAGCTGATCAAAAGCGGGGCTTCTGGGAAGCCTCTTTGGTCTGACTGATCTAGGAAGAGCGTCTCTCTGTGCCTTCTTCCTTCCCTTCCTAGTATGGAAATGTGATGGGTGGAGATCAGTAACAAATTTGTATCTTTCTTCCAGCTTTGTTGCAATGTACTTGACACAATATTGTGTAAGTTTCAGGTGTACAGCATGATGATGTAAAACGCATAAATATTGCAAAACGTTCACCACCATAAGGTTAGTTAACACGTTCTTTACCTCATGTAATTGCCATCTTGTTGGTGGTGTTACAGTGCTGTTATGACGAGAACATTATCTTTAGTCTCGCAGCGACTGACAATTCAGTGCTCCAGCTACAGGCACCGCGCCATGAGACCCTCAGAACTTGTTCACTTACAACTGAAAGTCCGAGCTCTTTGACCAAGAGCTCTGCGTTTCCCCCGCTTTCAGCCACTGGTGACCACCAGTCTGTTCTCCACGTCTGTGAGTTTAGTATTTTTAGGTTTCGTATATAACAGATCAGAGAGTATTTGCCTTTCCCAGACTGACTCATCTCATTTATAATGCCCTGAAGGTCCATTCATTTTATCACAAATATTAGGATTCTTCCTTTTTATGGCTGAGTAATATTCCACTGTGCATATATACATCTCACGCTTTCTTTATCTCTTCATCAGTCGATAGGCACTTAGGTTGTTTCCGTGTCTCAGCTATTGTGAATGATGCTCAATGAACGTCAGAGTACAGATATCTCTTTGAGGGAGTGGTTTTATTGCCTTTGGGTATATACCCAGAAGTGGAATTACTACACTTAGGATAATTCAATTCTTAACCTCTTGTTTTTAGAAACCTCCACACTGTTTTTCCACAGTGGCTGCACCAATTTACATTCCCACCAACAGCGCACAGGGTTCTCTTTTGTCCACGTCCTCACCAACACTCGTTGTTTCTTGTGGTTTTTAGATGAGCTGTTCTAACAGGTGTGGGGTGACATCTCATTGTGCTTTTGATTTGCATTTCCCTGATGGCGAGTGATGTTGAGCGTCTTTCATATCTTTGTTGGACGTTGCTTTGGAGAAATGTCTGTTCAGATCCCCTGCCATGTTTTTATCCGATTGTCCTTTCACTGTTGAGTTGTATGAGCTCTTTATGTACTTTGAATATTGACCCTCTTACCAAATATGTGGTTTGAGAACATTTTCTCCTGTTCTGTGGGTTCTTTTCACTGTGTGGGTTGCTTCTTCTGCTCTGCAGGAGCTGTAGCCCCACTCGTTGGTTTTGCTTTCGTGGCTTGTGCCTTTGGTGTCAGGTCTGCCCCTGAAGTCCAGGAGCCTTTCCCCCATGTTTTCTCCTGGTAGTGTTATGACTTCAGGTCTTAAGTGTAAGTCTTAATTTATCTTGAGTTAATTTTTGTGAAGGGTGTAAGAGAGGGATCCAGTTTTGTTTTGTTTTTTTTTTTGCGTGTGAATATCCAGTTTTCCCAACACCATATACTGAGGAGACTCTCCTTTCCCCATTAAGTACTCTTGGCTGCTTTGTCAAACACGAGTCAACCTTACATGTGTGGTTTTATTTCTGGGCTCTTGATTCTGTTTCATTGGCCTATGTGTCTATTTTTATGCAAGTACCATACTGTTTTGATCACTATAGCTTTTTAGTACAGTTTAAACCAGGAAGTATGATGCCTTCAGCTTTGTTATTCTTTCTCAGGATTGCTTTGGTTCCTCAGGGTCTTTGGTGGTTTCATACAGATTCTAGAATTTTTAAATTTCTGTGTAAAATGCCACTGGAATTTTTATAGGCATTCCATTGCATCTATAGATGGCCTTCAGTAGCCTGGACATTTTAACAATACTACTTCTGATCCGTGAACATAGTTTATCTTTTCATTTACTGCATGTCTTCTTTAATTTTTCATCCATGTCTTAGAGTTTTCAGTGTATAATGCTTTCATTTCCTTAGTTAAATTTATTCCTAAGTGTTTTATTGTTTTTGATGCTCTCATGAATTTATTTTTCAGGTATTCTATTGTTATTGAATATGTTTATTAGTTCTAACAGTTTTTTTGGTGGAATCTTTAGGGTTTTCTTTACATAAGATCGTGTCAAAGCAGACAGACAATTTCACTTCTTTTTCAATTTGGATGCCTTTTATTTCTTTTCCTTATTTTATTTATCTGGCTAGGACTCCTAGTACTACATTGAATAGGAGGCGTGAGAGTGGGGACCCTTGCCTAGTTCCTGAATTTAGAAATAATCTTTCAAATTTCCACCATCGAGCATGATGTTAGAGTGGATTTGTCATGTATGGCCTTTATTATGTTGCAGTATATTTTTATATACACAATCTGTTGAACATTTGTATCATGAAAAATATTGAATTTTAACAACTGCTTTTCCTGCAGCTATTGAGATGATGATACGATTTTTGTCTTTCATTCTTTAATGTGGTGTACCACATTTATTGGTTTGCACATGTTCAATCATCTTTGTATCTCAGGGATAAACCCCACTCAATCATAGTATATGATCCTTTTAATACAGTGCTGGGCTTGGTTTGCTAATATTTTGTTGAGAATTTTTGCATCTATATTCATCAGTTACATAGGTTTATAGTTTTCTCTTCTTACAATATCCCTCTCTGGCTTCAGTCTCAGGGTTATGCTGGCCTTCTAAAACAAGCTCGGAGGTCTACTCTCTTCCTCAAGTAAATCTTTGGTGGAATTCACAAGAAAACCGTCTGGTCCTGGGTTTTCTTATTTTGAAGGCTTTGGATTACTGACCCAATCTCCTTACTTGTTATTGACCTGTTCCGATTTTTTATTTCTTCATGGTTCAGTCTTTGTAGGTTTTGTTTCTAAAAATACTCATTTTTTCTAGGTTGCTTGATATGCTGCTGAATAATTGTTCACAGTAGCCTTTTATGACCTTCTGGAATCTGTGACATGTATCATAATATCTCTTCTTTTAGTTACAATTTTATATATTAGAGTCCTCACCCTTTTTTTTTTTTTTTGGCAAGTCCAGCTAAATGTTTGTCAATTTTGTTTCTTTTCAAAAAACCAACTCTTAGTTTTGTTGATATTTTCTATTCTTTATTTCATTTTTTTCTGATCTATATTCTTTCCTTCCTTCTGTTAACTTTGGGTTTAATTTATTCTTTTTCTACTTCCTGAGGTATAAAATTACATTGTTTATTCAAGAACTTTCTCTATTTTTTTATGTGGTTTGAAAAGACCCTTGATACGCTTTCGATCTTTTAAAACTGCATAGGGTACGTTCTGTGTCCAGCACACCCTATTACATATGCACAGGAGAAGAGTGTGTCTTCTGCAGCTGTTTGATGGATTGTTCTGCATGTGCCTGTTAGGTCTATTTGTTCTAGAGTAGAGTCGAAGTTCAATGTTCCCTTATTAATGTTCTGTTTGATGGCCTATCCACTATTGAAATGGGGTAGAGAAATCCCCTATTATTCTTGCATAGTGTCTGTTTCTCCCTCCAGATCTGTTAATATTTACTTAATATACTTAGGTACTATGATGTTGGGTGCATATATATTTACAGTTGTTATATCCTCTTGATGAAATAAACCCTTCATTAGTATATAATGACTTTCTTATCTCTTGTTACCATTTGGATTAAAGTCTGTTTTGCCTGATATAAGTATAGCTACCCCTTTCTCTTTTGATTTCTGTTGGTATAGAATATTTTCTCCACCCCTTTACTTTAATCCAATATGTGTCCTTGAGCCTGAAGTGAGTCTCTTATATGCAGCATATAGTTGGGTCTTGATTTTTGTATCCATCCAGCCATTCTGTACCTTTTGGTTGGAGAATTTAACCCATTACATTTAAGTAATTATTGAAAGATAACTAGTTATTATTGCCACTTTGTTGTTTTCTGGCTGTTTGTAGTTCCTTTGTTCCTTTCTTCCTCTTTTGTCACCTTCCATTGTAAACTCATGAATTTACATTTAGGTATACTTTAATTTCCTTCTCTTTATTTTGTTTTTTAGGACATTTCTGGTTAAATATTGGCAATAACCCTTTTTGGCAAAAGGGTTATTTTTTGGCATTGTTTCTTCTTTCAGTGCTTTCAATATATCATCCCGTGTTCTTCGGGCCTGCAAGCTTTCTGCTGAGAGATCCATTGATTGCTTTATGAGGGTCCCTTCGTATAAGTTTTTTTCTCCCTTGCTCCTTTTAAAATTCTCTTTGTTTTTGATTTTTGACCATTTTATTATAATGCATCTTGGAGAAACTTGTTTGGGGTTGAAATTAGAGGGCGACCCATTAACTTCATGAACTTAGATGTTCAAATTTCTTTTCAGGTTTGGGACATTCTCCACCATTATCTCTTCAAGTAAACTTTCCATCCCTTTCTCCCTCTCTCCTTTCTGGGACTCCAGTGATGTGTAGATTGTTTCTTCTAATGGTGTCCATTCTTTATTTTAATGGAAGCCACGGGCTTCCCTCATTCCTTTCCTCGTTCCTTTTTTTCCCCCTTCTCTGAGGAAATAACTTCAAATGACTTATCTTTGAGCTCGCTGATTCTCTCTTATGTTGGTTCAGTCTGCTGTTGAAGTTCTCTATGGAACTCTTTAGTTCAGTTTTGTATTCTTCACCTCCAAAATTTCTGGGGTTCTTTATGTTTTTTAGAATCTCTTTGTTGAACTTCTCATTTCGCTCATGTATTGTCTGTCTGATCTCATTAAATTGTTTACATTCTCTTGTAGCTCTCTGAGAATCTTCAGAAAAATTATTTCTAATTTTTTTCCCAAGCAATGCATGTATCTCCATTTCTGCGAGTTCAGTGACTAGAAGTTTACTGTGTTCCTTTGGGGCGTCATGTTTCCCCAGTTCTCTGTTATGCCTGTGGGCTTGCACAGATGCCTGTGCATTTGAAGAGGCAGTCACCTCTTCCAGAATGAATGAACTGACTTTGATAGGGAAATACCTTCATCTGCTGGAGGGAGGGGCTGGGGCTACAGTGCGTTGTAATCCCATATCTAGAGGAGAGGGCACCATGTGCACAGGCATGTGGCGGCTCCGTGCCTAGGTGTGCTATGATGTCTTGTTGGCTCCAGCTGCTGGCGTTCTCAGTGCCAATCACTGCGGAGACATTGGTTAGCATTGCCAAGTACTCCAAAGTGGCTGCCGGGACTGTTGCAGTCCTTAGTGGCACCTCCCATTTTGCAGGCAGAAGTGGTGGCCAGAGCCAGCAGTGTGCACACGCTTAGCTGCAGGTGCCTCTGTAGTGGCAGGGGCTGGTTACAGACACATACATAAATGGTGGGGCCTGAGCCAGCAGCAAGGGCCAGGGACAACTGTGGGCACACCAGCAGCTGCAGGGGCCCTGGCTGTTGGCATGCACTACTGTGGCTGCAGGGTGTCCCCACCGGGACATGCATGGCAGTTCAGGCCAGTGAAGGGAGTCAGCCGGCAGCATGCACAGCCAGGGGGGACGCGCTACAGGTGAGCCTAGCAATGCAGGCCCTGAACCTGACCCTAACCCCAACCCTAGCCTTAACTTGTGACACTGACTGATGTAAGTGACTGTGATATTCAGTGACTGTTTAACCTTGGGCATACTTAGTCTCTGAGTCTCAATACGCTCATCTGTAAAATAGAATTAGTGAAACATATTTACAAAGTTTGTAGGAAAATTAGTGACAGTGTATATAACTAAATGCAGCCCATTGTTAAGGGCCCAGATGATTCCTTTTCTGGCTATGCCAACCAAGGAAGAGCAAAGGGCTGCCTGTGAGCAAAGCAAGGGGCATGGGGTTCAGAGTCCTGTCTGGCTAAAAATCTGTCAAAGATTACCTTTATCTAAGAATAGAAGAAAGCAGAATATCTAAATTCCAAAACGAAAGCATGTTTAAGGGCAAAGAGGATTAAAATATGTAAAGCCTGCTGCATCTTGATTCTAATGGTATTACAGGTCCTTAGTTCCAAACAACTTGAATTTTAAACATGTATGTTGATTTTTGATGGAGGCAGAGTGAATGGCTTCCCTGTAGGTGAGAGGTGAGGCCGATGAAAGGACAGCAGTTGCGGAAAGGTGCGAGACCTACCCTGCACATAAATGGGTTCTTGGCAGAGAGCTGAGTTTTTGGGTGGACGTTGATATCAGCAGATTGGTGGAGATCCGAACGAGAGTCAAGAAGGAAAATAACAAGAGCCAAGTAGCCACAGCTATTCAATTCATTTCTAAAATACTGCCTGGATGAGAAAAAATCAGAACTGAATTTTTTAGAAGATATTTGTTAATATATCTTGAATCCTGTTGCACAGGAAATGCTGAGGGTGAACATCGCCTGGGGGGAATGGGAGTATTAGACTATGACACTTCGGCAGATCAAAGGTGTCATTATTATTATTTTTATTATAGCCATCTGGGCTGCACAATATCCTTTTACTATCAAAAAGTGTTGGATAGTACACTTCAGAGCAAACTGAAATTCACCTCTGACCAGGATAACTGATTCCAGAAGTTGGAAGTTGGCTCCTGGACTAAACCACCAAGGAGAATTAACAGACAATTAGAGTTTCCTTTGTTTGTCTAATTACCAACACTACTCCTCCACCAGGCTACATGTATCAAGCACCTGGATATGGTTTCCTGCAGGACCTCATAGCTTAGTGGTGCAGACACAACAAGGGAAAGAGAAGGCCTGCCTGTGGGGCTGCCAGGCTGGAGAAGGGTGACGCAGGGACAACAGAACAATCAGGGTGGTCAGGACCTGAGCTCTGGGCTGCCCTGTGGCAGAGGTCACGCTGGCTTCTCCTGGGCCACTGCTGCAGGGACCTGCTTCTGCTGCCTGCCTGCTGCTGTCTGTGTGGCCTTTCTGCCCATTTCTCTGCTAAAGCCTCCAGGACAGCTCCCTTCCAGTCTCAGCAGCATCAACCAAGAGAAGCCACACGGCAGATTCCTCTCTTGTCACCTTCTTCAGCATTGGCACCAACTGGGTGATACCACTAACACTCTCCTGCCACAGATGCAACCTCTCCCAACTCCTCAGCAAGGTCATTTTGTTCTCTGTCCTGGTCATGGCAGAAAGCAACATAAGGAACAAAACCAAAACCAAAACAGCCTTCTGCTTCTTAGCTCCAAGAGCTGAGAAAGCTAGGGACTACTAGTTGTCATTGCCCAGATGCTCCAGTTGAGGCTGGGCAGTGGAGAGCAGGGAAGAGCTGTTCCACGGGGTCCTTCCTAAATGGCAGGCCCACAGGATCTGTGAGCATAACAAAAGGGCTGTTTTAAACCCCTACTTTCCAGGGCAATTTGTTAAGCAGCTGCAGTAACTGGATAAGTAATTATCCATCCATAGTGGCCACTCATTTAGATTTTCTTGGAGGAAAGTGGGCATTGCACAGTGAGGCACAGGTCTTCAGCCTGGCAGCTAAACTGCATATCCCTGAGTCTTCCAACGCACTGGGCCTCTTTCCCACATGTGGCACACGCATCCAAGGAACAGCAGCTGCACTGGGTTTCAGAGCTCTCACCGCACAGGAAGACTTCCTTCACTCATTTGTGCGAAACTGCATCTTTCTCCTTGATCGCCTTTTTTATTTGCATTTGTTTCTTAATTGTGGTAAAAGCACATGAGAAATTTTATCATCTTAACCATTTTAAGTGTACAGTTTAGTAGTTCTAAGTATATTTACATTGTTTACTTTTCTAAGGCAACTTAATTTTTTACTTTAAATTATATTTTATTGTTTATACTTTTGCTGTTGTTCCAATTTTTCCCTTTGCCCCCCTCCACACAGCCCCCCCCACACACTCCCTCAGGCAATCCCCACACCCTTGTCCCTGTCCCTGGGTCAGCGTTAGTGTTCCTTTGACTATTCCCTTCACCTTCTTCCAACCAGCCCCTCGCCCCCCCGTCACCAGCTCCCCCTTACAGCTGTCAGTCTCTTCCATGTTTCCGTGCATCTGGTTCTCTCTTTCCTTGAGCCACCTTTCAATCTGGTCTCTGCCTCCTGACAACACCTCTTCCCTGGACATGATCTTGGTCAGATGTGAGACTATCCTTTCTGCCCCAGCGCACCAGAGGGGGCCAGACCCTACTGCCAGGTAGCAGCAGAGCTGAGCAAGGCCAATCTCATAAGACAAGAAAGAGAGTGGACTGTCAGATACTGAAATGCATCCTCATCCTTCCCTCCAGGCAGGCCAGGCCTCCTGTCCACCTCCCCTGAGGCCCTCCACCCTGAGCAGGACCTCCCACCTGTTCCATCAGTGCATGAAGTACCCACCATCCAAACTAACTCGTTCTTTAATGAACATTCCTCCATTCTAGCCACTGCTCTTCTCTTAAATGGATTGCTAACTAAATTGGAGGTTCAGGCTGTAAAACAAAAGATTTTTTTTTTTTATGGATCAAAAGGATTGCAATCCAAGAGATGCAGATTCAGGCAGCAACCCAAACTGTACTCCAGAAAGAATAAACAAAGGCAGGGTTTATAAAGACAAAGAGTGTAGTTCTTTCAGGCAGATGAAGGATTGCTGACTAGGTCACCAGGAACTGATCAGCTCCAATATGCAAATCGGGAGGCACCAACTACAGGGAGGAAGGCAAGTCCACCTTTGTCCACACAGCAGTTGTTCCAGGATGTTTATGGCTCAGCCTTGACCTGAGATCAGCAACATGTTAGCAACTGAATAGCAGCTCTGAGAACTGAGGCACATTATGCCAAGTGAAATAAGCCCAGAGAAAGACAAATACCAGATGATTTCACTCACATGTGGAATCTAATGAACAAACTGAATTAACAAGCAAAATAGAGAGAGACTCGTAGAGAGAGAGCAGGCTGGCAGCTCTGGAGTGGGCGTGGGTGGAGCGATGAGAAATAAAGGAAAAGGACTCATGGACACGGACAACAGTGTGGAGCTAGCAGTGAGGGGCGGATCTGGGGGCCAAAGGGTAACGGAAAACCACACAAAACAATTAACGATGTGCACAGGCGGCATAGGCACCACTTCCTAACAGCCTCCTGACTCTATTTTAAGTGCCTCTCGTAGCAATGCTTATACCATTTTATTTGGTTTTTTCATTACCACCACGATCACCACAAGTTGAAGAGGGAGAACAATGTAAGAACAAGTCTGCAGTTGAAATTATGGCCCTGTTTCCGGGATTCACAAACAGAAAATGCGAGCGCTAGATATCCAAAGAATCCAATTCGGAAGCACAGAGCCACAGTAGATGTGGGCCATCTGATATCGTATTCGTATTTAACCAAAGCAGAAGCAGGCAGAGTTAGGACTGGATCTGAGCTGGGGAAATAAAGCAAGACGGAAGAACTTCATCAAATGCTGACTCAATAGCAATAACAACACTGACATCATTCATTCATCCACATATCAAATATTTATTGAGAATTTATGCTAGGTCTGGCATTGAATTGTATAAATGTTATCCCCATGGTACCTCTGAGGGATCAGAGCCTCAGATTGATCAAGTAATGCACCCAGTTCCACAGGATTTGAACTCAGATCCTCACACCTTGCAGCTCGTTCTCTTTCTCTTAGGACAAGTGTGGGAGGAAGTAAAAGGGAAGAACAGGGAGATGACAGAGAGGGTGTGAGGAAGGCCTGGCCCCTAGTATCCTGACTCTGCCAACCAGATACTCACTGACTGCCGCTGCATTAGCCCAGTGTTTTAACATGCGTTTGATTCATCAAGTTTTTATAGGTAGCATTTTACAATTCACAATGATGATAACTTTTAGACAAAATGACTTAATTCTAGAACTTGAAAAATTCTCAGTGCCAGCATTTCTATATTAAGGCACACGCTAGCCAAAGAACTGTGGGTGCAGAAAGAACCAGTAAGAAACCGTGAGCTGTGTCCGTCTCCTGCTGCTTAACCACCCGGTACTGCCTGCTGGGCGAAGCCTCGTCCTGAGAACCACTGGGGAGCAATATCACGTCTCACTCCTCTCTGCAGAATTCTAACCCTACGTTGTACACGTGGGCTCTTTGTACCAATTGATATTGGACGTTGAACACATGCTGGTTGAATGTAATACAAACTGTTTCCTCAGTTGTCCATTTCCTGAGTCATGAGTAAACATACGAATTCAACATGCAACCAGTTGGAAGTTTTTTTAGCAAAAACCACTATTTTCTTCCAAGAAAACCATAGGCCACCCTTAAAATACCTTTATTATTAATAATTTTGAATAATGCGTGGTTCTGTTTAGTTGGAAATGTTATCTAACTACAAATCACAGAGTAGCTCTTAAATATAGCAGGGGATTTCAGACTTCATACATTGGTCACCAATAAATTTGTCTCTAAACTTGACCTACAAGTCATGGAAAGAGTTGTTCTCAGAAAGAGAGAAAAAAAAAAGGTTATCTAAATACATAGGCTGATTTTTTTAAGGTTGAAATGATTTAATGTCTAGAATTTTCTTTAATATCATATGTGGTCACTGAGGAAATATGAGAAATAGGCTACCAGTTGATAGTTGGTAAAATGGGTGATACATAGAGGTTAATTATTTTATTCTCCCTCCTTTTATATATATTTGATTTTTATAATAAAAAGTTTCAGTATATAATACTGAATACAATATTACAATAATACTCAAGATCATTTCTACTGCTGACTCTAAATGGTAAAAAACTTATCACCATATTTGGGCACGAGCTTTCCCTCCAAGGAAATATTAAATATACTTTTCAGCACTTCTCCTATTTCTTCTTCACTCAGTGTCTTAAACTCCACCAAATCCACATTGTCCTTGTAATTGAATTTTCTAAAGCTGAGGGTGAAGCCCACTAAACAGTGAACCCCATCTGGGGTCTGCAAAGAACAAAACGACTTGCTTGTGAACAAAGACGCTGGAGACGTCTGAAGGTTCTCGTTAACAGACTCGAAATCTTCAATTGTTCGAGGCTCGAGGGTAAAGGAGTAGATCTTTCGATACTTCATCTTTTCCAGGAGTTCAGAATTACGAAATTCTTGGTTTGGAATGTACTGCTCTCTTCTGATTTGGTCCAGGTACCAGGTTCCTCTCTCTTCTGTCAAACGGAAGATGCAAGGCACCTGAGGCTGATCCTTCCCAGAAATTAACTCCATAGGCTGCCACATCTGGTAAGAGCATCCAAATCCAGCATCAACTATGTAGTGTCTGCCACCCAAGGTGACCTTCAGCAGAAGGTGAATCATAGCGCTGCTGTATTTGTTGGCTTCAGTGTTGTACACATAGCCTCCCAACATCGTAGTCTCGAAACCCATGGTGGTCAGAGCCCAGTGCAGCAGGTGATTGACCTGGAGGCACCACCCACCCCGCTTCCTCCTCACCACCTGGTCAAAAATGGCCTCCAAGCCCAGTTCCATGGGCTTCCCGCAGTGGATGTCAAGGTTCTCGAAGGGAATGGCCCAGATCTGGTGCTGAAGAATGTCAGTTAATGTTTCCAGGTCCAGTTTGTTCCTGCAGTTCTTGTAACCAATTCTTTCAAAATAGGCTTCAATGTCCATGGTCCCCTAAGGCAAGGAAAATAAAGCAAGAGCACATCACGTTTCCTTTGCACTTGGATTTCTAACTACAATTCATGTATTTTAAATATCTAAGTGCAAACAGTGGTGATAAATGTCTGCACCGGAAGTCTTTTGTTTACTACTTTCATTGTATCGATTGCTTTCGCATGCTTAAGTTCGCTTACTAGTCTCAGTCACCCTGTAGAAGAGGATTATCACTGGTTCCAAGTTTTAAACATGAGAAGCTGTAAATCCAGATTAAGGGATAAGCAAAATGATAAACAGCTTATATGTGGTTTTGTTGGTAATAAATTAAAAGAAGTTCAAATTGGTGTCAATGTAAGTAGGGTTCACATTCTCGCTAGTGTGTCTCAGTGGATTGAGTGTCAGTCTGTGAACCAAAGAGTTGCTGGTTCAATTCCCAGTCAGGGCATATGCCTAGGTTGCAGGCCATGTCCCCAATATGGGGCGCTCAAGAGGCAACCACATATTAATGTTTCTTTCCCTCTCTTTCTTCTTCCCTTGGCCTCTCTAAAAATAAACAAATAAATTAAAACATGGTTTACAAATAGTTCTAGTGCAAATAGGAGAATTATAGTGTACATTGTATTCTGGGTACCTGACCCACTCAACTTCACCTTTAGCTAAACCCACTCAAAGTTCCCCACTTAAATTCATCCCCACATTGATTTATTGATTCTTTCAATAAAAAGATTATGAAACTTTTCATAAGTTTCAGGATGGGCCTCAGAAGCTAGCAACCAGATGACCAGTTGCCATGGAATCAGCAAAGAAGGGTGAGCCTTGTTCTGTGCTCCAAAGTATTGCTACAAGATTTATCAACCGGCTCTCTGGGAGAACCAAGATGGTGATGTAGGTAGACACACTGCGCCTCCTCGCACAACCAGAAATGACAGAAAATCGAACAGCAAGGAAGTCCGACACCAAGGAAATAAAAATAAACATTCATCCAGACTGGTAGGAGGGGTGGAGGCGGGCACTGGGGCGGAGAGGACTCGCGTGGCCGTGGCAGGACCGAGACTGGCAGAGTGTGGGACGAACGGGGCAGGCAGTCCGACCACTAGCAGACCCTATGGCCCCACATTCGCGCACAGATAAACTGGACAAACAGCGGGGAGCGAAGCAGACCGTGCAACACAGGGCTCCAGCGCGGGGAAATAAAGCCTCAAACCTCTGAGTGAAAATGCCCGTGGGGGTTGGGGCGGCAGCAGGAGAGACTCCCAGCCTCATAGGAGAGGTCGTTGGAGAGACCCACAGGGGCCTAGAGTGTGCACAAGCCCACCCACTCGGGAACCAGCACCAGAGGGGCCCAGTTTGATTGTGGGTAGCGGAATGAAAGACTGAAATCCTGTGGAGAGTGAAGCGGACGCCATTGCTCCCTCTCGGCCCCTCCCCCATGTACAGCCTCACAGCACAGCGACCAGTGTTACCCCGCCCCGGGGGAACACCTAAGGCTCCGCCCCTTTAAGTAACAGATGCACCGAGACCAAAAAAAAAAAAAGAAAATGGCCCAAATGACAGAACACTTCAAAGCTCCAGAAAAAATACAACTAAGCAACGAAGAGATAGCCAACCTATCGGATGCACAGTTCAAAATACTGGTTATCAAGATGCTCACAGAATTGGTTGAATCTGTTCAAAAACCAGATGAAAAAATGAAGCCTATGCTAAGAGAAACAAAGGAAAATGTACAGGGAACCAATAGTGATGCGAAGGAAATTGGGACTCAAATCAACGATGTGGACCAGAAGGAAGATAGAAACATCCAACCAGAAAAGAATGAAGAAACAAGAATTCGGAAAAGTGAGGAGAGGCTTAGGAACCTCCAGGACATCTTGAAACGTTCCAACATCCAAATTATAGGGGTGCCAGAAGGAGAAGAGGAAGAACAAAACTTGAAAACTTATTTGAACAAATAATGAAGGAGAACTTCCCCAGTCTGGCAAAGGAAATAGACTTCCAGGAAGTCCAGGAAGCTCAGAGAGTCCCAAAGAAGCTGGACCCAAGGAGGAACACACCAAGGCACATCATAATTACATTACCCAAGATCAAACAGAGGAAGAGAATCTTAGAAGAAGCAAGAGAAAAGGAGACAGTTACCTACAAAAGAATTCCCATAAGACTGTTAGCTGATTTCTCCAAAGAGACCTTACAGGCAAGAAGGGGCTACGAAGAAGTATTCCAAGTCATGAAAGGCAAGGACCTACATCCAAGATTACTCTATCCAGCAAAGCTATTATTTAGAATGGAAGGGAAGATAAAGTGCTTCTCAGATAAGGTCAAGTTAAAGAAGTTCATCATCACCAAGCCCTTATTATATGAAATGTTAAAGGGAGTTACCTAAGAAAAAGAAGATAAAAAATATGAACAGTAAAAATGACAGCAAACTCACAGTTATTAACGACCACACCTAAAACAAAAACAAGAGCAAACTAGGCAAACAACTAGAACAGGAACAGAACCATAGAGATGGAGATCACATGGAGAGTTGTCAATAGGGGAGTGGGAGGGGAGGGGGGGAAGGTACAGAGAATAAGTAGCATAGATGATAGGTGGAAAATAGACAGGGGGAGGGTAAGAATGGTGTAGGAAATGTAGAAGCCAAAGAACTTATAAGTATGACCCATGGACATGAACTATAGGGGGGGAATGTGGGAGGGAAGGGGTGGGCAGGATGGAGTGGAGTGAGTGGGGGGGAAATGGGACAACTGTAATAGCATAATCAATAAATATATATTTTTTTAAAGATTTATCAACCACTGCGAAGATCAGTATGCCATGGTAGCCTCTGTTCTTCCTTTAGGTGTAAAGCATAATTGGGGATGGAGAGGCATGAAAATAAGGCACAGTGTTCTTCATGTATGGTGTGCCCAGAAAGGAGGAACCATCCATATGGGGAAGATCGGCCATCAGAGTATCTCCTGTTATCCTCGTCTCCCTCCACTTCTGTTGGGGAGAGTAAGGAGTCCAGCCCCACTCCAGCCAGAAACCTCACCGGTCACATTAGGTTCAAGAAACAAGGAAAAGGTGGAGACACAGCTATACAGGCATGCGTATAATGAAACCATAGGATGCAAATACACTATGAGAGTGGGAACTAAAGGACATAATATGCAAAAGATAGACAAAAAAAGACAACCAACCGAAGAAGAAAAATAAACTGAGCAATGGAAAGAAATTCTTCACGTGAACTTGGAGCAAAGAACATTTAACATGGATTCATAACAAAGAGTCAAAAAATCAAGTGATAAAATAATACAGTTTTATTATTTTATCTTAAACCTTAGGAGACTAAGAAGAAAACAAAAAGTTAATACATAATTAATTATAAACAGAGAGGGACAATAGAGATGCAGCATAATATCAAATTACATATGTAGAAGAAAAACGTGATACTCACAGTAAAAGTCAATGAAAAGATAAAGCCATTAAACAATTAGAAAGAAGCCAATAGAAAATGTATATAAAATAACAAAAACATTTTCTTGAACTGAAGCAAAAATTAAATCCAAAAAACAGAAAGATTCTGGAAAAGTGTGATTCAACAATCAATGATGGAATATATTCTGGTTAAAGTACTGAAATTCAAAATGGAAGGAAACTACCTGGGTATTTGGCAGAAAAGCAAATATTTCATAAGGGAGAAACTATCAAACTGGCATCAGAAAACCCCACTGTAATATGTCTACCAAATTAAGAGGGAAGTCTGATCTCCAAATACTACCCCCAGCTAGTATTTCATTTAATCGCAAAGGCATGCTAAATATAACGATAATCCCAAACGTGAAAGAACTTGAGGAATGCATAAACAATGAGCTACCTTGATAAAGTGTTACCTCCTAATTGGCCAGTAAAGATGTAAATCAAAATGGAAAAAAAAATGAGAGAGGCTGCAATAAAGGGCTCATGGTCAACATTGACTCCTTTTATTATAGAACAAAGAGTAAAAAATGTATGAGAATAACAAGTAAAGTTTTAAAAAACATTTGAAAAATGTGACTCAGATGAAACCCATTAGACCTATTGGCCTCCACCCTAAGAACAGAGAGGGAAGGAACAGAGCATGCTAGAGAGGGTACCTGGCATTGGTGGGGATTCGGGACCAAGGCTACTGCAGGGAGAACGCTGTCTGTACCACCCAGATCCCTTCAGATGTCTTTTACCATTTTACTGTGTCCCTGGCCTGGCTTCTGTGTGCTTAGGCTTAAGGACCTACACCCTAGACTCTTTGGAGGGCGCCTTGAGGGCTCCTAGAGCTGCACTGCCTTCCTCTGCAGAGAGCTGGACAAGCCAGGGAACTCATCTCCTGCCAGGACAGCTTTGAGTCAATCACTGACTCATGGGAGGTTTTGAAAGTCCAGTGGCCGAGCCTGGAGTCTGGACACACTTGGAGTTAGAAGTCACAACCAGGCTGAACTGGGTGTCTCCCAGGGGCACTTCCTGCATAAGTCACTCGCACATGGAGCTGGATCTGTGTCTCAGCGTCTGATTCTGGGAACCTGACTTAAGTGAGACCTATCAGTGGTCCTCCGGAGAGCTGTGTGGAACGAAGATACACAGGCAACATCCAGAGGGCCTGGAGTGTCGGGTGAAGGAGGCTTGCTTTTTCCTGTAGATCATCAGACGGACCCTTGGTGTTCTGTTCAAGGGTCAATATTCAACTGTTGAACTGACTGCTGCATTTTGTCCTTAGTAACAAGGTACTCCAATTCAAATTACCTTTTTGGGCGAACCCTTGGAAAATACATTGATATGCCGAATTCATTGCTCAGCTCCCACTCCTCTAGGATCTCTACATCTTTCATGGACAACACTGGTTTCAATTTTTTTTTCCATAAAGAAACCCCTAGTGTTTCCCCAAATGGAATTGTAGGTGAGAGCCTCAAATAAAAGAATTAAAAATAAATTGCTCCAGAGCTAGTCAGCTCAGGAGGTGATGCCGTCACACGCAAGGCTACAGGCAGCACAAAAACAATCATGGACTGAAAGGGAATCTTCTACATCTAATGCCTGATTTCTGGCATTGCGGAGGAGAAGGATTTTGAGGAGTGGCCATGAGTGGCTTTCTTGGTGGGTGCTTTTTCTCTTTGTAATCGCTTTCCTGTTCTTTTCTCTGTCCCAGTGAAGGTTATGGCATTCCACTGGATTGAAACTACAACCGAGCCCCTTCCCAGGGACAAGTGGCCAGCTGTTTGACTTTCTGGATGCAAAGGAAGCCGTTAGGTGAGCTCTGCTCAATGGCCATCGTTCCACAGGACTTAGTGTGAGGAATACCCACTGTGAACCCCGCCTGGAATGATGCCCACAGAGGTCAGGTTGGCCCACAGCGCAGGCCAGGAGCCAGGCCACGGACACAGCTGCTCAGCACATGGTGGTGAAGGCCAGACAAAGCAAGTCCCTGGGAAAACAGGGAGCTGGCAGCTATAAGCTTCCCTTTGAGAGGATAATTGAGTCCCTCTGTTGTGCTTGAGGAACTAAAATGAGGGTCCTGGGGAAGGAAGTGAAAGGCTGCTGTCATCCCAAGGTGACAAGCAGCAGTAGGACACGCTGGACTGAGGTGAAGTTGTCAACCCCTCCGTCCAGGGTTTCTGGCATTCCTGAATAGGGTTTTTCAACAATGGATGTGAACTTCACATCACATGGTACGAATCAAGTTGCAGTGAACGATTCAGTGCCACCTAGTACCCTCACAATGCTGTGCATCCCCTTTCCTATCTCGTTCCAAAACACCACACTAGCACGAACTGCACCCTCATGCCCGTTAAGCAGTGATCCCCTGTTTCCTCAGCCCTGGGAACCCCCACTCTGCTTTCTGTCTCTGAGGATTCATCTGTGCAGGACATGTCATATAAATGTAATCGTGTAGCATGGGGCCCTTTGTGGCTGGCTTCCTTTCATTTAGCATAATGTGTTCAGAGTTCATTGATTGTGAGACACACATCAATACTTCATTCCTTTCTATGACTGAATAATATTCCATGGTGTGGACACCATTGTTATTTAAATCTTCCTTCCTTGATGGCGTCTAGGTTGTCCTACGTTTGGCTGTTGTGAATTGTGCTGCTGTGAACATTTGTGTCCGAGCACACTTCTCAGTATGTTTTCCAATCATTTTGCACTGACACCTAGTAATAGAAGTGCTGAGTTGAATAGAAGAATTTAGGGAGTGCTTCTGAGTGGCTTTTCTTTCTGTGTGCTGTTATTTTCATTTCCATTCCCTCCCCTCCCCTTCCCTTCCTTTCCCTTCCTTTCCCTTCCCTTCCCTTCTTTTCCTTTTCTTTTGGCTCTGTGCCCTCTGCAGTGACACTACAACCCAGCACAGTCCCAGGGAAAAGGGGTCAGCCCAGTGATTTTCTGGATGGGAAAGAGGCTGTCAGCCAGGCCTCACCCACAGATCCCCCTTCAACAGCACTTCATGCCCTGAAGGCCTGAGGAGCCCGCCTACCATGCCCCTTGCATGGAATTCAGCTGTTACAGCTGCTGAGGATTTCTGGATGGCTTTTGCTTTCATAAACTTCAGTTTTTCCCGTCCTCATGAAAAGCAGAAACTCGGACAAACTCAGACATGCAGGTGATACGTGAGTATATTTACAGTTGTCTCTGAACTTTTAAAACCCATAAAGGGCCAACAAAATAAGTCTCCTGGCAAGATGACTAGGTTGTTGATAGGAAGTTGTTTACTTTTTTTAAGTGAGAGAGGGTGCAGCCAGCTGATTTGTGAGCAGAAAGCTAAAGTGAGGCCCTGGGGAAGGGAAAGAGCAATTTCTCAGAGAGAGCACACCAGGGTGCTGTGGTTGGCACCTTCCCTTGGGGCCTTGCTGCTGGGTGTGTCTGCCCCTGCAGGCCCCCTCGCCTCTGGAATTGTACACAGCTCTGCTCAGGGAGTGGTGTCCTTGCTCTGTCTGACAGTAAAGGGGTTGCTTCTTGTCATTTATGGCTCCTGGACACCCTTCCCCCTAAGCTTCCTTCCATGGCATGAAACTTCCCCCAGGAATTCCCTCCAACATTGCAGACAACGTGCCCAGCCTCCCTTTGGGATTCTTGGAGAAATTCTTATCAGCTAATGTGGAGGGAGCAGGGATGGTTACAAACCCCCTGCTGCCAGGGCTGACTGGGCCCTTGGGACACGCTCAGGTGGGGCAGAAGAGGTGGACATTACTGTTTCCATCATCCAACAAGGAAGTCCAGTTCCCTGAAACACACATTCTGTACACAGCTGGTTTTTATACACCTCTGTAATCCTCACGACCACCTTTGAAACAACCTCTAATTAGCTCCGTTACACTGACAGATACACTGACTTGCAGAGATGCTGGGTGGCCTGCCCAAGTTCCCACAGTTCAGGTGTGGTGTGGCTGTGACTCTAACCCACACGGTGTGCATCGGGGGTCCGCTCCCCTCGCCCTACACTGCACGGCCCCTACAGCATAAGGACTCAAAGCAGGAGTCAGCCACACCTTCTGCACCACCTCTGCACCTGCAACTCAGACACACTGTAGGGTCTGGCCTGCTGGACTCACATCTGAGGTAGGATTAAGCCCCCATTTCAAAGCAGAAAGAGTCACTCACCAAGTTCAACTAGCAGCCACACCAGGAACTAGACTGACTTCACTCCTCCCACTCAAGGCCAACTCAGGAAGTGCCCTCACTGGCTTTCCACACTGCCCCTCCCCAGGAGTCCACTTACAATCACCCAGGGGTCTCTGGGAAATGTAGTTGTGGAGCCAAAGGTCGTCCTTGTGCATCTCCTCTTCAAATCTATTCAGCTGAGAACAGGGGTGACTATATTATCTGAGCAGCCACTGTCACAGGCTGTGACGGGTATGACCTTTATTTGTTGAGGAAGCACTCCGCTACCATAGTCACCAGAGCACAGCAGAGATAAAGCTTGGACTGCAGAGCAGATCTTGCTACAAAATTATTGCAGGGAGAAGATATTATCCCAGAATGCAGCTCGGGGCTGGACCATTTTGGAACAAAGCATGGGAACGGAATTGTTCAATGAAATATGGGCATTGTCCTCTTCATTCATGGAAATTTAATACTTGGCAATAAAATCCATGACAAATTCATGATTTTGAGAATACTACTATCATTTTAGCTAAAGGAAAAAAGGCCCAAGAGAACCTCCAGCAAAAACTGTCACAGGAATCCGACCGAGATCCTGAGTCTTGAGGTTAAGGGACAGTCAGGCCTGAGTCATGGCTCCCGGCCTCTGAGGGCTGGAAGAGCTGAGATCACACAGCCGGGGTGTCAGTGGGCTTGAGGACCACCGTCTGCAACAGAATGTGCCTTCGAACGTTCAGGCTAAACGCTGACCACTTCCTGTGGACGGACAGCACACTGGGGAATAATTGAACTGCCACTGAGCACTCTCCTCACCCCAGAAGGGACACAGATGGAGAAGTAAACTAGGAGTGATAATGATAACAAGAAGGTAAACTCTCTCAATTCCAGTATGAGGAAGCTGTGAACTGCATGACTCACTCTTTTAATAAAAAACAATCAAATTAGTTATTAAATTATAACAATTCTAATGTGTGCTAACTCTTTCTGTTTTAAATATGAAGCATCCTAGATCATTTCTATTTCCTTGCAAAAAAAATTCATTTAAGAGACCTTTGTTTTCACATAGGAAGATTGAAGTAAAATCTCCCCCTTTGATTTTGGAATCCATGGAAGACACTGGCCCCTAATTCAAGATATTTTCGGCCCTGGCCGGTGTGGCTCAGTGGATCGAGTGCCCATCTGTGAACCAAAGGGTTGCTGGTTCCACTGCTAGTCAGGGCACATGCCTGGGTTTCAGGTCAGGTCCCCAGTTCAGGGTGCACGAGAGGCAACCACACATTGACGTTTCTATCCCTTCCTTCCCTTCTCTCTAGAAATAAAGAAAATCGTTTACTAAAAACAGGTATTTTTGTTGTTATTTAATAAATTGGTTTTAAAGTTGGTTACCACCGTGACCATGACCGTGACCGTGACCCAGGGCCAGTATCCTGAAACAGACACCTGGGAATATCATACTAAAACTGCAGAAAAGCAGAACAAAGAGAAAATCTAGAAGGAAACAAGAGGAAAAAAGACATGTTTCAACAGAGGAACAACAGGCAATATATTAAATTTCTTTTGATGGAAGCAAGGACTGAAATATTTAAAATGTTGAAAAAATAAACCCACCAATTTAGAATTCTGTATCCAACAAAATTATTCCTCAAAGGTAAAGGAAAAATAAACATGTCTGCAGACTAACAAAAACCAAGTTCATTTGTCACCAGTAGGTCTGCCTTGCAAGAAATGTTAAAAGAACTTCTTCAGAGAGAAGGATGATATAGGTCAGAAACTCGAAAGTACATAAAGGGAAAAAAAGAAAACCAAAATGAGGTAATGGATGCTTAACTAGACTTACTGTGATGATCATTTTGTAATTATCTACAAACCTGAAATCACTATGTTGTACACCTGAAACTAATATATGTTAATTGTACCTTAATAAAAAAATCAAGTTGTAAACCTTAAAAATAAAAAAAAATATTCCATTCACTATTAAAAAAAGAAAAGGAAATATAAAGGAAGGTTAAAAAGGCTTTTACTTTTCTTATTTTTAATGTATCTAATAGGTATAGTTTGTTCAAAATAACAACAGCAACGATGGGTTGTGTGGTTACGGCTCACAGATAAGTGACATGAATGACAAGTATGATGGTGGACGTGAGGGAAGGACTGGAATACTGTGTTATAAAGTGCCCGCATCACAGTGTTGTTTGGAAGTGGACACACATTAGTTGGGAATGTATGCTGCGAACCCCTGGTCAGGTGGTGCAAACATTTGAAAAGTAAGTATAATTGACATGCTGGGAGATGAGAGACATGGAATCCTGTATGATGTTCCGTTAAAACTAAGAAGGTAGGAAGAAAATAATTTAAAAAACAATGCAACAGACAGAAAACAATTAAAAATATTGTAGATATTAATTCAACTATGTAAGTAATCACTTAAATGTGAATGGTATAACTACAATAATTAAAAGACATGCTATCTTCCCAGACTGAAGCAGGAGAAATGAAAAATCTGAACAGAACAATTACTAGGAATGAAATTGTGTCAGTAATCAAAAAAAATGCCAACAAACAAAATCCTGGACCAGATGGCTTCACAAGTGAATTGTACTAAATATTCAAAGAAGAAAGAACACCTATCCTTCTCAAACTATTTCAAAAACTGAAGACACGGGAAGCTCCCAAACTCATTTTCACGAGGCCAGCATTACCCTAATGCCAAAATCAGACAAAGACACTGTAAAAAAAGATAATTAAAAACCCATATTCCTGATAAGCATGGATGCAAAAATCCTCAACAAAATATTAGCAAACCAAATCCAACGCTACATTATAAACACCACACACCACGACCAAATGGGATTTACTGCTGGGATGCAAGGCTGGTTCAATATTCACAAATGAAAAACATGATCTACCACATAAACAGAATGAGGATGAAAGCCATGTGATCATATCAATAGATGCGGAAAAAGCATTTGACAAAATGCAGCAACCATTTGTGATAAAAATTCTCAGATAAGTGGACACAGAGGCAACATACCTCAACATAATAAAGGCACACATGACAAACACAGTTAGCATCATGCTCAACAGTAAAAAGGTGAAAGCTTTCCTTTAAGATCAATAACAAAACAAAAATTCCACTCTCACCACTTTTTCCAGACAAGAAAAAATAAATAAAAGGCATCCAAATAGGAATGAAAGAAAAAAAACTGTCCTTTGCAGATGACACAATACCATATAGAGAGAATCCTAAAGATTTCACCAAAAACCATTAGAACTAATAAATGAATTGAACAAAATTACAGAATACAAAGTTAATATTCAGAAATCAGTTGCATTTTATAGAGCAATAATGAACTATCAGGAAGAGAAATTAAGAAAACAATCTCCTGTATAATTACATTAAAAAATGCCTAGGAATAAATTTAAATGAGGAGGTAAAAGACCTGTACTCGAAAAACTGTAAGATTGCTGAAAGAAAGAAGATACATATGATATATATAAATGGAAGGAAAAAAATCCATGTTCAGGGATTGGAAGAATTGACATTGTCTAAATGTCCACAGTACTCCAAGCAAGCTGTAGTGTAATCCCTGCCAAAATAACAATGGCATTTTCCTTCTTCTTTAATATATTTTATTGATCATGCTATTACAGTTGTCCCAATTTTCCCCCTTGACCCCCCTCCACTCACTACCCCCATTCCCTCCAGCAATCCTCCCCTTAGTTCATGTCCATGGCTCATGCATGTAAGTTCTTTGGCTACTCCATTTACTATACTGTGCTTAACTTCCCCCTGTCTATTTTGTACCTAGAAGTTTTTGCTTATTAATTCCTGCAACTTTTTCCCCATTTCCCCCTTCTCCCTCCCAACTGATAACCTTCCAAATGATTTCTATAGCTATGATTCTGCTCCTGTTCTGCTTGTCTGCTTAGTTTATTTTGTTCAATTATTGATCATTGTGAGTTTATTGCCATTTTAATGTTCATCATTTTTTCTTATTTTTCTTATAAAATTCCCTTTAGAGTTTCATATAATAATGGCTTGGTGATGATGAACTCCTTTAGTTTTACCTTGTCTGGGAAGCACTTTATCTGCCCTCCATTCTAAATGAAAGCTTTGCTGGACAGAGCAATCTAGGTTGTAGGTCCTTGCTCTTCATCACTTTGAATACTTCTTACCAGTCCCTTCTAGCCTGCAAAGTTTCTTTTGAGAAATTAGCTGACAGTCTTATGGGAACTCCTTTGAGGGTAACACTCTTCTTTTCTCTTACTGACTTTAAGATCCTCTCTCTATATTTAACCTTTGGCATTTTAATCATGATGTGTCTTGGTGTGGTTCTCTTCGGGTCCATCTTGTTTGGGGATCTCTGTGCTTCCTGGGCTTGTATGTCTATTTCCTTCACCAAATTAGGGAAGTTTCCTTTCATTATTTTTTCAAGTAACTTTTCAATTTCTTTCTCATCCTCTTCTCCCCTTGCACCCCTATGATTCAGATTTTGGTATATTTAGAGATGTCCCAGAGCCTCCTTAGCCTATCCTCAGTGTTTTGAATTTTTTTCCTTCTTGTTGTTCCAATTGAATATTTTTTCTGCCTTGTGTTCCAAATTGTCAATTTTATTCTCAGCTTCATTTCCTCCACTGTTGGTTCCCTATAGATTTTTCTTTATGTCACCTATTGTAACCTTCATTTGTGCCTGGGTCTTTTTTCTGCCATTGAAGTACCCAGTGAGTTTCAGGAGCATCCTGATAACCAGTGTTTTGAACTCTGTCTCTGATAGGTTGCTTCTCTCCATTCTGTTTAGTTCTTTTTCTAGAATTTTGATGTCCTCTTTCATTTGGGCCATGTTTCTTTGCCTCATCATTTTGGCAGCTTCCCTGTGTTTGATTCTGTGTATTAGGTAGAACTGCTTTGACTTCCTGTCTTAGTAACCTGACCTATTGTAGGAAAGCACACCTGTACGTTGCATGGGGCAGAGCCTTAGGTGATCACCAGGCCAGGTCAACTCCTGTCACTGGTCTGTGGCTCTGTGAGGGGGAAGGCTCAGAGAGGGGGCAATGTCACTGCCTGGCCACTGGAGATTTGTTCATAAAGAAGATGTTTCCCACTACTCACCCTGTTGTCATTCACTTCACTTTCTCCCCGTATGCCTCTTTTGCCTTTTCAGCTGTTACCCTGTTGCTGAATCCCACAGTGGGTGGATCTGTGTGAGTCCAAAGTCTGTTGTGTGCCCTGTAAGAAGAGTCTCTTGAGAATCCTGCAGTTTCTTCCACCACTCCAACCCTCACAGATTTTAAAGCAAGAATTTATGGAGACTAGCGTCCTGGTGTTGGACCTCCACACTGGATGGTCTGGTCAGAGGCTGGGATCCTTCCCTCCTGCAAGAGGAATGCTGAGGGTGAACATCACCTGGAAAGGAAACGGGAGTATGTATGACAACCTTGGCAGATCAAAGGTGTTATTATTATTATTTTTATTATAGCCATCTGGGCTGCACAATATCCTTTTACTATCAAAAAGTGTTGGATAATAAGCTTTCTTCATAGCGACTGCAATTCACCTCCGACCAGGATGACTGATTCCAGAAGTTGCAAGTTGGCTCATGGACTAAACCACCAAGGAGAATTAATAGACAATTAGGGTTTGCTTTGTTTGTCAAATACCAACTCTACTCCTCCACCAGGCTACATGTATCAAGCACCTGGATATGGTTTCGTGCAGGACCTCATAGCTTAGTGGTGCAGACACAACAAGGGAAAGAGAAGGCCTGCCTGTGGGGCTGCCAGGCTGGAGAAGGGTGACGCAGGGACAACAGAACAATCAGGGTGGTCAGGACCTGAGCTCTGGGCTGCCCTGTGGCAGAGGTCACCTTGGCTTCTCCTGGGCCACTGCTGCAGGGACCTGCTTCTGCTGCCTGCCTGCTGCTGTCTGTGTGGCCATTCTGCCCGTTTCTCTGCTAAAGCCTCCAGGACAGCTCCCTTCCAGTCTCAGCAGCATCAACCAAGAGAAGCCACACGGCAGATTCCTCTCTTGTCACCTTCTTCAGCATTGGCACCAACTGGGTGATACCACTAACACTCTCCTGCCACAGATGCAGCCTCTCCCAACTCCTCAGCAAGGTCATTTTGTTCTCTGTCCTGGTCATGGCAGAAAGCAACATAAGGAACAAAACCAAAACCAAAACAGCCTTCTGCTTCTTAGCTCCAAGAGCTGAGAAAGCTAGGGACTACTAGTTGTCATTGCCCAGATGCTCCAGTTGAGGCTGGGCAGTGGAGAGCAGGGAAGAGCTGTTCCACGGGGTCCTTCCTAAATGGCAGGCCCACAGGATCTCTGAGCATAACAAAAGGGCTGTTTTAAACCCCTACTTTCCAGGGCAATTTGTTAAGCAGCTGCAGTAACTGGATAAGTAATCATCCGTCCACAGTGACCACTCATTTAGATTTTCTTGGAGGAAAGTGGGCATTGCACAGTGAGGCACAGGTCTTCAGCCTGGCAGCTAAATGGCATATCCCTGAGTCTTCCAACGCACTGGGCCTCTTTCCCACATGTGGCACACGCATCCAAGGAACAGCAGCTGCACTGGGTTTCAGAGCTCTCACCGCACAGGAAGACTTCCTTCACTCATTTGTTCGAAGCTGCATATTTCTCCTTGATTGCCGTTTTTATTTGTATTTGTTTATTAATTGTGGTAAAAGCACATGAGAAATTTTATCATCTTAACCATTTTAAGTGTACAGTTTAGTAGTTCTAAGTATATTTACATTGTTTACTTTTCTAAGGCAACTTAATTTTTTACTTTAAATTATATTTTATTGTTTATACTTTTGCTGTTGTTCCAATTTTTCCCTTTGCCCCCCTCCACACAGCCCCCCCCCACACTCCCTCAGGCAATCCCCACACCCTTGTCCCTGTCCCTGGGTCAGCGTTAGTGTTCCTTTGACTATTCCCTTCACCTTCTTCCAAGCAGTCCCTCGCCGGCCTCCCCCCCCACCCCGCTCCCCATTACAGCTGTCAGTCTCTTCCATGTTTCCGTGCCTCTGGTTCTCTCTTTCCTTGAGCCACCTTTCAATCTGGTCTCTGCCTCCTGACAACACCTCTTACCTGGACATGATCTTGGTCAGATGTGAGACTATCCTTTCTGCCCCAGCGCACCAGAGGGGGCCAGACCCTACTGCCAGGTAGCAGTAGAGCTGAACAAGGCCAATCTCTTAAGACAAGGAAGATAGCGGGCTGTCAGATACTGAAATGCATCCTCATCCTTCCCTCCAGGCAGGCCAGGCCTCCTGTCCACCTCCCCTGAGGCCCTCCACCCTGAGCAGGACCTCCCACCTGTTCCATCAGTGCATGAAGTACCCACCATCCAAACTAACTCATCCTTTAATGAACATCCCTCCATTCTAGCCACTGCTCTTCTCTTAAATGGATTGCTAACTAACTTGGAGGTTCAAGCTGCAAAACAAAAGATTTTTTTTTTTTTATGGATCAAAAGGATTGCAATCCAAGAGATGCAAATTCAGGCAGCAACCCAAACTGTACTCCAGAAAGAATAAACAAAGGCAGGGTTTATAAAGACAAAGAGTGTAGTTCTTTCAGGCAGATGAAGGATTGCTGACTAGGTCACCAGGAACTGATCAGCTCCAATATGCAAATCGGGAGGCACCAACTACAGAGAGGAAGGCAAGTCCACCTTTGTCCACACAGCAGTTGTTCCAGGATGTTTATGGCTCAGCCTTGACCTGAGGTCAGCAACATGTTAGCAACTGAATAGCAGCTCTGAGAACTGAGGCACATTATGCCAAGTGAAATAAGCCCGTCAGAGAAAGACAAATACCAGATGATTTCACTCACATGTGGAATCTAATGAACAAACTGAACTAACAAGCAAAATAGAGAGAGACTCATGGAGAGAGAGCAGGCTGGCAGCTCTGGAGTGGGCGTGGGTGGAGGGATGAGAAATAAAGGAAAAGGACTCATGGACACGGACAACAGTGTGGTGATAGCAGGGAGGGGCGGATCCGGGGGCCAAAGGGCAACGGAAAACCACACAAAACAATTAACGATGTGCACAGGCGGCATAGGCACCACTTCCTTACCAGCCTCCTGACTCTACTTTAAGTGCCTCTCTTAGCAATGCTTATACCATTTTATTTGGTTTTTTCATTACCACCACGATCACCACAAGTTGAAGAAGGAGAGTAATGTAAGAACAAGTCTGCAGTTGAAATTATGGCCCTGTTTCCGGGATTCACAAACAGAAAATGCGAGCGCTAGATACCCAAAGAATCCAATTCGGAAGCACAGAGCCACAGTAGATGTGGGCCATCTGATATTGTATTCGTATTTAACCAAAGCAGAAGCAGGCAGAGTTAGGACTGGATCTGAGCTGGGGAAATAAAGCAAGACGGAAGAACTTTCATCAAATGCTGACTCAATAGCAAAACAACACTGACATCATTCATTCATCCACATAACAAATACTTACTGAGAATTTACTCTAGGTCTGGCATTGAATTGTATAAATGTTATCCCCATGGTACCTCTGAAGGATCAGAGCCTCAGATTGATCAAGTAATACACCCAGTTCCACAGGATTTGAACTCAGATCCTCACACCTTGCAGCTCGTTCTCTTTCTCTTAGGACAAGTGTGGGAGGAAGTAAAAGGGAAGAACAGGGAGATGACAGAGAGGGTGTGAGGAAGGCCTGGCCCCTAGTATCCTGACTCTGCCAACCAGATACTCACTTACTGACGCTGCATTAGCCCACAGTGTTTTAACATGCGTTTGATTCATCAAGTTTTTATAGGTAGCATTTTACAATTCACAATGATGATAACTTTTAGACAAAATGACTTAATTCTAGAACTTGAAAAATTCTCAGGGTCAGCATTTCTATATTAAGGCACACGCTAGCCAAAGAACTGTGGGTGCAGAAAGAACCAGTAAGAAACCGTGAGCTGTGTCCCTCTCCTGCTGCTTAACCACCCGGTACTGCCTGCTGGGCGAAGCCTCGTCCTGAGAACCGCTGGGGAGCAATATCACGTCTCACTCCTCTTTGCAGAATTCTAGCCCTACGTTGTACACGTGGGCTCTTTGTACCAATTGATATTGGACATTGAACACATGCTGGTTGAATGTAATACAAACTGTTTCCTCAGTTGTCCATTTCCTGAGTCATGAGTGAACATACGAATTCAACATGCAACCAGTTGGAAGTTTTTTTAGCAAAAACCACTATTTTCTTCCAAGAAAACCATAGGCCACCCTTAAAATACCTTTATTATTAATAATTTTGAATAATGCGTGGTTCTGTTTAGTTGGAAATGTTATCTAACTACAAATCACAGAGTAGCTCTTAAATATAGCAGGGGATTTCAGACTTCATACATTGGTCACCAATAAATTTGTCTCTAAACTTGACCTGCAAGTCATGGAAAGAGTTGTTCTCAGAAAGAGAAAAAAAAGTTATCTAAATACATAGGCTGACTTTTTTAAGGTTGAAATGATTTAATGTCTAGAATTTTCTTTAATATCATATGTGGTCACTGAGGAAATATGAGAAATAGGCTACCAGTTGATAGTTGGTAAAATGGGTGATACATAGAGGTTAATTATTTTATTCTCTCTCCTTTTATATATATTTGATTTTATAATAAAAAGTTTCAGTATATAATACTGAATACAATATTACAATAATACTCAAGATCATTTCTACTGCTGACTCTAAATGGTAAAAAACTTATCACCATGTTTGGGCACAAGCTTTCCCTCCAAGGAAATATTAAATATACTTTTCAGCGCTTCTCCTATTTCTTCTTCACTCAGCGTCTTAAACTCCACCAAATCCACATTGTCCTTGTAATTGAATTTTCTAAAGCTGAGGGTGAAGCCCACTAAACAGTGAACCCCATCTGGGGTCTGCAAAGAACAAAACGACTTGCTTGTGAACAAAGACGCTGGAGACGTCTGAAGGTTCTCGTTAACAGACTCGAAATCTTCAATTGTTCGAGGCTCGAGGGTAAAGGAGTAGATCTTTCGATACTTCATCTTTTCCAGGAGATCAGAATTACAAAATTCTTGGTTTGGAATGTACTGCTCTCTTCTGATTTGGTCCAGGTACCAGGTTCCTCTCTCTTCTGTCAAACGGAAGATGCAAGGCACCTGAGGCTGATCCTTCCCAGAAATTAACTCCATAGGCTGCCACATCTGGTAAGAGCGTCCAAACCCAGCATCAACTATGTAGTGTCTGCCACCCAAGGTGACCTTCAGCAGAAGGTGAATCATAGCGCTGCTGTATTTGTTGGCTTCAGTGTTGTACACATAGCCTCCCAACATCGTAGTCTCGAAACCCATGGTGGTCAGAGCCCAGTGCAGCAGGTGATTGACCTGGAGGCACCACCCACCCCGCTTCCTCCTCACCACCTGGTCAAAAATGGCCTCCAAGCCCAGTTCCATGGGCTTCCCGCAGTGGATGTCAAGGTTCTCGAAGGGAATGGCCCAGATCTGGTGCTGAAGAATGTCAGTTAATGTTTCCAGGTCCAGTTTGTTCCTGCAGTTCTTGTAACCAATTCTTTCAAAATAGGCTTCAATGTCCATGGTCCCCTAAGGCAAGGAAAATAAAGCAAGAGCACATCACGTTTCCTTTGCACTTGGATTTCTAACTACAATTCATGTATTTTAAATATCTAAGTGCAAACAGTGGTGATAAATGTCTGCACCGGAAGTCTTTTGTTTACTACTTTCATTGTATCGATTGCTTTCGCATGCTTAAGTTCGCTTACTAGTCTCAGTCACCCTGTAGAAGAGGATTATCACTGGTTCCAAGTTTTAAACATGAGAAGCTGTAAATCCAGATTAAGGGATAAGCAAAATGATAAACAGCTTATATGTGGTTTTGTTGGTAATAAATTAAAAGAAGTTCAAATTGGTGTCAATGTAAGTAGGGTTCACATTCTCGCTAGTGTGTCTCAGTGGATTGAGTGTCAGTCTGTGAACCAAAGAGTTGCTGGTTCAATTCCCAGTCAGGGCATGTGCCTAGGTTGCAGGCCATGTCCCCAATATGGGGCGCTCAAGAGGCAACCACATATTAATGTTTCTTTCCCTCTCTTTCTTCTTCCCTTGGCCTCTCTAAAAATAAACAAATAAATTAAAACATGGTTTACAAATAGTTCTAGTGCAAATAGGAGAATTATAGTGTACATTGTATTCTGGGTACCTGACCCACTCAACTTCACCTTTAGCTAAACCCACTCAAAGTTCCCCACTTAAATTCATCCCCACATTGATTTATTGATTCTTTCAATAAAAAGTTCAGGAAAATCTATCATGTGTTTTTTAAGTGATCTAATACTCACCTGCTCTCAGAAACCTTATATTTCAGTGTATGTTGGGATGGCACAAATAGTCGATTGGATAAATAAATGAAACATTCTATTTCTCGGATCATTATGAGTGCTCTGGAGAAAACGACAGCAAAGAAAGAAGATCTCACTGGATACAGTGAGATTTAATTTCAAATACAGTGGTCAAAGCAACCCTCAGCATCACCTGCAGGCTGTGAGAGAGTTAGCCACCGCCATACGTCTGGGCAAGACGATTCAGGCAGAAACAACAGACAGTTTAAAAAAGCCTTAACATGTAACCCGGGGGATCAGAGCAGAGTGAGGGAGATAGAATTTTAGGGAGTGCTTCTGAGTGGCTTTTCTTTCTGTGTGCTATTATTTTCATTTCCCTTCCCTTCCCTTCCTTTCCTTTCCTTTTGGCTCTGTGACCTCCACAATGACACTAGAACCCAGCTCAGTCCCAGGGGCAAAGGGTCAGCCAGTGATTTTCTGGATGGGAAAGAGGCTGTTAGCCAGGCCTCACCCACAGATCCCCCTTCACCAGCACTTCATGCCCTGAAGGCCTGAGGAGCCCGCCTACCATGCCCTATGCATGGAATTCAGCTGTTACAGCTGCTGAGGATTTCTGGATGGCTTTTGCTTTCATAAACTTCAGTTTTTCCCGTCCTCATGAAAAGCAGAAACTCGGACAAACTCAGACATGCAGGTGATACGTGAGTATATTTACAGTTGTCTCTGGACTTTTAAAACCCATAAAGGGCCAACAAAATAAGTCTCTGGGCAAGATGACTAGGTTGTTGATAGGAAGTTGTTTACTTTTTTTTTTTTTTTAAGTGAGAGAGGGTACAGCCAGCTGATTTGTGAGCAGAAAGCTAAAGTGAGGCCCTGGGGAAGGGAAAGAGCAATTTCTCAGAGAGAGCACACCAGGGTGCTGTGGTTGGCACCTGCCCTCCGGGCCTTGCTGCTGGGTGTGTCTGCCCCTGCAGGCCCCCTCGCCTCTGGAATTGTACACAGCTCTGCTCAGGGAGTGGTGTCCTTGCTCTGTCTGACAGTAAAGGGGTTGCTTCTTGTCATTTATGGCTCCTGGACACCCTTCCCCCTAAGCTTCCTTCCATGGCATGAAACTTCCCCCAGGAATTCCCTCCAACATTGCAGACAACGTGCCCAGCCTCCCTTTGGGATTCTTGGAGAAATTCTTATCAGCTAATGTGGAGGGAGCAGGGATGGTTACAAACCCCCTGCTGCCAGGACTGACTGGGCCCTTGGGACACGCTCAGTTGGGACAGAAGAGGTGGACATTACTGTTTCCATCATCCAACAAGGAAGTCCAGTTCCCTGAAACACACATTCTGTACACAGCTGGTTTTTATACACCTCTGTAATCCTCACGACCACCTTTGAAACAACCTCTAATTAGCTCCGTTACACTGACAGATATACTGACTTTCAGAGATGCTGGGTGGCCTGCCCAAGTCCCCACAGTTCAGGTGTGGTGTGGCTGTGACTCTAACCCACACGGTGTGCATCGGGGGTCCGCTCCCCTCGCCCTACACTGCACGGCCCCTACAGCATAAGGACTCAAAGCAGGAGTCAGCCACACCTTCTGCACCACCTCTGCACCTGCAACTCAGACACACTGTAGGGTCTGGCCTGCTGGACTCACATCTGAGGTAGGATTAAGCCCCCATTTCAAAGCAGAAAGAGTCACTCACCAAGTTCAACTAGCAGCCACACCAGGAACTAGACTGACTTCACTCCTCCCACTCAAGGCCAACTCAGGAAGTGCCCTCACTGGCTTTCCACACTGCCCCTCCCCAGGAGTCCACTTACAATCACCCAGGGATCTCTGGGAAATGTAGTTGTGGGGCCTAAGGTCATCCTTGTGCACCCCCTTCTTCAAATCTATTCAGCTGAGAAGAGGGGGGACTGACTATATTATCTGAGGAGCCGTTGTCGCACACTGTGACGGGTATGACCTCATATTTGACACAGTCCTCGCCTTAAGGATCCTGCAGCCAGCTGTCCTATGTGTAACATGGAGGTGAGAATTTTGAGAGAGTCCAGGAAAAGCAGATCCCCTAAGTTAAGGGAGGCAGAGATGGGTGTTTTAAATCACTCTCCCCAGATTTGACATTCCTTCTTCAGTTTCTGTGAGGCCCCTCGGTCTGTCTTGTTTTCCTTTTATGCCCAATCACCAGTAGCACTCACCCCCACGCCCCAGCGGTCCTTGGTAACGTTATTGAATTGACTCTGCGTACACGGAAGGAGTGTGACACATTCTGGAGGAATGTGCGGTGTTTCTGCTTGTGTTTGTAATTCACATTAATGATACTTCTCTATAACTCTTGCTGTTTCCTATGCATTTCCCTCTACACTATATTTTAAAAACGCTCTTCATTGCACAGTTGTACTGTCCCTTTGGCACTAACTGTTCTAGTTCATAGCTCTGGTGTGCTGCTGTGCAAATTTGGGAAAGCTTTCTCTCAGCCTGTTTTCAGGCAGGCTACGCCCTGGGACCCCGGTCAGCGTGGCACGACAGAGTTGAAAGACAAATACCAGAACCTTCTACTAGCCCAGGTGGTACTGCTTTGAGGCATGAACCACACTGACACTGCCTCCCGCTGTCCTCCAGTGGGATTTAGCTCCCAGTGTCTATAGGAGACCGTTCTGCGTGGCGTGGGCCCAGCTCCCACTCGGAAAGGCCAGTGGAAAGCAAGGTCTGGCACACAGGACCCACGCCCATGGATAGGTTCTCCCGTGGGGAACCAGGCCTGCATTGTACCTAGGCCACTTTGGGACTTGCTTTTTGCTAAAACTCCCTCACCCTGAACTGAGGCAGCAAACTTTTACTGCATATCTTTAAAGTAACTTCCTAAAATCTATGCTAAACCTTCCAAGGATGAGTGTAACCAATTCACCCACTTTTCCCTTTACATTTGCAAATATCCTTCATTTTTGATGTATTTGGCAACATCCTCTCCGTTGTTGTCTGTAAAAGGTAACCACCTAAAGTGAATCTGTGCATAGCAAATGAGGACCATCCTCCATGTAATGTGCCCAGAAAAGAATAAAAGCCTGTCAAGGCAAGGGTCAAGGCACTCTCCCCTTGAGAGAGTGACTGTGCCGTCCCTTTTCCTCCACAGGTTTCGGTAGTCCGTGTGAATTTATCTCAACTCAGCTGCAAAGTCACGGACACTGCAGGCCGGTGTCCACATCAAGTGTCCACTGAGGTCACCTGCCACTCCACTAGGAACTCCTCACTACCTCTCAAACTACCCCAGCCTCTGCCTTTCCCACTCCCGTGCTGGGCTTTCAAAAATCACTTCCCAAATAAGCTACTTAAACAAAGGCAAACCCTCATTGCAAGGTCTGATTTTAGAGGAAACCAACCTGGGACTATTTAACTAGGCAGAACCACTGGTGAAGGACACTTAGGTACGCTCAGCTTCCCGTAGCTGCAGACACCAGTGTGATACTTTCCTGCAGGTGCCCTGTCGATGGACATGAGAGCTTTACATGGATACACATCACGGATGGGACATGCTGGGCGACGGGGCATAGGTGTGCTCGATTTCGCTGAGCCTGACTGTTGTCTTGTGTAGAAAGATTCCTGTTTTCCTCATATCGTGGTTGACACTTTCTGTGTCAAACTGCAGTGTCCACCCGTCTCATGTGTCCGAGGCGATACAGCTCAGTGTTGTTTTAATTGGCACTTCTCGGATGACCGGTGCGTCTGAGAAGCTCTTCACATGCCTATTGACCCTCTCAACTTCTTCTTTGTGAAGTACATGGCACGGTGTTGAGGAAGAACTCCGCTGTCATAATCACCAGAGCACAGCAGAGATAAAGCTTGGACACAGAGCAGATCTTGCTACAAAATTATTGCAGGGAGAAGATATTATCCCAGAATGCAGCTTCGGGGCTGGACCATTTTGGAACAAATCTTGGGAATGGAATTGTTCAATGAAATATAGGCATTGTCCTCTTCATTCATGGAAATTTAATACTTGGCAATAAAATCCATGACAAATTCATGATTTTGAGAATACTACTATCATTTTAGCTAAAGGAAAAAAGGCCCAGGAGAATCTCCAGCAAAAACTGTCACAGGAATCCGACCGAGATCCTGAGTCTTGAGGTTAAGGGACAGTCAGGCCTGAGTCATGGCTCCCGGCCTCTGAGGGCTGGAAGAGCTGAGATCACACAGCCGGGGTGTCAGTGGGCTTGAGGACCACCGTCTGCAACAGAATGTGCCTTCGAACGTTCAGGCTAAATGCTGACCACTTCCTGTGGACGGACAGCACACTGGGGAATACTTGAACTGCCACTGAGCACTCTCCTCACCCCAGAAGGGACACAGATGGAGAAGCAAACTAGGAGGAGTGATAATGATAACAAGAAGGTAAGCTCTCTCAATTCCAGTATGAGGAAGTTGTGAACTTCGAGAGCATACTCTTTTTCTAAAACAATAATCAAATTAGTTATTAAATTATAACAATTCTAATGTGTGCTCTTTTTATTTTAAATCTGAAAGCATGCTAGAGCATTTTTATCTCCTTGCAAAAAAATTCATTTAAGAGACCTTTGTTTTCACATAGGAAGATTGAAGTAAAATCTCCCCCTTTGATTTCGGAATCCACGGAAGACACTGGCCCCTAATTCAAGATATTTTCGGCCCTGGCTGGTGTGGCTCAGTGGATCGAGTGCCCATCTGTGAACCAAAGGGTTGTTGGTTCCACTGCTAGTCAGCGCACATGCCTGGGTTTCATGTTAGGTCCCCAGTTCAGGGTGCACGAAAGGCAACCACACATTGACGTTTCTATCCCTTCCTTCCCTTCTCTCTAGAAATAAAGAAAATCGTTTACTAAAAACAGGTATTTTTGTTGTTATTTAATAAATTGGTTTTAAAATTGGTTACCACGATTTCTGGTTTCTGTTCTAACAGGTAAAATTTTTGGAGTCAACTCTCACCGTTTCACAGAAAATCAACAACTCATGGAAATAAAAAAGACCCATCAGAGTTTCAAGGTCATGAAGCAAACTGCTGAAGTCGAGAGATGGGTGCATATACAGAGCCACAAATTACTGGCAACTGATGCCCACAATTAGAAGCCCATGGCTGAAGCTTGCAATTCAGAACACTTGAAAACCTCATTTGAAATATTCCTGGAGACTCCGTGTAGACTAGTTTGACAGTTACTAACTCCAGAGGCTCAGTCTGAGGGAGGCTTCCCCCCTTTATTGAGTGTTCCCTCCTGAAACCCACCGGGTTTTCACTGTGAAGACCACAGAAAAATCTCCTTGTGCTTTTCATAGGAGGAGGAAATGCAATCATTTGGAAGTAAGTCCTGAGCAATCTGTCCTCCCTTTTCCTTCAAGGAAAATCATCAGAGCCCAGTTACAGTGAGGTAAGGAAGATACCCTGCTCCAATCTTCTGTAGCTTCCCTTCATTACTTACCTAAGGGAGAAAAAGTCGAGAAGTGCTTTTGAAGGTTACGCTTCGGTGTCCAGCCCAGGCTGACTTACAGTGGGAGACTAATCGTATGGAGCTGCAGAACACTTCTCTCCTCCTCATCCCGTATAACCACATTGATAAGTCTACTGTATATAACAGAGAATTCAGCCAAAAAATACAAGTTTCAGATTCTATTCAATGAGGAATTTCTAGGCAATCCCAGAGATAAAAGGGGAGACAAAAACAAGGACTCTAAAGGAAATGGAAACCTGGGACGTCTACAGCCACAGCAAACAGTAAACATAGCATACGCCTAGCCAAATAAACATAAGCCCTCACACTAAAGGCCTGCACCCTCAGTTAGCATTGCCTACCTCAATCATCGTGTCTAGCTGCCACATAGCAACTGTGAGGCATGGTAACATATGAGGAAACACCGTCTGAAGAAACAAATCAGGCATCAGAATAAGATTCAGATATGGCAGAGATTTTGGAGTTACCAGAGTGGGAATTTAAAAGACCTGTAATGAATTAATATGCTAAGGTCTCCAGTGAAAACATAGACAACATGTAAGACTAGATGGCTATTGGAAGTGTTGCAAGCATAGAGATTAAAACTCTAAGAAACAATCAAAAGGAAATGTTAAAAATACAAAAACTAACAGGATAAAGAAAGTTTTGACGTCTCCTCATTAGCTTGAATGTGGCTAAAGAATGATTGACTGTGCTTCAAGGTATGTCAACAGGAAACTGAAATGCAAAGAGAAAAAAATAACACCCCAAAATAGAGAATATTCATGACTTAGGGACAATTATAAAAGGTATAGGATACATGTGATAGGATACACAAAGGAAAAGAGAGAGAAGCATAAAAATATTTAAATTAATAATGGCTGAATATTTATTTTCCAGAATTAATGACAGACACTAAACTGCAGATCTAGGATTCTCAGAGAACACCGTGATCCAGGGCGAGTATCCAGAAACAGACACCTGGGAATATCATACTAAAACTGCAGAAAAGCAGAACAAAGAGAAAATCTAGAAAAAAGCTAGAGGAAAAAAGACATGTTTCAATAGAGGAACAACAGGTAATATATTAAATTTCTTTTCAGAAACCATGCAAGCAAGGAGTAAAATATTTAAAATGTTGAAAGAATAAACCCACCAATTTAGAATTCCAACAAAATTGTCCCTCAAAGGTGAAAGAAAAATAAAGATGTCTGCAGACTAACAAAAACCAAGTTCATTTCTCACCAGTTGGTCTGCCTTGCAAGAAATGTTAAAAGAACTTCTTCAGAGAGAAGGATGATATAGGTCAGAAACTCGAAAGTACATAAAGAAAGGGAAAAATAAAAGAAAAAATGAGGTAATGGATGTTTAACTAGACTTACTGTGATGATCATTTTGTAATTATATACAAACCTGAAATCACTATGTTGTACACCTGAACTAAGATAATGTGTTCACTATACCTTAATTTTAAAAAATCAAGTTGTAAACTTAAAAATAAAATAAAATAAAATGTTCCATTCACTATTAAAAAAAAAGAAGAGGAAAAATAAAGGAAGGTTAAAAAGGCTTTTACTTTTCTTATTTTTAATGTATCTAATAGGTATAGTTTGTTCAAAATAACAACAGCAACAATGGGTTGTGTGGTTACAGCTCACAGATAAGTGACATGAATGACAAGTGTGATGGTGGATGTGAAAGAAGGACTGGAATACTGTGTTATAAAGTGCCTGCATCACAGCGTTGTTTGGAAGTGGACACACATTAGTTGGGAATGTATGCTGCGAACCCCTGGTCAAGTGGTGCAAACATTTGAAAAGTAAGTATAATTGACATGCTGGGAGATGAGAGACATGGAATCCTGTAAGATGTTCCGTTAAAACTAAGAAGGCATAATTGGACTTCCGGCCAAGATGGAGGCATAGGTAGACATACCGTTCCTCCTCGCACAAACTAAAGAAGGACAACAAATTTAAAAACAAAAAACAACCAGAACTGACAAAAATGAACTATATGGAAGTCTGACAACAAAGGAGTTAAAGAAATATTCATCCAGACCCGTAGGAGGGGTGGACATGGGCATCTGGGGTAGAGAGGACTCGTGGCAAGGTGGCGGATGGCAGACCAGCCAGGCAGCAGCTGGTGAAGTAGGTGATCTCACATTTGCATGCAGATAAACTGGGAGGAACAACTGGGGAGCGAGATAGACCGTGCAACCCAGGGTTCCAGCACAGGGAATTACAGCCTCAAAACCTCTGACTGAAAACATCAGTGGGGGTTGAGGCAGCAATGGGAGAAACTCCCAGCCTCACATGAGAGTTTGTTAGAGAGACCCACAGGGTCCTAGAATGTACACAAAACTACCCACCTGGGAATCAGCACCAGAAGGGCCCAATTTGCTTGTGGGTAGCAGGAGAAGTGACTGAAAACTGTCAGAGAGCAGAGCAAGTGACACTGTTCCCTCTCAGACCCCTCCCCCACATATAGCACAGCCACTTACAGCACAACGCAGCGATGTGGGTTGCCCTACCTGGTGCGTAACTCAGGCTCTGCCCCTTACTACATAACAGGTGCATGGAGACAAAAAAACAGCCCAAATGAAAGAACAGATCAAAGCTCCAGAAAAAATACAACTAAGCAATGAAGAGATAGCCAACTTATCTCTTCACAATTCAAAACACTGGTAATCAGGATGCTCACAGAAATGGCTGAGTATGGCCTCAAAATAGAGGAAAAAGTGAAGACCATGAGAAGTGAAAAAAAGGAAAAAAGTACAGGGAACCAACAATAACAGGAAGGACACCGGGACACAAATCAACGGTGTGTGCCAGAAGGAAGAAATAAACATTCAACCAGAACAGAATGAAAAAACAATAATTAAAAAAATGAGGAGAGTCTTAGGAATCTCCAGGACATCTTTAAACCTTCCACCAACTGAACCATAAGGGTGCCAGAAGGAGAAGAGGAAGAGCAAGAAATGGAAAACTTATTTGAAAAAATAATGAAAGAGAACTTACCCAATCTGGCAAAGGAAATAGACTTCCAGGAAGTACAGGAAGCCGAGTCCCAAAGAGTTGCACCCAAGGAAGCACACATCAAGGTACATCATAATTAAGTTATCCAAGATTAAAGATAAGGAGAGAATCTTAAAAGCAGCAAGAGAAAAGGAGACAGTTACCTACAAAGGAGTTCCCATAAGACTGTCCGCTGATGTCTCAAAAGAAACTTTGCAAGCAAGCAAGAAGCAAACTGGCAAGTAGTATTCGAAGTCATGAAAGGCAAGGACCTACATCCCAGATTACTCTAGCCAACAAAGCTATCATTTAGACTAGAAAGGCAGATAAAGTACTTCCCAGATAAAGTCAAGTTAAAGGAGTTCATCATCACCAAGCCTTTATTATATGAAATGTTAAAGGGGCTAATCTAAGAAAAAGAAGATCAAAAACTAGGAACAGTAAAATGACAACAATCTCACAACCATCAACAACTGAACCTAAAGAAAAAAGAAAGAAAGAAAACAAAAACAAACTAAGCAAACAACTAGAACAGGAACAGAATCACAGAAATGGAGATCACCTGGAGAGTTATCAGCCCCGAGGAAGAGGGGAGAGAATTGGGGGAAAGATACAGGGAATAAGAAGCATAATTGGCAGGGACAAAATAGACAGAGGAAGTTAAGAATAGTATAGGAAATGGAGAAGCCAAAGAACTTACACGTATGACCCATGGACATGAACAAAGTCAGGCGATGGAGAATGCAGGTGGGAGAGGGTGTGCACACAGAGGGGAATGAAGGGGGAGAAATGGGACAACTGTAATAGCATAATCAATAAAATATATTTTAAAAATAAATTAAATTAAATAAAACTAAGAAGGCAGAGAAGACAGGAAAATAATAATTTCAAAAATGAAACAAACAGAAAATAGTTAAAAATATCATTGATACTAATTCAACTATATAAATAATCCCTTAAATGTGAATGGTATAACTACAATAATTAAAAGACATGCTATCTTCCCAGACTGAAGCAGGAGAAATGAAAAATCTGAAGAGAACGATTACTAGGAATGAAATTGTGTCAGTAATCAAAAAAAATGCCAACAAACAAAATCCTGGACCAGATGGCTTCACAAGTGAATTGTACTAAATATTCAAAGAAGAACGAACACCTATCCTTCTCAAACTATTTCAAAAACTGAAGACATGGGAAGCTCCCAAACTCATTTTCACGAGGCCAGCATTACCCTAATGCCAAAATCAGACAAACACACTATAAAAAAAGATAATTAAAAACCCATATTCCTGATAAGCATGGATGCAAAAATCCTCAACAAAATATTAGCAAACCAAATCCAACGCTACATTATAAACACCACACACCACGACCAAATGGGATTTACTGCTGGGATGCAAGGCTGGTTCAATATTCACAAATGAAAAACATGATCTACCACATAAACAAAATGAGGATGAAAGCCATGTGATCATATCAATAGATGCGGAAAAAGCATTTGACAAAATGCAGCAACCATTTGTGATAAAAATTCTCAGATAAGTGGACACAGAGGCAACATACCTCAACATAATAAAGGCACACATGACAAACACAGTTAGCATCATGCTCAACAGTAAAAAGGTGAAAGCTTTCCTTTAAGATCAATAACAAAACAAAAATTCCACTCTCACCACTTTTTCCAGACAAGAAAAAATAAATAAAAGGCATCCAAATAGGAATGAAAGAAAAAAAACTGTCCTTTGCAGATGACACAATACCATATAGAGAGAATCCTAAAGATTTCACCAAAAACCATTAGAACTAATAAATGAATTGAACAAAATTACAGAATACAAAGTTAATATTCAGAAATCAGTTGCATTTTATAGAGCAATAATGAACTATCAGGAGGAGAAATTAAGAAAACAATCTCCTGTATAATTACATAAAAAAATACCTAGGAATAAATTTAAATGAGGAGGTAAAAGACCTGTACTCGAAAAACTGTAAGATTGCTGAAAGAAAGAAGATACATATGATATATATAAATGGAAGGAAAAAAATCCGTGTTCAGGGATTGGAAGAATTGACATTGTCTAAATGTCCACAGTACTCCAAGCAAGCTATAGTGTAATCCCTGCCAAAATAACAATGGCATTTTCCTTCTTCTTTAATATATTTTATTGATCATGCTATTATGGTTGTCCCAATTTTCCCCCTTGACCCCCCTCCACTCACTACCCCCGTTCCCTCCAGCAATCCTCCCCTTAGTTCATGTCCATGGCTCATGCATGTAAGTTCTTTGGCTACTCCATTTACTATACTGTGCTTAACTTCCCCCTGTCTATTTTGTACCTAGAAGTTTTTGCTTATTAATTCCTGCAACTTTTTCCCCATTTCCCCCTTCTCCCTCCCAACTGATAACCTTCCAAATGATTTCTATAGCTATGATTCTGTTCCTGTTCTGCTTGTCTGCTTAGTTTGTTATTTTGTTCAATTATTGATCATTGTGAGTTTATTGCCATTTTAATGTTCATTATTTTTTCTTATTTTTCTTATAAAATTCCCTTTAGAGTTTCATATAATAATGGCTTGGTGATGATGAACTCCTTTAGTTTTACCTTGTCTGGGAAGCACTTTATCTGCCCTCCATTCTAAATGAAAGCTTTGCTGGACAGAGCAATCTAGGTTGTAGGTCCTTGCTTTTCATCACTTTGAATACTTCTTGCCAGTCCCTTCTAGCCTGCAAAGTTTCTTTTGAGAAATCAGCTGACAGTCTTATGGGAACTTGTTTGAGGGTAACACTCTTCTTTTCTCTTACTGACTTTAAGATCCTCTCTCTATATTTAACCTTTGGCATTTTAATTATGATGTGTGTTGGTGTGGTTCTCTTCGGGTCCATCTTGTTCGGGGATCTCTGTGCTTCCTGGGCTTGTATGTCTATTTCCTTCACCAAATTAGGGAAGTTTCCTTTCATTATTTTTTCAAATAACTTTTCAATTTCATCCTCTTCTCCTCTGGCACCCCTATGATTCAGATGTTGGTATATTCAGAGATGTCCCAGAGCCTCCTTAGCCTATCCTCAGTGTTTTGAATTTTTTTCCTTCTTGTTGTTCCGATTGAATGTTTTTTTCTTCCTTGTGTTCCAAATTGTCAATTTTATTCTCAGCTTCATCTCCTCCACTGTTGGTTCCCTATAGATTTTTCTTTATGTCACCTATTGTAACCTTCATTTGTGCCTGGGTCTTTTTTCTGCCATTGAAGTACCCAGTGAGTTTCAGGAGCATCCTGATAACCAGTGTTTTGAACTCTGTCTCTGATAGGTTGCTTCTCTCCATTCTCTTTAGTTCTTTTTCTAGAATTTTGATGTCCTCTTTCATTTGGGCCATGTTTCTTTGCCTCATCATTTTGGCAGCTTCCTTGTGTTTGTTTCTGTGTATTAGGTAGAACTGCTTTGACTCCCTGTCTTAGTAGCGTGACCTATTGTAGGAAAGCATAATTGTATGTTGCATGGCGGGGAGCCTTAGGTGATCACCAGGCTGGGTCAACTCCTGTCACTGGTCTGTGGCTCTGTGTGGGGAAAGGCTCAGAGAGGAGGCAATGTCACTGCCTGGCCACTGGAGATTCCCCAGGAAGAAGATGTTTCCCACTACTCACCCTGTTGCCATTCACTTCACTTTCTCCCCGTATGCCTCTGGTGATTTTTCAGCTGTTACCCTGGTGCTGAATCCCACAGTGGGTGGATCTGTGTGAGTCTAAAGTCTGTTGTGTGCCCTGTAAGAAGAGTCTCTTGAGAATCCTGCAGTTTCTTCCACCACTCCACCCCCCACAGATTTTTACACCCAGAACTTATGGAGACTTACCTTCTTGGTGCTGGAACTCTGGGCTGGGTAGTCTGGTCTGAGGCTGGGATCCCTCGCCTCCCAAGGTATCCCTTCCAATTTTTATCCACCACATGTGGATGTGGGACCGCCCCGTCAGGTCTCCACACATCTGTGCATCTCCGCCCCTCCTACCTGTCTGGATGAACGTGGCTCCTTTAAATCTTTGGTTGTCAGACCTCCAAACACCTCAATTTTGGACAATTCTGGGTGATACTTGTTTTGTAGTTTAGTTGTAATTTTCATTGTAGTTGTGTAAGGAGATAAGGGGTGTTTCTCTTTGCCTCCATCTTGACCAGAGGTCACCAAGGGCATTTTTCACAGAATTTTAAACTTATAAACTCTTTATGTTTAAAAGTTTCCTTTATCTTATTATTATCAACATATTCATTTATATGTTTTAAAAATTCATTTGTGATTTCATTTTTACAAGTAATTTTTAATCTGTCTGGGAATTTATCTTGGCTCTTGTTAGAGACCCATCTCATCCCATTCCCCAAATAGCTAGTCAACTGCCCAATAGCATTTATTGCATCATCTGTGTTCTCCCCATTGAACTGAAATGTGTTTTTTATTCTGTTGTGAATTCTTACATGTATTTGGATATATTTCTCTTGTATTTCATTGACAGGTTTCTCTTCCTGCTCCGACACTATGTTATCTTAGTTACTTAGCTTTATAACAAGTTTTAATGTATGGCAGGCTAGCTTTGATTTATGTTTTTATGTTTGGACAAGGACTTTCTGAACGCCGTAGGACTTCTAGGGTGAAAGCAGCAGGTTCAGTAAGCAGCACCCAAACAGAGGCCAGCAAACTCATTCTATTGAGCGAGACAGTCGAGGCGTATTTATAAGTATCTCTGGTAGTAGTAATAATCTTAGTCTCAGTGTGGACATTGCCAGCACTTGTGATTCAAATTGTTATCCTTGCTTAGACTGCTGATCTGTGGATCACTTGGGAGTTAACAGAACTGTGATAATAATTCACCCTGAATTGAGCCGAGGGCAAACTCCTGTATGTGGAGATTGCTATTAAAACCTGAGTAGACAGGAGCTTGCTGGTTTGGAAGAAGTAGCTAATGGAAGTAGCTACCTTTTTAATATTTAAATTGAGAAAGATGTTTCTCCCATAGAGTGAAAGGGAATTCTATTTACACATACATCATCTCAAACACATCCCACATCCTGGCCTCTACACACACTGCTTCGTAATCGGAGAAGGCAGATACCCTCAGGGAGGCAAAGTGCTGACCTGCTGTGAGGCTTGTCATCAGTCAGGCTGAGGTTCCCTTCCAGATGGGGTTTTGGCTGATGTTACCCTTTTATTCATGATGAAATTGATCTTCATCAAAGATTACTTTTTCTCCTGGCTAGTGTGGGCCCGGGGTGGGGGGGTTGCGGGGAGCGGGAGAAGCAACCACACATTGATGTTTCTCTTCCTCTCTTTCTCCCTCCCTTCCCCTCTCTCTAAAAAAGGAATAAAATCTTTTTTAAAAAGATTACTTTTTCTTTTAAACTGAACAATATACCTTTAGTTTTGCTTTACATGTTTTATTAATTCTTGGGTCCGGATCGGCAGCTTGGAGTGTTAAAGGAAGCCAATCGTTGTGAGGCTAAACGGGTGAAGAGCAAACATCATTAATAAGCTAGAAGATCAAGTTCAGGAAGAGCTCACCAGACTATTTTCAAACCCATTTTTCAAAAGTAATTTTTTTAGTTTACCAACAATTTTGTCTCTTCTTGTATTCTCTAACCAACAATTTAATCATTCAGGTATTTAAACAGTAATTATAAATGCAGACAACTGTAATTGAATAACAATAAAAATTTAAAATAAATAAATAAATAGTAATTATAAAGCCTTTTTACATAATGACCCACTACCAAAACCATAGCATCTGGGGATGACGGATGTGAGGTATTCGAAGAATAATAAGAAATGCAAGAAGCACATGCATGGGACAGAGAAATAGTATATATCATCTTAAAGGAAAAAATGATTTCATATACTTTTTCAAAGCCAGGACAGACAGAGGCTTCTGTGTTCTAGTTTGTATTCATTGGTTTGTGAAATGAAAGTCTTGTTTTTATTTGACCAACGGTTGAGATCTATCCGGATATCTGCTAAGTAGGGCTCTTGGTCATAAAGTGAATAGCTTTATGGATCCTGAAATAGCTCTTCCCTTTTCCACATATTTGGTGCTTTTCAGTTTTACATAGGAAATCAAACAGAATCACCTATTTTTTGCCAATTTGAGTTGGATAAAATTATAGATCATAAAAATCAGCCCCAAATATTACATAAGCCATATTGCAATGCCCTTCGAATTTTTTCCTTCATTTCATGTCCTTTTCTTGTGTCCTGAAAAATACAAAGCTAAGACACCTGGCACAATGTCTGTTGTAGCATGGGGTCTCAAAATTAATGTCCTCAACTTATTATGTAAAAGATATTTTAAAGGGGAAGACATTAGCATTCATTATTTGGAAAATTATGTGAGATAAAGGAAGACACAGGGAGTATTGTAAAATAACTTTCCACGTGTGTAGTCACTTCTTATCCTTACACTTCAGTCGGGAGGACATAGAACACGCGGGTCAGAATGTACATACGCCAGGCACCAAAAGTTTGTAGGTTTGATTTCCCGGGGCGGGGGGTGGTGCCTAGGAAAGCAACTGATCTGTGTGTGTGTGTGTGTGTCTCATCAATAAATACATCCTCAGGTGAGGATTTCTTAAAAAAAAGAATGTATATGCACACAAACACACGACTTCAAGAGATGGTGGTATTATTTCATATTCTTTACTCCCTAAATCGCAAGAGTACTGAGAGTTCAGTGTTTTGAACGAAGTGATGCATGAGCCTCTTCTGTCAGATTTGGACAGTTGCGTGCATCTACGGTCGTGTGCTGAGTACCTGCATAGGGCTCTCAGACTATTCACCAAGAAGCAATGGACGCTGGCAATGGACACAGAAGCCGTGTGTGCTGGTGTGTGGGAGAGCCAGCATGTGTATGTCTCTAGGTGCCTGATAAAACACCAAGAAATACAGCCTTGGCTGGTGTGGCTCAGTGCGCTGCAGTGTTGTCCTGTAACCAAAAGGTTGTGGATTTGATTCCTGGTCAGGGCACATGCCTGGGTTGCAGGTTTGATCCCTAGTCAGGGCACATAGGATCCCTGGTCCAGGCATGTATGGGAAACAACCAATCGATACTTCTCTCTTGCATCAATGTTTTTCTCTCTCCCTTCCTTTCTCCCTTCCTCTCTCCCTTAAAGGCAATGAAAAAATGTCCTCCAGTGAGGGTAAAACAAAATGAAATACAAGAAATACAGTGTTAAATACCAAATTAGGTTCTAACAATTAATTTTAATAGATGTGAGAAACAGACCTTCCCTGAAGGTTTCATCCTATTGGTGATTTCAGAGTGAGAAAAGAACTGCTCTTTCCAAAAGTTTCTTTGTGAAAAGGAGTCTCATGGGCCTCAACCACTCTAGGGAATCTGGTGCACCCAGGTGACAGGAATGGAAGTCCAGTGCCCACTTGTGCCTGGGAGGCGGCAGCAGCTGTGGGCGCACCAAAGGACAGGGGAGACGCAGAGGGAAGAGGGGCCAAATGAGGAGAGCGTTGTGCTGGGGCAGAACCTCAGCAGATGACAGAGCAGAGGACATTTTTATTAGCTGCCTTGAGTGCAGAACACTGGGGACAGGAAACAGCGTCTAAAATGGATATTTGGAAAGTTTTCTGTCAGATGTTTATTATATAAAAATCGCTTTATTTCTCCCTTTAGAGGATATGTAATAAAAATTAACTGTACTCTGTCAAAGTACAACCGTCCAAACCTGAAGAGGGTTTTTATAGAAATTTATTTGGGCCAAACAGAGGATGTGCCTGGAAGCAAGATTTCAACAGACTGAGAAAATGCTTCTCGGAATGGCCGTTTGCAGCTCATTTTGTGCATTTAGAATTAAGGAGGGAACATAAAGAAGATTACATGAAGGTGGGAGAAATTGAGGTAGGGCTTCTGTGTTCTCTTGAGGGTATTTTCACTTCTGAGGGGCCTGAAAAGAGCTGTTCCAAGGTGTGTTAACTTAGATGCACAGAAACAACGGGCAGCGCTTGCTTAAGGCAAAGATTAAAACTTTCACTAGAGAAGTTATAGGCCTGGGGTGCAGCTACCCGCTGTGACCTGCCCACTCGGAGTTTAGCATCAGATCACCCCGTGAGGTTACTTTCAGTTAGATTTATTACAGAGCCCCTCTTTTTTGTCCACAGCTGCATGTATATAAGTGTATCTCTCATTACAGTGGAATTGTGATGTTTATATCTCTGTACTATTTTTCTTTTCCCCAGGCTTTGCATTAGCCAGGACTTCCAGAATAATGTTGAGGGAGGGAATTAAAAACAAAACAAAACAAAACAAAAAACAGAGAAGGTGGGAAATGGGAGAGAGAAGGGGAGGGAGCGATGAAGTATCTGAAGCAAGACATGGAGGAAATGAAACCACAGGATAAAAGAATAGGAACCACAAGGATACGGGTTTCAGCTGCTCTCAGACAACTACCTCTCTGCTCACAGTGGGACCACCTCCCCTCAAGGACGTGGGCCGTCTCTACAGAGGCTTGGCTCAGACTGCTGTGACCTGTGCGCCCAGTCCTGCCCGGCCTTCTTCCCCTTCGCTCGTTGGGCCCCAGGGAACGGAGGCTGGCCCGGACTAGCTGGGAGATCTGGGGGGAACCCCTCGGGCTTCTCGGCAACATCCTCTTAAAGGTGATTTATCTATACCCACAATGTCCTCACCTGATGACACAAAGCAAAACATTTGAAGAACTTGGCTCCTTTAGAATTACAGATATCTGGATACCTGTTTAATTAAGGACATCACAGACAAAGATGACAGAGAAATGATGGAGTAGGAGGTAATACTACAACATCCAAAATTGTTAGGGGACTGTTTTGTGTAATATGTGAGATACTCCTTCACATTAGCAAGAATAAGACAGGAGTCTTAGCAAAAAAAGGCAAGAAGATGAGCAGACAGTTTACTGAAGAAAGACTCCAAATAGCCACAGCAAATAAAGAGAGGCTCTAATTCATCAGAAGTCAGAGAATTGCTACTCACAAAAGCAGTTGGATACTCACTCCCGTAAGACCCACAAGATATGAAAAAGCTGGGTAAGGCCGAAAGAGTCATCATCCCTTTACCTTTGATGAACGTGGGCGGCTTGGCTGGGCGACCATTCTGGAAAGTGAGGTGGGGGCACTGATCAAATATATCTGTGTGTGTGTGTACAAATACACACACGCGGGCCTGGGTGAGAATCCCTTTCTAATACATTTCAGAGGCAGACTTTCTGAGCAGTGTATCGAATTCTAATGGATTGCAGACGCTGCATCTGAGATATGTTCCTCACAAATTCCCACCAGTTCCAAAGAGGGTTCTGAAGACACTCATGTACAGTAATGCCCGCGGTGACAGGAGTAGGAAGCAACCAAGGAGCGTGGGTGGGTAAGTACTGTACCGCAGAGTTAGCAGGAACAGAATAGGCGCACACGGGCACACAGATTAGAATCCAAAAGCTATTGTTGCGTGAGAAAGTATGAAACAGAATGAGATCCATTAATGTGAGTTTAAAAGATATGCATACACACTAACAATATCATTTTATTTGTACAGGTTTCTAGACACGTGGAAGGAAAGGCTTTTCATTTCGAAGGAGGGAGTCCGAGCGCCCGGCCTTAGAGGCGACCACGCCCTCGCCGTCTCCCGGGGCGGCGGGGGAGAATCTGGCAGCGCCGGTCCAGTCTGGCAGAGGAGAGCTGTCAGGACGGCTCTGTTCACCGGTCCCAGCTGCGAAACTGGTCTCGCATTTCTGTTTTCAAGGTGTCTGTGTAAACCTGTGCAGACAGATGAGAAACAGAGACAAGGAGTGAGTGTTCTCTGGGGCGGCTCTGCCACTGCGTGCAAAGCTTACAGACGCGCTACCGCACCGGGCACCGGTTCCGTAAGAGCTCGGAGCGGGTTACCGCACTTCCTGCGGGAGACCTCCAGAATCAGATTTCACCCATCTGTTCTGTTCATTACGTAATGTTAAAGAAATCACTTTTAAAATTCTCCAACACCAATAAAGTGTTCAGTGTGCCGTAATTTTTCTCACAGTGTGTGTTTGCAACCAGTATTCCTCACAGTGTGATGGGTGCGGTTTCTCGAGGGAGAGATGATGTAAGTCAAGGTGGTCTTTTTACCCTCTGACGTGCCTGATGTCCTTTCTCTCTGTGTCTGTCTCTCTCTTCCCCCACCCCATTAGTGTGCTGAAACTTCCCTGAACCCCGGGACTTCCACAAGGCCGGGTGATGGCCTGCAGCAGTGTGTGCCAGGGCTCCTGCGCTGCAGCCAAGAGGCACTGGAGCTGGTTTCAGGCCACCACCAGGACCCAGGTCTGCATGTCACCTGGCACACAGGTGCGTGAGATTCTTTCTGGGTCCCTCGGCATATGGCTCCCACAAGGCACGTTGTCTGTGGTAGGGCACCAAATTGTAGCATTGAGGAGGGGAAAGGAAGGGACGTCTTATTCTGCCACAATGTCGATGTCATTCCTGCTGATCTTATTTATATGTCTGCTAAGGAATTGTCCAAATTCCTTATTAACCTGGTTTAAATTTTTTTTAATTATAAAGTTAATGTCCTTACTGCTGTAGACAATGTAGAAAAAAAATAGAAAATAAAAATTTCCCACAATCTTGCTATTCAGGACAGCTACTTTCAACATTTGGTGAATATATGAGACTATATGTTTTTTTGCCACTAAAAATTTGAGATTATATGTTGTATTTATTTATTTACTTATACATATAACTTGTTCTAAGAGAGTTTCGATTTGGTTTATATGAACACACAGGAAATAAAATGAAATAATGAGTGGAGAAGGAAGAGGCCAAAAGCAAACCGAGACCAGAAGAGAAGAGAAAGTGAGACATCAGGTCAAGACACATCACACAACGAGCTCTGGTACATTTTGGGGAAGTGGGCAACGCGTCAGGCTCTAACCCACCAGCAGCCAATGCAAAACTCGGTGTCATGGCTCTTAGAGGCCATAAGATCCCTATCAGCACGAAATCAGGTGATACGTAGCTCCTGTTGCTAGTGGGCTGTAAGAACTCCTCCCACACACCAGCACTCAGTGGGCAGTGTGTAACAGAGTGACCAGGAGCCTCCCTAATGTTTCCCCGTGACTACAACCCTCTCCTTCAAGGAGCTCCTTCTACTATCATTCCATATAAGAGCATGGCGTAATATAAAAGTGGAATTCAGGTGAAGCAGCCACTAAGGGCCAGACAACTCAGCCCTACGGGAAATCTGTTGTAGCTTGCTGTCTGGACTGATGATAGAGTATTTGTTGTAACATTTGCAGGAGCTGCAGCAAGAAGTCAGGGTTGGGGGCGCTAGAACATACTATCGTCTATTATATATAAATGTTAAAAGTCGTAAGTCAAGCTGACATGTTGCTAAGTACAGGGTATTCTCTCTCCCTCTCTCTCTTTCAATTGAAGAGCATAACTATTTGAGTTCAAATATTTTTATAAGTCTTGTAATTTTGTCTCTACTCAGAGTAATATTTAATAAATAATTTCACAAAGAAAAACTTAAATGTGTACCCTATTTATGTTTTTTATTTGAGTATTTTTATTAAAGCTTATTTAAGTGAACTCTATTGAATGTTTTGCCAAATTTAGCTGCTGGAGACCATAGGCCTCCAGCCTATGGCCTCATAGGCCTAACCATATGCCTCAATTACACTCTATTTTGGTACAGAATGTAAATTTATTCAATTAAAATAGGATATTCATTAACAAATTTTCTTCTACAAGTTATGATATTACAATTACAGAATTTTTAAATTAAATCTTGTTCTTTTAGTTCTCATTGTTTAATTTGTTTAATTTTTCTTTCTCTTGCAAAGATACATTTCAATATCTTCCTTTTGGTAGTTTTTGTTTTCAAAAATTGCAATTAATGAAAAGCTTTAACAGGTAAATTTCCCAGGGGTGCTTAACTTGTTAAATTACATTTAACTTAAAATTTCCAACTAGTTTCAAACAAAAAATTGCTCTTTGGAGGCCCGCCATTTCTACACACAGCTGCTGGTGGGGAGCCAATAGAGGACATGTATAGTTCCACGCTGCTGTTTTGGTTCCTTTCATTCAACGTCAGTTTTACACCATCGTTTTGTACTTCAGTAATTCTAACTCTGGGCGCATTTATGTAAATATTGGGAAGTATAACTGCTCTTTCAAGTAATAAAATACCATAGCTTGTCTGAACACAACTATGAGATATACGTGCACCATGACCAATCGTAAGTATAAATCTGCTCCACAGATTTTTTTACTTTAGTAAGAATATTTTCTCTAAGACTCTGTGTCACCAAAACATAAATTAATATCATCAGCACAAATACACAAGCACACAATTTTGTTTTCAGTCTTAAAATGTTTAGTTGAATTTAAAGAATGATTCACAACAATGTCAGACGTTTAACCTTTGAAAACATACACTTTTACATGGATTCCACTGACATGGGTGAAACGATCTGAATTACGCTGGAATTAACCTAAGCTGATTTTCTCTTGGACGCACGTCACGGCACAGACACCGAGCCGCCGCCACTTAACTGCGCGCAAGCCCCCATGCTAATGGAACGCACGTCGGCGAGCCCCCCTTCCCTTTTCCTCGGTACTGAAGACGTCGTGGAATTAAGGTGGCATCAGTTTTGGAAAAGTTATTTGTTCCAAATGAAAAGATTCACTTCAAATGATTCATAAACAGAGTTTCTGTAGCTGCAAGTTTTAGATCTCATCTCTAGGCACACTCCTTTAAAAAAACAAAACTATCCTTTAAAATGGACACTGGTATAAGGGACATAAATGGTAATGGAATAAATACAATAAAAATAAACTATGTAAACAGGGGGGACCTCTGGGGCAACATAAAAATAATAATAAAATAAAGTATTTTATTTTATTACCAGATGCTGGTACTTATTTTGGAAATATACATGTTCTGGTACTCTCACTTTCAACAATGAAGATACATCCCTCCACAGACTCCAGGTTCTCAGGGAAAGGCAGGGCAATGGGTGAATCATACAGAATTAGGAAGCAGAAAGCCAGGTCCAGAATAAATTTTGGATGCCATAAACTCTTAGTCCACAAATCTGAAAGGGTTCAGTGAGATTGAACTTGTTAACACTCACTAAGCACCCGCTACATGCCCTGTGTTGTGGGTAAGGGCACAAAGGTAAGTAAGACCACTGCTGACTGTCAGTCCAGTTACACACACAAGTAATTCCAAAATTAAAAAACAAAAAATAGAAACAACAACATATGAAAATAATATAATCTCCTGTAAAGGACAAACAGTGGGCAAGAAGGACAAGGGAGGGAGCACCACTCTGTCCGCGGCGGCTCCGGAGGCCAGATGGAGGAATAGCATGTGAGTCATTAACAGGCATTCCAAGATCTTGCCTGGAATGGGCAGAAGGGGGTAGAGTGTGACAAAAGTTCTTTGCTTGACCAAGCTGTAGTCAGGCTCCTGAAGCTTCTCCTAGGCCCATCTGTGTACCACCTTGTAAAATTCAGTTTCAGCAAGAACCCGGCTAAGTCAGTCTGGCCAGAGTCTCCCATCCTCCATATGGGCATCTGCCTGGGTTCTTCATCCTGCACCGCCGCCCCGCTGCAGTGCCTGTCTTCAGCGGAGATGCTGTTAGGCCAGTTTAGCCAGGATCTCCCTTCCCCGTGACATTTCCTCTGACAGCTTGCCTATGTCCTGACCCCCACCCTGCTCCTTGACTCCGAATTCCCACTTTACTCATGCTGTATTCAGGATTGAGCTTGGCTCTTTACCAACATCTCTTTTCCCCTATTGCAATAGTCCTGAATAAAATCCGTTTTTACTGCTTTAATACTGTCCACCTCTGGTTTTTCTTTGCCAGGCAGAACATCAAAAATTCCATACCGAGCAAAAGTAAATGTCAAATGTATTTGATAAAGAAGCTTTCAGGAGTATTAAGGAATAAGGATAAGAAGGAGGCAGGTTTTTTTTTATCTGTGTGGTCCCCTGATACTTGTGGGGAATGGCTTTGTAAACTTTTACCTAGACTTTAAGCCAATCTAAATCAGGTTGTTGACACTGGGGTGAGTGGAGTGGGCTACATATTTCCTAGTGCCCCCCAAACTCTGCCCTCATAACTCTTCTGGTGTCTTCAGTGGAGCCACACATACAAAAGCCGCTCTCTGCAACAGATAATTGCCCTGTAGGAAGGTCCCCTGCCTCATGTCTGTCTTCAGGCACTAGGTATATGAAATCTCTGAAATATTGATGAGTAGAAATTACTCTATTAAAAATGAAAAGCGGGAACAACAACATGTGAAAAGAGAGAATGCAGTTTGTTGAAGCCCAAGCTCCCTTGGCAGCGCTTAGCTGCCCCTGACTGCTCTTTGGGAAGGCAGTGAACCCAACACTGGGAGATGGGGACATCCAGTCACAGGGAGAAAGCAGTCTGGAGGAAGGATGAAAATTGCTCCGTGGGTGTCAGAGGAAGAGAAGCCTTCATCAAGGAAAGAATGATCAATACCTAAATATTAATGCTGTTGCACCTAGAAGGCCCTTGTGGGATGAGAGACAGAAGGAGCCTGAGCTTCCTGGGGGTGGAGAGAACAGGGACTGTGGGAGGACCGTGAGGACTGTTCTAAGCATCATGTCTCCACTCAGCGCTTGCAGCCTCAGCATCTCCATTGGAGACGGTAGAGACTGTGCTAGTTGCTGGGAACACGGTGATGAGTAAGATAGACCTAATCCTTGCTCCCACGGGACTCACAGTTTACTGGGGAAGACAAGAAGTAAGCAAGTCAAATGGAAGTAAAAAAGCATAAACTACAAAAGGGTTAAATAAGAGGATGTGATTGAAGCTGGAAGAGGGGATCTAAGTGTACGGAGTGAACGGGAGGGCAGTGGTCGGGAAAGGCTCCCCAGGGGCCAAATGGCCAAGCTACAACCTGAAGAATGAATGGGGTTAAAGAGGAAATGGGAGGAGGGTGGAGTATTCTAGGCAGAGGGCATTCTAGGATCATTATATGGCCTGATGCACAATTTTGTGCAACTTATCCTGCTTGAAGAATGGAGCACAGATTGGAAGGGGCCAACATGGATGCCAGGAATCCAGTCAGGAGACCATTATAATCAAAAAATTAAGATAAAAGGAAAACTGACATCTTGCCTTTAGACTAACCTCCTCCCCCATTTTCGGTAATGAATACCACGGGTCACGGCTTAGAATTTCTGCATCCCAAGGTAAATCTTATTGGAACTCACACAATTGTTACACAAACAGAATCGTAGACTACCATATAAGAATTGAGCTGTGAATGTTGCTTCTTTTCTCTATTCAGGAAGCCACTTTTTCTGAAAGCCTGGCTCCCTTACAATGCCAGTAAAATTTTTCCCAAAATTGTTTATAATTTTTTCTTTGATAATAATTATGTTTTGTAGGTGGTGGCTGTTGCTATAGAGAGCCATTTTGAAAACATGTACAAAATTTCCTAATTGGGTGACAAGGGAAGGAGGGCAGTCAAGACTGGCGCCAGGTTTCTGAGAGTGGGGGGCTGAGCTGGGCCCCAGGGGCCGGAGCAAGACTGGGCTGGAAGCCTGGGACCAGACTGCAGGACCATCTTGAACGTGTAAAAGAAGAGAAGATTATGAGGAAGCAAAAGTTCCTATTTCTGGCTGAAATGACCCACAACAGGAAAGAGCATAGACAATAGCAAAGAGAAAAAAGAATGTGATAGTGAATTGAAAATTGACCTTTGACTGATGAATCAATCCCAGCTCCACGGATTTCACAGCCAACGCTGACGCCAGAAATCAACTCCTCATCTCATTCACGCAGTGGAGGCCTGCAGATGTTGTGTCGCTTGCCCAAGATCATATAGTTGAGCGAACTTATAATTTCTTTATATCGAGCAATTACCAAACAATGTAAGTTGCTTATCATATGTTTTGTTTATCCTTTTGTGTCCCCATAAGTGCAATTTAGAGACTTTTCTAAAAACTCTATTTAAATTTTCTTTGCTACCAATGGGATAATTTTCTTGAATTTATAACATATTTTCCATAATTAGCATTGGTGTTTCTTTAATGGGAATCTTCCAACTGTTTAGTCATTCATACATTTATTGAGACGTTATCTGCAATTTAGATCCATAGGGATTTTTGTACAATTACTGATCAGGGAGATTCTTGGTTCCTCTGAAAATTCCACTGACCCATAACAGCTTTATGCAAAAACTGGGATTCTGTAAGTCACTGGTTTTATTGACCAGTATCGCTCTCTTGTCTGTGCCTTTCTCCTTCGCTGTCCCTCTCCTCCAGATGGGATCAGACGGGGACAAGTCCACACCCAGACCAGACCAGTAACTTCAGACACTTTAAGGTATGTGTGTGTGCGTGTGTGTGTGTGTGTGTGTGTGTGGACGAGTGCGTTCATGTGCTAGTCACTCAAGGTTTATTTAGTGGAGAGCCATACTGTGCCGCTGCAGAAAGAGTGAGGAGAGCCATCGGGGGCCCCAGAAGCCTCTCCTCCACTGTCCCTCACTGCTCTCCTCTGGCCCCAAACGTGAAAACCTATTCAGCAAACAAGATTCCTGCTGTCACCAGAGCCACCCTCCTTAAATAGAAGTTCGCATTTCTGAGCATTCGCCTTGGAAGTTTCCAACCTGGTACCCTCCTAAGAAGTTTATCAAGTGATTCTTTTTAACTCTCACAAGAGTTACAGTAGTTTTAACTTCCTCCATCTTGTCACAGTGCCACTAATCAACTCCTTACATCTATCGGGTCCCAGGGTGCCCAGGCCCCCTGTGGCAAGCCCTTCCCAGACTCTGCCCCCTGAATAGGGACAGTTCATTACTCTCCGTCACGCCCCTCCCCCTTCAGGACCCTAGCTTCCATCAGGTATAGAATACGTGATCTAATTAAATGCCCAATGCTCTTCTTTTCAGAACCCTCATGTTTGTAATCATCTGTTTTCTGACTGTTTCAAACCCTGGAGCTTCAGGTAGTCTCAATGGCCATCGCTGTGTCCCCTGTGGGAGGCATTTCTCCTGTGAACTAAATCTGTCGTCATGCAGAGCCCGAGATCATGGAGTCAGGAAAGTGGATCCTAGAGGGGTGGTGAGAGGAGCCACTGTCCTGGAAGCCACCTCTGGGTTCTTGGGCCCGTGGACCCTGGTAATGACAGTAGCGCCATGCATTGGTCGTGGGGTTAGAGCGTATACCACAACCGTGAAGGTGTTTCCCTCCGTTGGTGCTGTGCCCTTAATGGGCCATTCTACAAACCCGTCAGGTAACACGCTTCAGGACAACAGAGAACATCAGTAAATTCTATGAGCGTGAGCCAATAGCTGCACTTCACTTATTGTAAAGTGAGTTTCTTGGTAAGAAGTAATTCTATCTAGAATAACGTAAAGGTGGCTAAGGCAGTCAGTGGAGGGTGGAATTATCAGAAACTTTGCAGGAAGGGAAGAAAAATCTGTTATTCAGAATATCTACTTCAGTGAGGACAAAGTGCTGCCCCTCCTATGAGGTAATCAGCTTGTCACCAGGTGACTGGGTGTTCCCCTGGACAATGGTGTTTGAGAATTCTTGTGACCCAACTCACTCCATCCAGCCCTCCTCAAGTCCCCTTGTGCTTATCCCATAATTCAAGCCTGTTAGGCTTCCTCTCAAATGTGGCTGTTGTTTTTTAAATTGACTGCCAACCTTATATTCTGATTTGGACCCCATATTTTGGGGGGTAAATATTTATTCTTAATTCCTTGTTTTCCAAGCTCTAAGAGCCATCTGAATCTCCTTTGCCTTTTCTTCCTGCTGCAGTTACATATATGTGGATATTGTTGCTGCCAGTTTTTTGACCCTACCTGCTCGTGTTTTGGGTTATTTGGAGTATCTTGGCACTTTGTTAAAGATGTTGTCCATCAATTTTTTAACTCTTTTTGGTTATCCTAGGTGTTCCTTCTAGTTTTCTTTTTTGCTGAAGGAGTGTGAGGGGATTCAGAGGGATTTAAAATGATGGCTCTGTTCCCACCGTCTTGCTTTCAGGTTGCATTGATGTACTTTCAAAGCTCCTGGAAAGTCTTACTATACAGCCAGACGTGAGACGCAGGACTCTGGAAGGGTGGGGGAGTGTGAACATCCGGCCAACTAGCTGGGTTTGCACTCTTCCTTCTGCTGCAGGACTGGAGGGAGCTAAGGGGAGAAATTGGAAAAGACCTAAAACATCTCCCTGCATCCAGGACCAGGGCACATTGCAAGCCGGTTGCAAGCTTCCCTTCATCCCTATGAGGACCCCGGGGCAGGGCGGAAACCTCCCTCCTGCTATGAGATCTGGCTGAAACGCAGCACAAATGTCCGGAACTTTTCATATCCATATGCCTAGGGTAGGTTTTCTCATGGCCCTTCTTGACCACGTGTGAGCAGTGTGTCACATGCCTGGTACATAGGTTGGCTCTCACTAAGTACATACAGGCAGCTCAGGGCAAGTTACATGTTTAAGGCCTTAGATGTATTCAAGAGACTGTCCCAAGTTTCTTGATTTCAGTGTTGTCATTAAACTCTTTGTGCAAAACAAAACAAACAAACAAAAAACAACAAAAACCCCCCATGAATCAAAATTTTTAAAAAGCCAGCATCAAACTGTCCTCCGAATGCTAAGACAATCAGGGACTCCAGAGCAGAGTTGTTGGACGTGAGGCTCCAGAACAGTCGTCCCACACCATTGTGTCTGCTAATCCACCTGCACCACTGTTTAACATTTCCAGGGACTCTCTGAGGTTGCTCCATGCATGGTTTCAGTTTCCAGCATTTTCCCTGTAGCAGCTGCTGTAGCTTTTGTGGTCAGAAACTGGTTCCTCAAAGTGAGCATCAGTTCTGCATGGTTCTCTTATCCACAGAATCGGTTCTCCATTCTCGTGTCTGACTAGGCTTTCTCCTGGGGGCAGGTGGTTTACTTCATACACTTTCCATGGTCCCGTGATTACAAGGAATTTGTGTAAGGACCTCTAGAGTGGTGTCATCCACCCTCCCTCAGCCTGGAGACCTTCAGTCCTGGCACTGAAAGTAACTAGTTGACCTTGAACTTAGTGCTATCTGCTCATGTGCTAGTAATATGGGGAAATCGTTGTTGTGGGGACCACCAGGGGATAAGGGGAGGAGGCGACACAATCAGACAGATTTGGGAGCTTGTGTGAGTCTTCAGTTCCATGCGCAAAGGTCTGGCAGTGGACGTGGAAGTCATTCATTGTCCTTTTGTGGCTAAGAGTCTTTACTACTGCCGTGAAGTGCTTTGGGGGTGGGAATACTCCACCAGATGCCAGCTTGCGTCCTGAGCTGAACTTCTCAATGTTTCACAGTTTCTCCTTGTGACTGGGATATAATTAGAACCGGGTCCTACACCTTCCCTAAGTGTGCTCATGTGGGATTTTTATAATCTTGATATTTGAGGACTGCAGTTATGGCTCTGAGCCATCAAGATTAGAGCTTACTGTACACCTTATCAAGCCAAGGCCTCCCGAAATCATGGATAAGCTCACCCCAGGCAAATGCCAAAGCTCACTGTGTTCCCTTTCATGGAAATTGCTCTCTGTTTGCTGTAAAATGATGAGGGGTATTAAGGTAAGGAAGGGTTGCATGGAAGAGGAATGTGAAATGTATTATAAAACCACAAGGTCTTAGCTTCTACAAACTTTTTAAAATTGTGCTAAAATACACATAACTTAAAATTTACCATGTTAACCATCAGAAGTATATGGCTCAGTAGTGTTAAATATATTCACGTTCTTGCACAACAAATCTCCAGGAGTTTTTCGTCCTGCAAAAATGAACGACTGTACACATTGAACAAAAACTCCCCATTCCCTTCACCCCCAAACCATGTCCCTGCCATCCTACCTTCCGTTATTACAGATTTTATTACGTCAGATACCTCATTTAAGGTAATCATACCGTGTTTGGTTTTGTGTGTGTGTGTGATCAACTTATCTCACTGAGCATAGTGTCCTCAGAGTTATCCATGTACAAGCACATGTCAGAATTTCGTTCCTTCTCAAAGCTGAACAATATTCATTCTAGGTATCTGCCCTGTTTTGTTTACCCACTCATCCATCGAGAGACACTGGAATGCTGCTGCTATACACATGGGCATGCAAATACCTTTGAGACCCTGCTTTCAATTCTTTTGAATATACATCCAGAACTGGAATTGCTAGACATTCCAGTATTGCTAGATATTTTATTTTATGTCTAATTTTTTGAGGGACCTCCATATTGTTATCCATAGCAGATGTACAGGTTACATCCCCACCAACAGAGCTCAAGCCTTCCGATTTCTCCATGTTTTTGCCAACACTTATTTTTTAATAGTAGTCATCCTCACGGGTATAAGATGGTAATATCATTGTAGTTTTGATTTTTATTTCCCTAATGATTAGTAGTGTTGAGCATCTTTTCATATGTTTCTTGGCCATTTGTATATAATCTCTGCAAAGATACACATTCGAATCCTTTGTTCACCTTTTAATTGGGTTATATGTGGGGTTTTTTTTATTGTTGAGACGTGGAAATTCTTGATATATTTGAATGTTAATCCTTATTGGCTATAGTATTTGCAAATATTTTCTCCCATTTCCTAAGTCTCATTCTCTCTCTGTTGATTGTGCCGTTAGATGCACAGAAGTTTTTCATCTTGATGAAGTCCAACTCTTCTATTTTTATTTTGGTTACCTGTGTTTTTGGTTTCATATAAAATCTAAAAAATATTGTACTTTCAGATCCACTGTCATGAAGCTTTTCCTCTACATTTTCTCCTGACAGTTTTGTAGTATCAGGTTTTACATTTAGGTATTTGATTCATCTTGAATTAATTTTTGTATATCGTGTTCAACCACTATCACCTTTCGACGTGGCTGATAACTTTGAGTTGGGCTCAGATATCACACTGAGGTCTCCTATGGTGACAAGCTTCCCAAGGACAGTGAAGTTACCTGAGATAGTGCAAGTTTTGTCTCCGGCTTTTTTTTTTAAAGATTTTATTTATTTAATTTTAGAGGGCAAGGAAAGGAGAAAGAAAGGGTGAGAAACATCAATGTGTGGTTGCCTTCTTGTGGGCCCCCTACTGGGGATCTGGCCCACAACCCAGGCGTGTGCCCTGACTGGGAATCGAACCAGCGACCCTTTGGTTTGTAGGCCGGTGCTCAATCCACTGAGCCACACCAGCCAGGGCTGTCTCTGACTTTAAAGTGTATTCTGTTGACAACAACAAATGAGCCACAAATACTGAATGAGGCAGGTCTGAGACTGCTGGTAACTAACAACTGTAATGATTAAATGAGACATTTTTATGAAAGAAACTTGAAAAGTGTATAGCGGTAATCACATGTGCATGGAATAATATTGATCTAGCGAAGTACAGAGCAACCACATTCTTAGCTGAATTTCTGTGAAGCCCAGGAAGGTAGCTATAACTAAGAATGGTAAGACTGGGGTGATTAGGAAAGGATGGCTAGAGCTGACTGGCATGGCTCGGTGCGTTCAACATCATCCAGCAAGCTGAAAGGTTACCAGTTGGAATTCCTCATCAGGGTGTCAGAGATGGACACAGGGTCCAGCCTCTTGGTGGTCATGAACAAAGAATTGAACAGGCTACACAAACAAAGATAAGCGAAGAAGCAAAGTGAGATTTATTAAGCCCAAGATACGGGAGTGGGCCATTTCTAACCACAGAATGGACCCCTTCAATTGAACAGTTACAGGCTGTATAGGGTTTTTCCTTAAGTTTCTGTGTATGTGATTCCCCACAATCCTCCTCAATTGCCCACTTGGGAAGGAAACCTCAATGCTAATTTGTTAATGAGGCAAAGGTGCAGCTGAAGCTCTGGTTCACAAGTGTGGGTCCTTGCCAGATGTCACAAGGCGATTGTTAGAAATCAGGATGCTGACTGACCACAGCTGGAGCGTCTCAGGACTCCCTCATTTCTATCCTACCTCCTGCCTCATGGGCACACGCCTGGGCTGTGGGCCAGGCCCTGGGTGGGGGTGTGCGAGCTTGAACCAACGGATCAACGTTTCTCTCCCTCTCTCCCTCCCTTCCCCTCTCTCAAAAAATAAATAAATAAAATCTTGTTTTTTAAAAAAAGGGATGGCTATGCCAAACATTATATGATAAATGAAATATAAATATTTATATTAATAAGCACAGAGGTATGTTTGTGTATGTGTGATATGCAGGAGTGGGCAAAAGTAGGTTTACAGTTGTCCATATGGAAAATAATACAATAATTAATAAATAATAATAAAAGAATAAATTCTGTTTTGTGTACCCACAACTATAAACCTACTTTTGCCCCACCTCGTATATATATACTTCTTCTTCTAGTCTCTTCCTTGCTTTTTTTCTTTGCCTTTCAGCCTCAATTACTAATCTGATTTTTTTTTTTTGGCGAGTTTTGTCTGCTCTAGAGCAGGTTGAAATCTAATAATAAGCAAAAGAATCTCTTTAAATTGCCTTCTAATGTATTGTGGTTTCACACAAAATAAAACGAAGCAGAAATGCCAGTGCGCGAGGCTTTCCTGGTCCGATCATCATGTGTCCTTGGCAGGGCGCATCTTCCCGGATACAGGGCGCGGGGCTCAGTGTAGGACCATATGCTCGCAGAAGTGATGGCGGCTTAATTGGAGCAGGGACAGTGGAGAGGCGTTCTGATGGCGTGGAGCGAGGACGAGCAGTTGGCAGGTGTGTTCGGGTGTGGGAGAAAAATTTGCATTTGGACAGGATCCTGGATCTGAGGGCGGAAACTAGAGAGCAGATGAGCAGGTGCTGGTGAGGCTCAGCGCTGAAGGAAGGGAAGTTAGACTGAGTCATGGAGAAGGAAATCCACCAGAAATGAACATTGTGGAGGTGGAACGGGACTGGGGAAGGGTACAAGAGAGCTGACGGAAAGTCCGAAAAGCAGAAAGTCTAAATGTGGAATGTGGAAGGGGTGATGGGACTGAAAACAGGCTAAAAAAGAACAAGGAAAATGAGAGTGTAGACGTCCCGTCTATAGGGTAAGAACAGCGTCCCATCTCCCTTTCCAGAGGAAGTCATAGGAGGGTGATAAAAAACAAAACTGCGGCAATTACAGGAGGGAGGGTATAAACATGGAAAACACATAAAGAAAAATAAAGACATAGGAAAATAAGGTAACTATTTATTGTTTTAAATGAAGAGGGCAAGAGTCATTTTGGAGCATCTGAGTTTTCTGTATTTAATTCCAGAATGCACAAATAATTTTGCCAGTGGTCTTCTTAAAGCTAGAATTTATTTTTCCCTTTTTCTTGAGGTGTGGACCACATACACTGCATTCTCATTACGTTTAGAATAAAGAAATGATATACAACAGCAAACACATTGTCACGGCATTTCTGTAACATTTTACTTCAGAGCACACCATGTGCATCTTTATTTCCCTGCCTCAGTGTCGTGGAGGGGGCTTGCTAATTTTGGAAGACCAGAAACTGTTTAAATAAAGGATGTGTCACGTTAGAGTCACAGGGTTTCAAATTCCTTAGCTGCCTGTTGTAGGAGTGGTAGGATTATGTAATGAGATTTCTTTCCCATTTTGCTCTATGACGATGGGGCAGGCAAACTTTTCTATTAAAAGCTACATAGTAAATACTTTGGTTTTCAGATCCATATTGTCCCTTTTGCAACAGCTCACCTCTGCAGAGACACTGCATAAATGAGTGAGCATGGCTGCTTTCCAATAAAAGTTTACAAACACTGAAATTGGAATTTCATATAATTTTCATGTTCCGTGAACGATTAGTCATCTTACTTTTTAAAAAAACCACTGGTGGCTTGATGTGTGTACGAAAACAGGCGGCAGCCACATTTGACCCATGAACTGTAGTAACTTGTGCTCTATTCTTTTTTAAAAATATATTTTATTGATTATGCTATTACAGTTGTCCCATTTTCCCCCCTTCACTCCCCTCCACCCTGCACACCCCCTCCCACCCACATTCCTCCCCTTTAGTTCATGTCCATGGGTCATACATGTAAGTTCTTTGGCTTCTACATTTCCTACACTATTCTTACCCTCCCCCTGTCTATCTTCTACCTACCATTTATGCTACTTATTCTCTGTACCTTTTCCCCCTCTCTCCCCCTCCCACTCCCCTGATGATAACCTTCCATGTGATCTCCATTTCTGTGGTCCTGTTCCTGTTCTAGTTGTTTGCTTAGTTTGCTTTTGTTTTTGTTTTAGGTGTGGTTGTTCATAACTGTGAGTTTGCTGTCATTTTACTGTTCAGATTTTTTATCTTCTTTTTCTTAGATAAATCCCTTTAACATTTCATATAATAAAGACTTAGTGATGATGAACTCCTTGAACTTGACCTTATCTGAAGAAGCACTTTATCTGCCCTTCCATTCTAAATGAAAGCTTTGCTGGATACAGTAATCTTGAATGTAGGTCCTTGCCTTTCATGACTTGGAATACTTCTTTCTAGCCCCTTCTTGCCTGTAAGGTCTCTTTTGAGAAATCAGCTGACAGTCTTATAGGAACTCATTTGTAGGTACCTGTGTCTTTTTCTCTTGCTGCTTGTAATATTCTCTCCTTATCTTTAATCTTGACTAATGTAATTATGACGTGCCTTGGCATGTGCTTCCTTGGGTCCAATTTCTTTGGGACTCTCTGAGCTTCCTGGACTTCCTAGAAGTCTATTTCCTTTGCCAGATTGGGTAAGTTCTCCTTCATTATTTGTTCAAATAAAATTTTAATCTCTTGCTCTTCCTCTTCTCCTTCTGGCACCCCTATAATTCGGATGTTGGAACGTTTCAAGATGTCCTGGAGGTTCCTAAGCCTCTCCTCATTTTTCCGAATTCTTGTTTCTTCATTCTTTTCTGGTTGGATGTTTCTTTCTTCCTTCCGGTCCACACCATTGATTTGAGTCCCAGTTTCCTTCAAGTCACTATTGGTTCCCTATACATTTTCCTTTGTTTCTCTTGGCATAGCCTTCATTTTTTCATCTAATTTGTGACCAAATTCAACCAATTGTGTGAGTCTCCTGATTACCAATGTTTTGAAAAGTGCTTCTGATAGGTTGGCTATCTCTTCCTCACTTAGTTGTATTTTTTCTGGAGCTTTGAAGTGTTCTTTCATTTGGGCCTTTTTTTCTTTTTTGTCTTTTTGTGCCTGTTGGGTAAAGGGGCAGAGCCTTAGGTATTCACCTGAACGGGGCAACCCACGTCCCTGCGCTGTGCGGTTGTGTGTTGGGAAGGGGTCCAAGAGGGAATAATGGCACTTGCTCCATTCTGTGCCGGCATTCAGTCACTTTCCCCACTACCCACAAGCAAAGTGGACCCTTCTGGTGCTGATTCCTGAGTGGGTGGGTTTGTGTATGTTCTAGGGCCCTGTGGGTCTCTCCAATGAACTCTCCTGTGAGGCTGGGAGTTTCTCCCACTGCCACCTCAACCCCCAACGGGTTTTCAATCAGTGGTTTGAGGTTTTATTTCCCCGAGCTGGAGCCCTGGGTTGTGCATTCTGTTTTGCTCCCCCTTTGTTCCTCCCAGTTTATCTGTGCATGAATGTGGCCCCCTGGGTCTGCCAGCCACCGCCTCAGGGGATCCGCCAACTGCTCCCTGCCGGCCAGCTGCAGCCTGGCCTGCCCTACTCCATACTCCACCACCTCACTGGGTCTACCAGCCACCGTCTTGCCTCGAGTCCTCTCCGCCCAGCTGCATGTCTCCGCCCCTCCTAACGGCCTGGATGAATGTGTCTTCTTTAACTCCGTGGTTGTCGGACTTCTACACAGTTCGATTTTCTGTCAGTTCTGGTTGTTTTTTGTTTTTAAATTGTTGTTGTCCCTCTTTTGGTCGTGCAAGGAGGTGCAGTGTGTCCACCTATGCCTCCATGTCAGTAGGACTTATGCCCTATTCTAAGAAGAGATTTCTTTTTACTTATCAGTATTTCTCTCAGCGATCTTTCTCAAGTTTTATTAAATGAATTTGGGGCTCAATATTCCAGGTCCTTTATCTTTTCTGAGGCTCTTTCTACTACTTCTAAGAGAGATGTGTTATTTTCAGTAACCCTGAATATGTGGCTGGCACAGTGAATTATCTTGCTTTTTTAAATTAATCTTTATTGTATTTTCTTTACATTGCCTTTTAGTCCCCTTGGACCCCAATACCCTCGCAATCACCATGCTGTTGTCCATATCCACAAATCTATTTTCCTTTTTGCTCAATCCCACCACCCCTGAGCCCCCCGGCACCACTTGCTGTCAGTCAGGTTTAATTATTAGAGTTCTGTCTTAAAAAATAGATTTGGACTCATGGGCACAGACAATGGGGGGACCGACTGTGGGAGTTGGGGAGACACAGTAGGGTGAGCAATGGGGGGAAAGGAGGGACAACTGTAACTGAACAACAACAAATTTTGAAAAGATTTTAAAAGGTTTAAAAAGCTTTAAAAAGATTTGGGTCTTCAGAGTGAAAATTTGAGAAAACGTCAAACGTAATTCTTGGCTCATAGCACTCACATAAGTAGAATTTGAATCTGTGTTTATATGATGATCTTTCTGGACCATCATTACAGTTTTCAGAATTGAAATACTGAACTAAACCTCACTAAGTCAGACTAATCAGAGGGGATGTCAATCAAATTGGTAGTACAATTTGAAGTCTGTCTGATAATAAAGTTGATTGTTATCTTCAGAAAGTCCAATCTACTTTAATAAATACAAATAAGCATGGTTGAATGTAAATGAGTATGTCTAATTTGATAAAGGATACTTACACATAATAATGTTTCTCAGGCATAAATTATTTTCTTTAAAATAATTCTTGTATTATTGACTTAAGCGATCTATAAATAAAGTTTTGCAATCCAAAACAAATATAAGGTTCAGCGTGGTATATTCAAATGCTTTCAAATACCAGTGTGAATGAATGAAGTTTACATGCTTTTCTGAGGCTTAAAGAGTCTCTAGGAGCATGTTGACACATGTGTTTCAGATTTAATAACTTTGGGAGTATGACAAGACATCTTTGGTTTGTAAATAATGTGAAGTGAGAAAAAAAACTACTCGCCAACTTTTCCACGACAAAATGTTACTGTACCTTTCAGGTTGCTGAAGAAAGCGTGGGAACCAAACATGATCCCTGACCCGGCAGGTGTTGGTGAAGACAGGGACGAAGGAAGACCGAAAGTCCCAAACACGTGCGGGCGGTACAGTGCCGTTGTCAGGTGGCTGGCCGGGCTCCCCGTGCAGCATCCGTTCCCCATCCAGTTTCAGAAGTCAGTGGAGAAATGAAATAGAATTAGGTTTTAAAGGAGACCAAAATCGGCTTTGCAAAGGGTTAGCTGATAAAGGAAATTGTGACTTACACTTGTAGCAAATCGTTTCCAATGCCGAACCCCATCCTTAGAGGGCTTACTCGGCTCGTCTCCGGTTGTCTGCCGTTGAAGCTGGCCTCCCGTGCACGTTCAGCACAGAAGACCATGCACAGCACTACACTAGTGAACGTCCGTCCCTGTGGCGGGATTCCGAGATGAAAGGAGAGAAGATTCTGCACGAGGTAAGGGGTAGGTACTTACAGATTTTAGTTTATTTACTCTCCAGCTGGAAATTTTTCAGATCCGGGTTTTGGGTATATTTGCTAAATGAATTGAATGAATGAATGAATAGGAGTCAATAAATGATGTCGATGTTTCCTGAAATGAGGGGGAATCTCCCCCTGTGACGTGCTGGCTAAACCCACCATCTGGTTCAGCATTGCTACCGGAATCAGTCAAGGCATCGCACCGCCCACCCCTGGCTCCCACGGGCCAGGCTGTGCTCTGAGGTGACAGTGATCCCCTTAGGGAGTTTTTAGGGGAGGAGACAGGCTTTGGATGGGTCTCCAGAGCCCATGGAAGCAAGCCTCACTTGTCTCAGGGCCCAGCCTTAGCTTCTGCTGCCCTCTTTTCCGTAGTCCTGACCATAACGTGTCATTTACTCTCACACTGTTCTACTGGGGTAACAGTCTCTAGCCTCCCCCAAGGGCCCTCCGCTCATTATCTAGTCTCAGACTCCACGGGAGGAAAGTCTTTGATGTCCACCTAATCTAACTAAGCTTTAGACTCCATCATACCAAAGCACGTACAAACCGTCAGCTTAGTTACTGAGGGAAGAAGACCAGGCTTCTGGAAAGACATTGATGGTTGAAGTAATTGTTGCCCTATAAGGCCATCCTGAAGCCTCTGAGTTTGTGCATACGCACCTATCTTAGGCCAGAATTTATGAGAAGCAAATAAGCAAATGTCAGTATGACTATCTTTCACGGAGGCTCATGCCAGCAGAAGTGACAGGCTTGCTACAAGGCATCGGAAGGGCTGCAGAGCATGGAAACTGTAAAAAACTAGTTCAATAGAAATGCAGCAAGAAGAGTGGATTCTGTGGGCAAAGGGAAAGGAGCGGGAGGGAAGACGGTATCCGGGAGTTACACGTAGAACTTGAAGGGTCGCTGCATATTACACGCGTCACAGGAGCCTACGACAGTTAAATTGCTTTATAATGAACATTGTTTAATTTAGATGCATTCTCGTAAAGTGGAGTTTGACATGGATTATCTTAGACTGACTTCCATTCTACAGGCAATGATTGGGTCTCATGGTGTATTTAAAAATACACCCACAGTTCAAACAATCACTTGCGATACAAAGTCATTTTTTCAACTTATTCAAATTAAAACTGGATTCAAGATGAATCTTGCAAGCATATTCATTCACTCTGGGGATCAACTTTCCCTTGATAAATCTTAAAACTTCACAAAGTAGCAACACAAATCCAGGTCAGTTCTTGTCACCTCCACCTTGCTCCTGCAGCTGAAACCAAGATTTTCCCCACAGAACTGGTAGATGACTCAAAATTCTTCAGTTGCATCTCCGTTAGGCCTGACACCAAAGTCAAAGGCAGCTAAAGCTCTTACGAATGAAAGATACTGTTCCCTTATTCCTGTTGCTGTTGCTATTGCTGGTGGTGCTAGAACACAGCTGTTGGTGGGGCGCGAGGCAATCCTGGTTGCTACCACCTCGCTACTCTAGCTCAAAATCAGGCACGTTCCCCGCGGGCTGGTAGACCTTCCTTGCCACCACGTCTAAGGGTGCAGTGGACTTTTGTTGCGTTTACCTGTCTGGCCTCTGAACGCCCTTCTGTTCTGGGAATTCATCTCTGTGCAAGTCTTGGTGGGAGTAGGATCTCATCTCTTCCTCAAAATCCAAAGTTCAGATACTTTTTCCCTTGACTCACGCAGCTAAGGCAAGAACACTCTCCCTGTGGTGACCGCCGTGGTGCAGGCTCCAACCCCCTTCAGGAATAAAGCCATTACCGTAGCTACTGAGAACGCTGCCAGTCTCCCTCCAGGTTTTCTCAGCTGAACAGAGCTGCCTTGGTCAAGGTCATGCTCCCTGTTCTGGGTGACTATGTAGCCAGTGAAAGACCAAGGACAAGGATCTGAGGGTCAGGCCCTCTCATCCCTGCTTGCATGGTTCTGAAGGGTCACCCCAGCTCCAGAGCGCCCCACGGGTTTGGCTAACTCTTCTGCTGGAACCACATCTCAGCTCAATTCCCCTTCTATTCAGTCCCTGTGTCTCCACTTCCTTGTCACAGGGATCGACCCCCGAAGCACTGCCTAATAAACCTCCTGCACACTCAGCTCGACTGTGGAGCGGCTTTCTGGGGAAATGACCCTGCAGTGTCACCTGTTCAGCCCCCTGATTGCACCAGCCCTGGAACTTCAATTAGGAGTCAGAAACACAAAGAATGAGGAGCACTTCAGAAGTTATTCTGGTGGTGGAGGAGGTGCTGGGGTGCAGCATCTGGGGCTGGCAGGCCCTCCGGGGCCCACTGTGGAGGCAGCAGCTTTCCGTCTACACTCTACCGTTGGCACGATTTGGGCTGCAAAGCTTCTCTTGTTCCTGCCATTTTCTGAGACTGGCTCTTTACCTTTCCTGTTAGCCTTCAGATTAATTTTTTTTTCTGCTTAGGTTAACCAGAGCTGATCCTTCGCTGTTGTTGTTTTTCTCATAAAAACCCCTTCATATATCAGTCTGGGTCTTCTCAGATGCAGATGCCAAGACATGATCAAATATGCAAGAACTGCGTTAGGAGAAATACCTGTGAGAGAAAGAGTGAGAAAGCTGGGGAAGCCTGGGAGAGCCATGAGCCCAGGGAGCATGTTTGATCCCAAGAGAAGAACAGAGGTTAGGAGGGTTGGGTGAAAGTGCTCCAGACCCCATGCTTTCTAAGGGAAGTGTCAAGGCCACCGAGGAATCCTTGAGGCAAGTCACCCATCAGTGGAGCCCTGTGTCTCACAGGGACAAGGTTGCCGTAGACACCGCTTGAAAACTGCTCATAGTAATTGTGGTCGTAGCACAAACATGGACCCAACAGAGCTCAGAGCTGGGGTGACGGGAAGCTCCAAAATATCCAGTGGGTCACTGAGGATGGTAATAAGTGGGGCCACTCTCACTTCCACCCCTTGGTTCTCAGGCCCTGCATCCTTCCTCCTAGGGACACAACACTATACAAAAATCTCTAATTTAAAAACTATGCTGCATGCTGAAGGATGACATCTCATCATTCCAGAGTGTTTCCTCCAAGATGGGACTTTAGTTAGGCCTTTAGTAGGCCGCTCCAGAACTCAATGAGTTTAGCTGCTTCTGTCTGTTGTGTATTTGATACAGCCAGTGGACCTGTGGACATGGGGCTGTGGACTACAGCCAGTGGGCCTATGGAAATGGTCCCCCTTCCAAGCCTCCATCACTTTGAAGTGAGTCCTCTGGTTAGATGATGCATGTGGGGTCCATGCCTATGGATCGGGCATTTTTTAAACCCCAAGACAGTAGCGCAGACTGAGGCTCTGTGGGCAGGAAAGGTACTTATCCCTCTGAGGACAAATTGCTGGGTCTTCCAGGATGGAATCCAGTTTGCCATCGAGTGGCTAGTTGATCTAGGAATAGTGTCATATCAGTCACTCAGTGTTGGTTTCTTTTGCTGAAAATTTGGACATTCAAAAGCAGCAATAACTAGATCAGCTTGGTAAGTGGGAGTTCATGCTACCGGACCCACGCATCTTCTTTGCCACTATAGCTACTCCGTTCGTGAGCCCATAATGCCAGTGATGGAATGGCTTGTTACAATAGCTGGCTAATGTCAGCAGGCCAAGGAATTTCGTCCACTTGGTTTTTCTGTAGATAGCAGATGCTTGCTGGTAGGTTTTAACATGTGATACCAAAATGTTCACACTCCGTGCTCACTGTCATATGTTCATCCACATGCTTTACCATGACCTTCTTGTCTCTAATTTTTCCATCCTTTTTCTTCAGGCCCCTGACCAGACATCCAGGCCACTGTCCAGGAATCTCTGACTGCTCTTACTTCAGGCCACTTCTCCTTCAACACTAAGTAAAGGACCGCATGCTCTACTTCCGAGTCCACCCTTTGGAAAGGTTTCCCCCTCTACACTCTTCCAAGGCCTCCCCTGAACAAACCTTTAATGCAGCCTTTCTCCAATTCCACCTGCACCGGTGTGCTGAGATGAACGACTGGTGTAACAAGCTCAGAACCATTTCCAAGCCAGGAGAGGCACCAGCGCAGTTGTGGTGTGTAGCAGAAAGACCAAGGCTCTCTGCTCACGTTACTTATACATGTCCTCTTGCCCTTCTGGGACTCAATCCAAAATATAGCACTTTGCCGTGACAGCTACTTGGCTCATGCAATTGTGTTAGTTTGTGGACAACAAGAAATGCCGTATGTGTTGTCACTTGATGTCCCCCAGCCAAGTGTCCAGGTCTATCCAGGTCATGCTAACGTGCCAAGATTTGGGATTTTATTATTATTATTGTAGAACACTCCCTGAGATCCCAGGGATATATCTCACTTGGTCATGGTTTACATTCCCTTTCATGTGATATTGGATTTACTTTGCTAGAATTTTGTGAGGGGATTTTACATCTATATTTATCAGGGATATTGGCCTGCTGTGTTCTTTCCCTGTGGTGTCTTTGCCTGACTTTGGCCTCAGGGTACTGCTGGCTTCATAAAATGAGTTTGGAAATGACTCTCCTATTCAAGTTTTTGGAATAGTTTGAGGAAGATTGACATTGATTCTTTTCTAAGTGTTTGGAGGAATTCACAAGTGAGCTATCTGATCCTAGACTTTTCTTTTGGGGGAGATTTTTGATTAAAGATTCAATCTCCTATATACTGTAAAGATTCAATCTCTTATATACTACATATAAGCCTTTCAGACTTCACACTTCTTCAGGATTTAGTCATGACGGGTCTTGTGTTTCCAGGAATTCACCCATTTCTTCAAGACTACCAGTCTGTTAGTGTGCAGTCATTCGCAGCGTCTCTCACTGTCCTTTTCCCCAGACTGTCCATTGTACTGAACTTTTATTTCTGATTTTATTTGAGTCTCCTCCATTTCTTCATAGTTAGTTAGCTAAAGGCCTGCCAACTTTGTCTTTTAAAAAATCATCTTAGTTTTATTAATTTTTTCTTTTTTTATTTTTTAGCCATTACTTCCTTGAATAGGCTCTCTAATCTTTGCTCTAACACTTCTCCTTCTGAGATTTCATAATGCCTGTGATAGTGCATTTTAATGTGTCCCATAAATTCCTTGGTCTTCACATTTTTCATCCTTTTATCTTCTTTGCTCTCTAACCAAACTATTATTACTTTTCTTCAAGTTTATTGATCCTTTCTTCTGCTGGCTCTATTCTGATGTTGAACTCCTTAGTGAGGTTTTTTTAGTTCAATTATTATGGTTTTCATTTTCATTATTTCTTTATTGGTACTTTTAAAATACTTTTTTTTATCATTGTTGAAATTCTCATTTTGTTCATGCATTGTTGTCTCGACCTTGGCGAAAATCTTTGAGTTATGTGGAATTCCCCATCAAGTAAATCACATCACTCTGTTTTATTAGGGTCAGTTCTGAAGGTTTATCTTGTTCCTTTGTTTGGAACATATTTCCCTGATTCTTCATTTTCCTTGACACCCGTGCTTGTGTCTGAAAGGCACCAGCCAACTCCCTTCTCTTTGTAAGCATCGTTCCATCCACATATTCCAAATGCTTGGATCATCACGTCTTCAATGCTTTCCCAGATCACCACCAGTGAAATCTTTAGCAATTTAGCCTCTGTTGGGTGCCAGGGATTATCTGTGGTTCATCTATCTCTACAAAAGCATTTTCTTCACTGGCAGTGGGTGAGCTGTGACCAAATCCTTATTTTACCCTTTGGTTCTCAAACTACTGGTAGTATTTGTGTTAACTCAGGTTCTTTATCCATGCAAATGCCAAGATGAGGTTAAATGTACAAGGATTTTATTAGGGGAAAAGCTAGAGAGAGAGAATAGGAGGAAAGCTGGAAGACACAGAGAACTGTCAGACCACAATGCAAGTCTGACCCCATGTGAGGGAGAAAAAGAAAGAAGGTTGTGTAGAAGTGTCCTAGACTATGTGAAATCTAAGGAGAGTGTAGCCAGGCCTTCAGAGAGTTCTCGAGATAAAGTTGCTGGAGGGGAGTTCGATGTCTCCTAAGAATATGATTGCCTCTGCAGCCCTCCCTTGTTCATTCAAGGGCTTGGGGTATCCCAAGGCAAGTGTGACCTCAGTGAAAACATAGTGGATTTCAGGTAGATTTCTGAGTGCAGCAAGTGGGGGGGGTCAATTTCCGTCCTTGCAGCTGAATTGAGGCATATTCTCAAACATACCACAATACTTGTCCAAAGGCAGTGTGATCTGTCTTGGGCATCTGTAGCTCTTCAAGGTTTGATTGAGCAGGTAAACAGGACTGAGCTTCCAACACTAATATTAGATTTGTTCTCAACCTTGACGCAGAGAGATTCTTCTTTTCAGGGCACTGAGTTGAAAGAGGTCTGGCATCTTCTGCCTTGTGCACTGAGACCTGCCATTTTCTTTGACAACTAAAACTTTACTCAGCTCTGGAAGTTCCTCATCTCTGTCTCAAACCATAATCATTTACAGGTAATATGAATGAGTATTTTTACTTTTTTTAAGATTTTATTTATTTATTTTTAGAGAGGGGAAGGGAAAGAGAAAGAGAGGGAGAGAAACATCAATGTGTGGTTGTCTGTCACACGCCCTCTACTGGGGACCTGGCCCACAACCCAGGCATGGGCCCAGACTTGGAATCGAACCGGCAACCCCTTGGTTCACAGGCCCATGCTCAATCCACTGGGCCACGCTAGCCAGGACAATGAATAACATTTTTTATAACAGAGGCTCTTGATTGCCCAACCAAATTTTATCCTCTCCATATGTCACTACACTGATTATTTCTTTCTTTCAAGACCCTAATTTTGTTTCGATATTCACTCTACTCTGTGTAATTGGGCTTTTAAGAGGAAGCTGATCACATCCTCAGTCTCAGGGCAGTGAATCATATTTTCTCTAAACTAATTATAGGGGCTTCATTCCTCTTAACAGTGTCTAGCTTAGGCATAAGTGAAATAAATTTTGGCCAATAAAACATGAGAGATATCTGGTAGAAAGAGAGAGAGAGAGACATGTAAAGAGATCTCCTGGTGCCCTGGCCAAGCGGCTCAGTTGGTTGGGAGTGTCATCGCATAACCAAAAGGTTGCGGATTCGATCCCTTGTCATGGCATCTATGGGAGGCAACCAATCAATGTTTCTCTTTCACATCAATGTCTCTCTCTCTCTCTCTCCTCCTTCTTCTCTCTCTCTCTCAAATCAATAAACAGATCCCCAGTGAAGATTAAACAAAAGAGAGAGAGATCCCCTTGCTTTCCTGCAGGACATCGTCCTGGCTGTAGTGTCTAGAACTGCTACATTGTCTTGTAGACATGAACAGGGGCCGTCTGAAGATAACCCTAACCTGCGAAGTTTAGGACAAACCTGTCAAGGAAGAAAAAAACAAAAAGATAGGGAAAAAATAGGTTCCTGATTTTGTTGAACTACTGAAATAAACAACCCTGGAACTGGCTTATCTTTGGACTTATTATACAAGATAATACATTTTCCTTATCATTTGAGCCACTTCAGTTGAATTTTTTTTTTTTTTGGTTACATACAAATGAAGACACCATAAATGATATGTAGTTCAATACTAATTCAGTTTATGGTTTTAATACATTATTTAGTTGATTCTACTATATCTCTGAACTAGAATCAACATCCTGGAGGACAGTGAAGGAGAAAAGCAAAATCATATACATGTTTATAACACTTGACTTTCAGGAAAGCTTCTCCATTTCTTAAATGCACTTCTGATTCACCCTGTCGTTCATACTCTGCACCACAAACAAGACCTCTTCCCGCTGGTCTGCTGCCTCCCCCTCTACTTTCATCCTTTCATCATGGTTTGTTGCTGGCAATCCAGAGAAGCAGCACTTACCAAATACAACAGTAGCTTCCCGGCTGTACCCAGGAAAGAGACTACATTTATTTACTGTGAAAATCGTTGCTTTGAGGGTCAGAATGCTGGCTAAAGGTAATGTAAAGACAGAGCTGGCCTCACGATAATGCTGTTTTCTGGGTTTGTGGGGGCCCTCCATTCGTGTGCCACAGCTTCTGCATTGCTCCAGCTCTGCCTGGCCAACAGCGACTGGGCCACTGGCACTATGTCTTATGTGAGGGGTCCGCTAGTGTTCTAACCTCTTCCTGCTATTCCTTGCTGAGGCTACGTGGGCAACCAGAAAAAAAGAACCTGAACAAGGGCAACGTTTGTGGAGTCTTCACCAAATCCAGTGTATGTGGCTTAGAAAGCTGGGTGAGAGAATGGAAAGGAGCAAAAAGGAATGATTTGTAAATTACCCACCTAAATTATATGTAGCATATATTTGTCTGAAATGATTCTATGAGATGGTCATCAATAAAACTCAAACAGAGATTCCATCTCTTATTTTTATAGAAAACAACAGAATTGTGGTAAATTATTAAATTGGTCCTCAGATAGGTTTTAACTGAAATAAAGGGAAGGGCTGGGTGCCAAACAGACAAAGAGAGGAAGTAGTAACATGGCATTAGACACCTCGCCCTGGGAAGGATTCAGGTCTCACAACCCTGGTCCCTCCAGCTGAGGGACTGAGTGATTTTATCATCTGGAAAATGAACTTAATTACATTTGCCCTGTCCATCTCGCCCAGATCACGCACGGCGGATGAGACACTGACTATAGCCTCAAGCCCTGTTTACCAGCACATTAGAGATTTGGAATTGATAAGGTTGCCACTTGTGATTAGCTTTAAACTGTGAGGGTATAGCATTAAAACATGATCCAACAAGGTCTAACTTTCCAGCTCAAATGCAACATACTCCAAGAATGTACTTTTTTATATTGTACTCACTCACACAAGGGTAGAACATAGAACACTTGTGGAAGGGGGGATATAGCACGTCCCTTAAAGCAGTATCCTTGGTAACAGATTTCCCCAGCAGGCCTTTAGGATGAGCGGCAGAACGGTGCCGGAGGCTCTGCTGTCTGCTGAGGGCCTGACATGTGGATCAATTATCCTGCTGATTAAAGTCACCTCCTTCAGTTTAGTCTCTGGTAACAGGTGACAAGGTTAACATTTTGTTATGGAAATTAAGAACCTTAACCAGTATTCCTGACCTCTGCCAAGATATGGAACAGAGGGTCTGTATTTGAATCCAAGATTTTCAAAGGGATTCCCGAGTTATTTCAAGTTTGAAACATCTTACACAAAGTCTGCAAAGTTACATCCCAAAGTTTCCTACCGGAAAAGTATGGGAAAAATGGGTGAAAGACTGATTCATGCTAAAACGTTAGTGGAAAATGGTAACAAGTTATTTTTTATTTTTTTACTCTATTTTCTGAATTTTCTTAATAAATATATTTACTTGTATATTTAATATTTAAGGAATAGACCTATATGGAGGCATAAAAATACAGTTTTGATGGAGAGAAATTGATGGAGAGGTGACAGGAAATTATTCCCAAGATGGGGTGGTTCACAGCAGATCGATCAGGCAAAACAAAGATTAACTTCACTTAAGCTATATGGTAATGTTGTAGCTGGATAGACATGGGAGCAGTGGATGAAATGCTATGACTGTTCAATCAGAAAGTTGCCCTGGACTCTCACACGGGAAAATACAGGTTTTTCTGGAACAGATATGGCCATGTAAATAGAAAGGTGCTCAGGCCAGATATGGGGTAATGCACCATGTAAGTGAAACGCATAACTGGAAGAAATAGTTTATTTACCATTGGTCTGGAAATGTAAAAACAACAACAACAGCATATGCTATTGATATAATTCTATATTATTTGGATTTTCTAAAAATGAAGTAGAAAGTTACAGTTTCATTCTTTCCTAATTTACTTTCTTCTTTTCTCCTTCCTTCCTTATACAAATTTGATAACACTATACATGTTATTCTGTAGCTTGGGTTTTTTTTTTTTTTCACATAGTATAATACATCTTTCCAGGTCAATACATAAAATCTACAGAGGTCATTTTGAGTTGAATTTGGACAGTTTTTCTTCCGCAACATAATTTGTCATCTCAATTGATTCAGATCAGAAACCTTAACAAGTTTGCTCAGGGATCTCAATAACACACCCCAAAGGACCCAGCTCACAAATACTGTGGCTGGGTTTGGAGAATCGGCCTCCTGACTCAAGCCGATGTTCTTTCTACCCTACTAATTGTTTACTTGCCCTCTGGGAGGATTAACTCACTAGGTCCTTTTTTGCTACTAAGCTTTCTAAGGGAGGTCATATGAATACTGTGGTTTCCTTCAGGGGTTAATATTTTACATGGTGGAGGAAGAAATGTGGAGACTTCACACTGCAGACAGCTTCGCCAACTTCTCTGTATTCCCCAGGACTGGCCAGATCTCGTGCTATGGTTCACAAAGGAGAGAAGCCATCCTATAAGTATTAAGAGATTACAATGTATGTTTCATATTTTCCAAACACCAAAAAGGGAAATGGACTCTGTGGACTGAAGCACAATAAATGAATAAAGCAAAATTAATCGCTACCCTGGCCAAGTTCTCGCAGGAACTGTGCTCAAGTCCCTTGCTCACAGCTAATTCATTATGCTGTTCTTGGGAAATTTTAATTCTATCACTAGCCCGAAGTAAGACAGTAAATCAATTCACAGCATCAGTGTGATACATTCTTCACGGCTCTGGCAAAAATTTAATCTCAAAAGTACTTTCTGAGTTCCCCTCTCATCTTCCTGGCGGGGTAGGTGAGTGTTTTGTGATTGTGATGCCACAAAGCAAGTTGGAGGGTTTGGGAATTTTAAGCCATGTGTCCCAGGCTTCATAAACATTCTGCTTGCATGGGAGAAAATGGAAATTTGGGAAACATATTAAATGTGCCTTCATACTGGAGAGATATTTCTTACCCAGGTCCATCTGAGCAAACACTTCAAAATATCTGGGGTGCACCAGGCTGAACCTCTGCCTCACTGAATCACAAGCAGCACTTGGGCCCAGGCTGCCTTAGTGCTCTCTTTAGTCAGTCCGCAGCTTTGTGGGGACCCCGCTCTACCCTAGCAGGCCTCCGGGAAAGCGATGCAACCCTCGATATTGAGCTGCTCACAACCGACTTGGGAAAAAAGGACACAGCGTGATGAGACCACACATTTTAGAACGACATAAGAATCATTGTAGAACAAGCCACCTGTTTATTCCTTTCTCGGACTTCGGGGAAGGGTGAATTAGTGGACACTGAGAATGTTGATAAGTAGTCTGGATATTACCTGTTGAGACTTACAATGAATATTAAAGAAGCGTATTTCAAGAAGTAGATAGAGTGATCATTAAGGGCTTTTAAAATTATATGTGGTCACATTTACATATTATATCTGCCTCTCTGCATGAGCTTGATATCAGAATAAGAAGTATGTCCAAGAGTTTGTAAAACTGAGCAGTTTTTGCCAAATTAGAGCTTCAGTCTGTGAAATTGGGCCTCTAGGAAATGCACTGGGGAGCAGCTTGTATTTTTTAACCTGACTAGCAGGCTGAAAAAAACCTTCTTCTTTTCTTAAGTTGGTCTTTCAGCCATTGATAGGGATTTGAATAAGGATTTCTAAGAAATAAGCAAGAGTCCAGTAAACTAACAATGTCTTACCCTTGACAAAAATGAAACCCAAAGGCACGAAGCTGTTTGAAAGAATATAAACAGCACAGAAAGCGAAGGCCACTGTGTTCCACAGCCTGCAGAGAGAGGGTGGGAAGTTCCTCACAGGGCAACCTTCGCTGTGAGTGCGCAGTCACTCCGGGTCTGCGTCAGGCCGAAGGGGGCTGGGCGACCAGCCTGAACTGGGACCTTCAATTCTGATGCAATCAGATCGCTCAGGCAGAACCAAGATTCTCTTCAGTTCACAATGGAAAGTAATTTTTCTTTAAAAAGCAACACGAAGGAAGAACATAAGATGAGTATGAAATTCAGTAGATTAGTGGGAGGTAATCTGCTACTCCAAATCTTTGTTCAATAATACATATACATATAAGTATATATACACATCTATGTACACACATATGCACATATACACATAAAGATACACGCTTTTATATTATCTAGTCCTCTGAAGAACTGGTGAGTCATCATTCTTTGAATAACGCTTGTGACAATTTCTATCATTAAACTTAAACTTGTTTAATAATTCTTATAATCGCCAATGCTGCCATTTCTTGAGAATCAAGCAGAATACAAGGCATTGTGGGAGACTCAAAAAGAAGCAAGTTGACTGTCCAACAAGAGGTAGCAATAGATTTATTTTCTAACTTTCCATTTATATGTGTGTTAAAATAAATTTCATAAGAAAGCACATGGCTAATTACCAAATAAATGGTTCAGATACGTGGTAGTTAATTGAATGTGTCAGCTTGACTGAGTGCCCAGTTAGCTGGTAAAACATGATCCCCAGGTGTGTCTCCCAGGGTGTTTTTGGAAGAAATCAATTAGCATTTGATTCAGAAGAATGAGTTAAGGGATTTGCCCTCATCAAAGTGAGCAGACACAGTCCAATCTGCTAAGAGCCCCAGTGGAACACAGAAGCCAAAGGAAGGGTGAAGTCTCTCTCTCCCCTCCGAAGCTGGTATGTCCACTTTTTCCTGCATTCACTTTAGAGCGCCTGGTTCCCGGCCTTTAGACGCAGACTGAATGATACCGTCACCAGCCTTTCTCTTCTATGTCTCCATGTTGCAATGCACCAGGGTTCCCTTTTCTCCAAGTCTTTGCCAAAATTAATCCCTTGCCTTTTCGCTGATGGCCACCCCAGCAGGTGATAGGGACTGAGTACAAGTGACCCAGGCTTTCCTAAATGTCTTCCAGGACAACGATGCTTTCATGCATTGTTTTAATCCTCTGATGGCAGTCCCCTCTCCTCTTACAATTTCCCTCCCTTACACTCTCTTCATTTGATTTTTGGAAAGAAAGAGCCACTAGCTTTACAGAATGAGGAGTATTTCCTTTCTTCTGTTCACTGGAAAACTTTTTTAAGATTGAAATTATCTGCTAGTTGAAAGTTTAATAGCCCTGGTAGGCTAAACCATCTGGGCTTTTTCGTTTGCTTTATATGCAAGAGAAGATTTCAACTAATGACTACAATGACATAGTTACAGGAATTGTCAAGCTTTCTGTTTTTGCCTTAATTTGTATAACTTATATGTTCCGAATATATGCATGTCATTAAGAAGTTTTGAAATTTATTGGCATTATTTTTCACTACACTCTCATAATATCTTTGTGACCATTGCCATGCCCGTAGCTCCGTGTTCTTTCTCAATGTCTATTTATTGTTGTGTCTCCCTGGCTTGTGAGAGCTGAGGGAGAGTGGGTGGCCCACTCCGAATATTCTCTCCTTCACAAGCATTCTCTCCCTCGGCTGCTGGGATAACTCACTCTCCTGGTTCTCCTCCCGCCTCGGTAGCACCTTCTTCTCAGAACCCTTTGCTGACCTATCCTAATCTCCCCAATCTCCATTCTAGGATCTCTTCCCATTTCTGATTATATCACCCTCCTGTTGATCTCATCCAATGTCAAGGCCTCCAGTTCCGTCTGTAACTGATTACTCCCAAAATTCCTTCTCCAGCCCCAGACTCTCCTATGAACTGCAGACACAGTCAACAGCCTGCTGATTACCTCGCCTTGGAAATTTCAACTACGTATGTCAAAAAGCAGAGCATTTTGTTTTCCTCCCACAAATTTGCTCCTCTTCCAATGTTTCCCATCTTAGTATCTCCATGTACTCAGTTGCTTACACCAAAAACCCAGGGAATCATTTTCACTTCTCTCTCTCACATCCCACTTATAAACCATCAGCAAACCATGTGGGTTTTACCTTCAAATTATATCCAGACCTTTAACACTTTACTGTTTCTACATCCAGATCTTTAAAAAAACAAAACAAAACTATTTTTTGTTGATTTGAGAGAGAGAGAGGAAAGGAAAGAGAGAGCAAAAAACATCAATTTGTTGTTCCACATACCAAAGCTTTCACTGGTTTATTGCTCCATGTGCCCTGACTGGGGATCAAACCCACAACCTTGGTGTATCAGGATGATGCTCTAACCAGCTGAGCTACTGGGCCAGCACCCCAGATCCTGATCTTGTCTGATCCGAGTATGTCTTCTTTTAAAAAAATTATTGGTGTATTGATTGTCTAGATTAAAGAAAGCGATGGAGAAAATATGTGTATTATGCAGATTCAACTTTGGAGTGTGTTGTGCTTATAGCTCTTACATTATGCATCTCACAAAAAACGTAGAGAACATTCTTCCACTATTTGAAAACTATTATCTGAATCAACAAAGAAGTTGCTTGTGTCATTGACGAATGAGTAGCAACTCTGACATATGTTTTGGTGTTTTGCTTTTATCTTACACATTAATATAAACAAAAATATCAACCACTGCTCATATTTTATATTGGAATTCCATTGGAATCATGGTTGTTAACATTTCTCAGCACACCACTGCATATGCCCACAATGTTAACATTAACTGCCTATAAGAGGGATAGAATTATGATTTGGTATCTACCTATGTCTCTGAATTCTCTCAGTTTTATATAATGAACATTATTACCTTTTGGATTTGTAAATTATTTTTAAAAAGAATTTGATATGGCAAAAAGCAAAACAAAGTAAACTAATTGGTTCATGTCAAATTCCTGACCTTGGAATAATTAAGATTACATTAAACCACCAGTTAATCCGTCACTTTCTAGAAATAATGGCTGAGGTCAAATCTGCATGCTGCAAGAGCAGCGATTTTTAACCGGTGTGCCACAAGAATTTTTAAAACATACAATACCTGACTGTTAAGTCAGGGCCACTGACCTCCTTTCCCTGAGATTGTCAAGTAAAAAAACAACAGCAGCCAACACAACAATAGCCGTCCAGCGTGAATGAATCAAAATTATACTTCTTCTGTCAGACCATCAAAAATACATATTTTTGGTGTGCACAGAATTGAAAACCGCTGCTTTAGAGGAGTGCAAATCCCCCAGAACCCCAGCATGGAGAATAAAAGTAGATTTCTGCATCTGTACAACTTCAGGATAGCGTACAGCAGCTAACAAGTTATGTATTTCACAGCCCCTATGATTCCAGCATAAAATTAAAAAAAAAAAGAACGTGATCAAATTAAATGAACAGTAACATTTAGAATTTTGAAGTCATTAACTTTTTCCCTCTGACTTTAGTGAGGTATAATTGATGAAGGGTGTTATGTATATTTATAGTGTACAACATGATTTGATTCACCTGCGTATTTCGAAATGATCGCCATAATCAGGTTAATTAACACTTCCATCACCTCACAGAGTCACCATTCATCCGGGTTATGTCTCACCTCCTTACTTCAGCTTACTTCAACTCTTGCTCCCCTTGAATTGAGTCTCCACATTTCCAAATATGTCACTCACCTACTCAGATCCTTTCATTGGCTTCGCATTGTATTTAGGTGGAAATTCAAAGTTCTCACTGTGAGCTATACGGCCGTGAGTAATCTGATGTTCTGCGTGTCTCCTTTCCGACTTCACTTTCTTTAGGAAATCTTCCCTTGCCCAGGGCTCCTGTGCACTGGTCTCTCTGATCTTCTTTGACCGCAAGCACTTTGCCATCACATGGAATGTTCCTGCATGGATATCTCCTGACCTTACTTACTCCAGCACTTCATCCATGTCATAAGACATCTGGAGGTAGGCGGTTTCTGGCATTGGTCCCGTAAATCAACAGATTAAGTATCTCTGCTAATCTTGTCATTTTTTAGAGTCACGTGGTATCTGCTATAGGTGCTGTGGTCAAATCCACTTTTAAGGCAGATTGGAAGAAATGTCTGTGAAAAGAAAAGAGGAGAGGGAGCGGGAGAAAGCAGGGAAGGCCTTCAGACCATGGCGCAGTGCTAACCCCTGTGAAAAACAGGGAAAAGACAGGATGGTTGGGTAGGAAAAGTCTCAGGCTACACAAGCAAGGAAGGGGCTACCTCTGCTGCTGGTTATGATGTAGAGGTGACATCCTGGCTCTAGGGGGAGCTGGCGTGTCCAGGGTCCAGGGTTGACAGCAGCAATGTCCTCTTCCGCAGCCTTCACTAAGTGCTTTTGCACCCGGTCTTCTCCCAGGACCTGGCCAATGAGAGGAGAGACCCTGGGTCAGTGGCTTGTAAACTTCAGTGAGTGTAAAAACCACTGAGGTTTTTGTTAAAACTCACGCCCCCACCCCCAAAGACTCTGACCCAGTGTAGTAGAGGGGCCCCAAGTCTGCACTTTTAATCAGCACCCCAAGAGATGTCAATTCAGGTGGTCTGTGTACAACAGATTGAGAAATAATTCCTAGAATAATCAAGATAAATGATGCTCCAAGCCTTTCCTGTGCAAGCCGATACTTAGCAGCCAACACTCTCCCTGTGTATTCACAAGGAAATTAAGATGTAGGTATCTCAGCTGGGGGTCATTCCAGGGACCCTCACATCACAATGCACTGCTTTGGCTTATAAACCCAAAATCTCCTGACTTGATTCCATAAGTGTGCAAAGTCTCGTTGCACTTCTTTTCCTTGTATAACGTAGCAGCCCACGATTGGCCAAAGCTAGGGTAGTTAATCTGGTCTGATCTGGGTTGTCAGTGCCTCTGACTCTCGGAAGCACTAAATCATTGCTGCACTTTGATTCCTTTATGTGAGAATCTTGGAGCACAGCACTGAAGACAGGTTGCTAAGCAAAGTGTAACTGCAAAAGCAAATGAAATTCGGAGCACTTAATTTCTTCCACTTGAGCTGCAATCATCGGCTATGCTCATAAAAACTCTGCCTCCTTCTGTAGAAGCAGATGGGAAAGAGATCTAAGGTTCTTTTTTTTTTAAGGATGAAAAACAGAATTTCATAAGAAAGATGCTTAGCCAATATTAAATGCAGCAAAATATCCTGAACGGTTGTTTCAGCGATTTCAAAGGGTGCAAACTGTCTCAAAACATCTTTTACTGGAAAATAATGATAATAAAAAAATATCCTAAACCAGATGGGAGAAATTACTACCTTAGAGCAACGAAATGAAAACTACTTGAACACTTTTAATCCTTCAGGGTTCTAATATTTGCAGATCTTGGGAGAACACCAAGTATTAATCTCTGGAAAAAAAATCTTTCTTGATCACCCTCTCTTTCTTCCTAAAGAAAAGTATGCTTCTAAGATTATTTTTGGTAGGATATTATTTGGTAGGACTCAAACTACCGAGTCCAAAAAGGACAAATAATATGCATAACGTCTCTTGGGATTTTGCCCGTGTCTGCCTTGATTACAAGCCTTTCATTTGTCCTTTTCTACGTGAGAACTGGCTAGCAAGCAGACATCATCTTAAGTGAGGGACCAGTGAAAAGTGCACATGTCAGCACTCGATGTCTGCTGAACGAAGACTGCATGGAAAAGCACGGCTTTCTCATACTGCATTCTCATCGTAGGACTGAAGTGTAACCTTGGGGAAACAGTAATGGTGAGCAACTACTGAGCCTTGAGGCATTTGAAATATCACAGTGACCCCCTTCGTTCATCCCTGGCCATCTACACTGCAACACCCAGGCAGTCTTGTCAAAGTGAGTGATGGGTCTTTAAAATCAATGGTAGTATCCAGGCAGAAGAGCGCTGAGTTTCCCTATCGGCAAAAGAAGCAAAATCTTTCAACAGTGGTCAGTGGTTGCCAAGGATATTTTCAGGCCAGTAGGTCTAAAGTTTCCTGGATGTGTTGCTGCTTTAGTCCTTAGTTTTTAAAGTTGCCCTCTGGACTCTCTGGCTGGGATTTTAAACTAATTTGTCCTCTGTTCTACGCCAGATTCCTATGACCCTGAGAGGTCTGAAACACACACACATGCACACACGCACTCCCACACACACCCTCTAACACTCAAAAATGTCGGAGACTCTGTCATGGATCGCGTTGTGCCCCACCCCACTTACGTGCTGACATCCTAGTCCCTAGTGCCTTGGAAGGTGATCTTATTTGGAGACAGGGCCTTTAAAGAGGTAATTCTGTGTGCCTGGTGTCCTTATAAAAACGGGAGGTTTAGGGACAGACACAGGGTGAATGCCATGTGAAGGTAAAGGCAGAGATCAGGGTGATGCTTCAGTGAGCCAACAGCCAATCGCCGGAAGCCAGGAGAAGGGCATGAAACAGGCTCTTTTTCAGAGCCTCAGAAAGGGGCAGTCCTGCTGACACCTTGATTTCAGATGACCCCCGGCCTCCAGGACTGTGGGACAGTAAGTGTATGTTGTTTAAGCTCCCAGTATGTCATACTTTTTATAGCAGTCCTAGAAAATTACTAAATTACTTCATCCCATATGTATTTCAAGATACAAGATTGTGTCATCTATTGCTAACCAAAAAAGAATTATTCCAGTGGTGGGGATTCTAAGGCCTGAGGCAGGAGCAGGCAGTGCCAAGCCCCTTGGTCAAGGAGAGGACTTGAGCAGGCCACTCTCTTGGTGCCTGTGATGGTTAATTTTATGTGCCAACTTAACTGGGCCACAGGGTGCCAAGGTGTTTGGTTAAACGTTATTCTAAGTGTTTCTGTGAGGGTGTTTCTGACGGAGATAAACATTTGAATTGGTAGGCCGAGGAAAGCAGACTGTCCCTTCCAATGTGGGAGGGTCTCATCCCATTCATGTAAGCTTGTGTAGAACAAAAAGGCAGAGTAAGAGATAATTTTCTCTCTGTCTGACTGTCTATGAACTGGGATATCATCTTCTCCTGCCTTTGGACTTGGTCTTACACTGGAACTTACACCATCAACCCTCCTGACTCCCGAGTCTTTGGACTTGGACTAGAACAATACCATTGGCTCTCTTAGGTCTCCAGCTTGCTGACTACAGATCTGAGGATCTTTCTGCCTTATAATCGCATGACTGTATACATATCCAGGGGAACAGAACTTTAAGGACTCGTTTTCTCGATCCTCACTACCAGAAGCAGTTTTATTTAATGTGGCAAGGCTAGAAATACACCTGCACTATTCTACCTTAGGATATAACAACCCTTCCACTCCCCGTCATAATTCAGTTTTCAGGAATCTTGATATCCTTTCCATTCACAAGATATCACACCGCTCCGTTGAATGAATGGCATTATGCTGATTGAAACTTGTGAGCAAGAAGGAGCAACTCTTCCAGACTTATTGGTAAGACATTTGCATGCAAGAGAGTATGAGATAAACCTGACAAAAATGTAGGGACCTATGATCTCTGGGGGTTGAGTGAAGAGGGGAATGTTGAGAAATCCCTTATAAGGTACAGGTTAAGCTGTTGCATCTGTCCCCTAATATTACCATAAAGAGACACAAGAGCTAGTGGGCTTCCCTGGATTTTGGAGGCAACCCATTCCTCGTTTTGGTGTCCTACTCTGACCCACGTATTGAGTGATCGGAGGAGCTGCTGGCGTTGAGCAGTGTCCACAACCAGAGAAGACTCTGCAGCAGGCTCACATTGCTGGGCCAGCTGCTCTGTCACTTGGGCCGCATGATCCAGCAGATCCACTGCTGCTTGAAATGTCAGAGGCAGGTAGGGTGCTGTTTGTAGCATTGGCAGCCCCTGTGGGTGAATCACAGCACAGTCCCATAGGATTTTGGAGCAGAGCCCTGACATCCTCTGGGGATAACTACTCCGTTTTTGAGAGACTGAAGGTTTAATCATGAATGACCAAGTTGCTATGTGACCTGAGCTATCCGTGATAAACTGGGTGTTATCTGACCTGCCAAGCCATGAAGTTGGCTGTGTACTCCATCGTCCAGAGGAAGTGACACATCCATGATCAGGCCTGTACTAGTCCCGAAGTCACAAGTAAGTTAAGTAAAGAAGTGGCCCAAATCTCTCGTCCAGACTGCACCAATGGCCTCATAGGAAGTTCCCTAGGATCAGTTGACAGACAAAGAGGAGACTTGTGCCTGGTTGTCAGATGACAGCTCGAAAGTGGACAGCTGCAGCACCACTGCCTGCCCCCGTGATGTCCCCAAAGGACAGTGGTAAAGGGACGTTCTCCCAGTAAGTAGACTTCAAGCAATATACCATGTTATTCACTTGCTTGAAAGGAAAAAATGGCCAGATGTACAATCAGGCACAGAATCATGAGCTGTGATCCATGGCTTGGCTGGATGGTCAGGGAAATAGAAGAAACATAATTGGAAAATTGGTGACAAGGAGGTCTGGGGAGAAGTATATAGATAGGACTTTCTGAGAGGGCAAAAAAATGTAAATACTATATTTATGTCCTGTGTGAATATTCACCAAAGAGTGACTTCAGCAGGGGAGGATTTTAATAATCAAGGGGATGGGATGACCCATTCTGTGGGTACCAGTCAGTCTTTTCCTAGCCACCCGCATCATTGCCCACTGGGCGAGTGAACAAAGCAGCCGACGTGGCAGGGATGGAGATTATATATGAGTTCAGCAACATGGACTTCCTCTTACAAAGGCCAACCTGTCTCTGGCCACTATTCAGTGCCCAATTTGTCCACAAGAAAGACCAACACTTGAGTTACCAACAAGGCACCATTCCCCAGTGTGATTAGCCAGCTACCTGGTGGTGGGTTGGTTACACTGGACAGCCGCCATCCTGGAAGTGGCAGCATTTTGTTCTTACTGGAAGAGACACTTACTCTGCATATGGGTTTGCTTTCCCTGCACACAATGCTTCTGTCAAAACTACCATCTGTGAACTTACAAAATCCTGTATCTACCCATCATGGTAGCGTTGTCTCTGATGGAGGAATTTCACAGCAAAAAAACCAAAGTGTGGCAGTAGACCTATATTTATGAAAACTCACTGGTGTTACCATGTTCTCTTTTATTCTGATCAGCTGGTTTGATAGGATGGTAGGTTGGGCCTTCGAAGACTTAGTTACAGTGCCCGCTGAAAGCAGTACCTTGCAGGACTGGCCAAGGCTCTCTAGCAGGCTGCATACTGTCTGAATCAGTGTTCATCATATGAGGGTTTTTCTACCAAAACCAAGATGTATGGGTCCAGGAATCAAAGGGTGAAAATGGGAGTTGCACCACTCACTATTATTATTTGCAACCCAGTCGCAAAATGTTTTCTTTCTGTTCCCATGATCTTTGGCTCTAGTGGCCTCTAAGTCTTAGGACGAAAGTGAGGAATTCTTCCACCAAGAGATACAACAATAATCCAGTTAGCGAATGAGCAGTTAAAACTTCATCCCAACTACTTTGGACCCCTTGTGCCTGTAGAACAATGGGCAAAGAAGTGGTGCTAGCGAGGGTGATTGGTCCTGACTTCCACAGGAAAAGTGGGCTGCTGCTCCACATTGGAGATAAGAAAAAGTGTGTCTGAAAACAGGAGACTCTTTAGGGCTTCTTGTCGTATTACCACGCTCTGTGGTGAAGGTCAACAGAAAACTACAATAACCCAATCTGAGCAGGGCCACTATTGGCCCAGAGCCTTCAGGAATGAAGGTTTGGCCGCCCCACAGGTGAAGAACCATGATCAGCTGAGGCGCTTGCTCACAGCAAAGGGAATGCAGAATGGAGAGTGAAAGAAGGTAGTTATAGATACCCATTTGACCATCTGACCAGTTATAACAATGGGAACTGTATTTGTCATGAGTAATCCTCTTTACTTTGTTATGAACACGTGTGTATATATATTAGGCAAATATATTTGTTTTCTTCCTCCTCATATTCCCTTACCACATTCATAAGAGGTATTGACATTATACCACAGTATTTAAGTATAGTTAACTTTACATCATAGTATTTAAGTTATGGGATATTAAGGAGAAGAGTAAACATCACTCAAGTATTTTACCTTCTTGTCTGGGAAAGGTGTTATTTCTTTTTATTCTGTACACAGGATAGTTTTGCTATGTCCAGTGGAATTATGACTTTGTTGCTGGCATTATTTGGGATTAAGCAAGGTTTCAGTAGAGGTGTATGGCTGCCTAGTTGACAAGGGGCGGACTTGTGATGGTTCATTTTATGGGTCAACTTGACTGGATCATGTGGTGCCCAGATACTGTTATGGCTGTGTCTGTGAATGTGTTTCGGGATGAGATTAACTTTTGAATTGGTGAGCTAAGAAAAGCTCTCCCCAAAGTAAGTGGGTCTCACCCAATCTTGAAAATATTGAAAATTGCAGACTTGAAAATAAAACAGGAGAGTGAGATAAATTTCTTTCTTCTTTAAACTTGGACATCACTCTTCTGCTGTGGACTTGGACTGGAATTTACTTGGACTGCCTGTCCTGGGTCTCAGGCCTTTGGACTCAGACTAGAGCTATACTCTCAGCTCTCATGGGTGTCCAGATTTCCAACTACAGATCTTGGGTCTTCTCAGGCTCTGGAGTCATATGAGCCAATTCCCTTTTAATAAATCTCCTGAGGGGGTTCCTGGCCAAGATGGAGGAATAGGTAGATACACTTCACTTTTTCACACAGCCAAAAGAAGGATACTAACCAATTTAAAAACAAAAAACAACCAGAGCTGCCAGAAAATCAAACTGTATGGAAGTCTGACAACCAAGGAGTTAAAAAAGAAACATTCATCCAGACTGGTAGGAAGAGGGGAGATGGGCAGCCAGGGCAGAGAGGACATGCAGCAAGGTGGTGCTTGGAGGACGGGGTGGGCAAGGTGGCAGCTGGCGAACTGGGCAGCCCCACATGCAAGTGCAGATGAACTGAGAGAAACAACTGGGAAGTGAGACAGACCACACAACCCAGGGTCCCAGCAGGGAAATAAAGCCTCAAAACCTCTGATTGTAAAAACCTGTCATTGTTGCAGCAGCAGGAAGAACTGCAAGCCCCACAGCAGAGTTTGTTGGAGGGGACTATGGGGTCCTAGAATATACACAGTCCCACCCACCCAGGAATCAACACCAGAAGGGTGCAATTTGCTTGTGGGTAGCAGGGAAGTGACCAAAAGTGGGGTGAGAGCCAAGCAAATGGCATTGTTCCCTCTCTGACCCCTCCCCCACATACAATACCACAATGCAGTGAAGTGAATTGCTCCGGCCCTTACAACATAACAGGTGTGCTGAGCCAAAGAAATATGGCCCAAATAAAAAGACAGATCAAAACTTCAGAAAATAAACCAAACAATGAGAAGATAGCCAACCAACGAGAAGATGCAGAGTTCAAAACACTGGTAATCAGGATGCTCACAGAAATGAGTACGGATACAAAATGAAGGAAGAAGTGAAGGCTATACAAAGTGAAATAAAGGAAAATGTACAGGGAACCAACTGTGAAGGGTAGGAAACCAGGACTCAAATCAACAATTTGGAACAAAAGGAAGAAATAAACATTCAGACAGAACAAAATGAAGAAACAAGAATTACAAAAAATGAGGAGAGTCTTAGGGGCCTCTGGGACAACTTTAAACATTCCAACATCCAAATCACAGGGGTGCCAGAAGCAGAAGAGGAAGAGCAAGAAACTGAAAACTCACTTGAAAAAATAATGAAGGAGAACTTCCCCAATCTGGTGAAGGAAACAGACTTCCAGGAAGTACAGGAAGCTCAGAGAATCCCAAACAACTTGGACCCAAAGAGGGCCACACCAAGGCATGTCATAATTACAGTACCCAAGATTAAACATAAGGAGACAATCTTACAAGCAGCAAGATAAAATAAGAGAGTTACCTTCAAAGGAGTTCCCATAAGACTATCAGCTGATTTCTCAAAAGAAACCTTGCAGACAAGAAGGGGCTGGAAAGAAGTATTCAAAGTCATGAAAGGCAAGGACTTATATCTAAGATTACTGTATCCAGCAAAGCTATCATTTAGAATGGAAGGGCAGATAAAGGTCCCAGATAAGGTCAAGTTAAAGACGTCATCATCACCAAGCCCTTCTTATATGAAATGTTAAAGGGACTTATCTAAGAAAAAGAAGACGATCAAAAATATGAACAGTAAAATGACAACAAACACAACTATCAACAAATGAACCTAAAAAAGAACTAAAACTAAAACAAACTAAGCAAACAACTAGAACAGAAACAGAATCACTAACATGGAGATGACATGGAGGGAGGGGAAAAGGAGAGAATGGGAGAAAGGTACAGGGAATAAGAAGTATAAGTGGTAGGTGCAAAGTAGACGGGGGAGGTTAAGAATAGTATAGGAAATGGAGAAGCAAAGAACTTGTATGTATGACCCATGGACATGAACTAAAGGGGGTGAAGGGGAATGACAGAGGGAAGGTGGGTACAAGGCAGAGGGGGAGAAAGGGGAGAAAAAATGGGACAACTGTAATAGCATAATCAATAAAATACATTTAATATATAAATAAATCTCTTGAGATCTGAATCTACATCTTCTATTGGTTCAGTTTCTCTGAAGAACTTAGATTAATGCAATGACCTTCAAATCATTGTGGGGAGTAAGTCATGTACTCTGTTTCTGCATAATGCCTAGGAAATGATTCTTAGGTTTTATTGTGTCTCAGTTTGCTTCATAGTCTGATGAAGTTGTGGGTCTCCCCGTAGGATAACAACCATTCAGTTCCTGATGATCATCCATAGAATCCTTGGACTCATAGACTCCAGATTAATGATCCTCAGCTTAGGGCCAGATCATAGCCACCTGTCAGCTTTATTTAGGAAGATCAGCCACGTGTTCTTGCATCAGCCAATGATGTGTCATGCCAGAAATATCACAGTTTGCCTTGTGGAAGTCTAATTACATGAAAATATTTAGCTCCAATTAAGCTGTTATTCCCATACATCAGGCTTATAATTAATTTTTGCATATGCTGCTATCTGGACATAACTCAAAATGTGGCATAATTACAGTGTAAAGGAAGGAAACAGAGGTTAAGTCCTTTTCTGGATTCTTTTTCTTGCAATTTATCAATAAAACTCTTTATTTTTTAATTATACTTTATCGATTACACTATTACAGCTGTCCCAATTTTCCCCCTTTGCTCCCCTCCACCCAGCACCCCCCAATCCCTCAGGCTATCCCCCCACCATTGTTCATGTCCATGGGTTGTGTGTATAAGTTCTTTGGCTACTCCATTGCCTATACTGTACTTTACATCCCCATGGCTACTCTGTAACTACCTACTTGTACTTACTAATCCCCTCACCTCTCACCCACTCCCCCACACCCTCCTCCCATCTGGCAACCATCAAAACACTCTCCATATCTATAATTTGGTCTTTGTTCTTGTTTGCTTAGTTTGTTTTTAGATTCAGTTGCTGACAGATATGTATTTATTGCCATTTTATTGTTCATAGTTTTGATCTTTTTTTTCTTAAATGAGTCACTTTAATATTTCATATAATAATGGTTTGGTGATGATGAAGTCCTCTAGTTAACAGAGGTTAAATCCCCTTCTGGATTCTTGCCTCACCCTCCTTAGAACAGCCCCGCCAGGACTGCTTCAAGGACACATTCCAGATTGGAGCAGTGCTTGTTGGGTCCTGCTATTAAACAGGCTCTTTATCTGTGTCTTCCTGTGAACTTCAGGAGGTGACAATAAATAAGAGCCACAGTATTTATACTTTTGGAAATAATACCATTGAACTGCAGGTGTCAGATTATCTGGTTGCCAATGGCAGAAATGCAGTAAAGACAAAACAGTTCAAGTTGTGTCTAAAAGCCGTCCATAAAATGCTCATATCAGCCATGAAAAGGATATCCCACTAAATTGGTGATACCCAGGCTGAGGTGTTTGGTAAGGATAAGTGTCACCAGGCTTTAATACTGTGTTACAGTGTTTTCTTCAACTCCATGGAACATACAGTGGTAAGCCATATGGCTCTTGTTTAAGTGATCATAAACTTAGCTTTAGGGTTACACAACTTTTTCACACCAGCACATCAAACATAACTACTTCTACCATCATGCTGAGAACCAGTTTATCAGAGTGCCAGGAGTCAAGTAAACACTTTTGGAGATTAGGAAATATAAGTTTTGATTGAGAAAAATACGCTTGTAATATTGGATGTTCTGTTTATGATCTCTTACACTCGTTTCCAAGATAAACCATAACTAGCTCTCAAGTAAGAGGACTTGGCGGCACCATTGGTCACACACAGCCCATCTCCGGTTCACCTGGTAATTGGGGTGACCATCTGTGTTAGCTAATTGGCTCTATCCAGAGAAAAAACAAATTCCTCATACCTTTTCTGGGACAGGAGGCACTTTCACAGCTGGTTGCAAGGCATCCACTAAAGTTAGGCTCCTCCTCTCCCACGGAGCAGGGAGGTAAAGGGCTCTCTCCCTTCCTGTGAGCATCAAAGGGATGCCTCCCAGGTCCCGGGAGAAAAAGGAATCTTAAGAAAGAAATTTTAAGTATGATCAAGCTAGATAGAGTGAATTTATTATAAGGGTTTTAAAAATAAGCTTTTTATACCAATGGTGTACTAACGTAAAACTAAAACTTAATTTTCTCTTATCTGCTAAAAAAGTTTTCTTGTACTTTGGTCTGCTTTTGACCATGGATTGTAAAAAGTATATCTTTACCTTTTAAATTAATCTTCTTAGATAGCAAAGATACCTTACCAACTGTGCTTCATGCTGTCTTCATCGGGTCTTTGATTGCTTAAAATTGTGTGTTCTAACACTAAAAGAGCTAAGTTCTACTAACAACTACGAGACTGTCCCTATTTGCCTGTAAAGTCTTCCTCACTGGGGTCAAGTGGATAACTAAGTATTGTTTCACAGTGACGACCATCTTATCTCACCGATGTTTTAAACCCTTTTGATATTTTTGACAAACTTCCCGTAATCAAATTCTACATGAAGTCTATTGACTTTGTTGGATTGCTTCCTGATATGTTACTATAAAGGAAAACGGTGGTGTTCGGGAACGAGTAATGAGCGCAAACGCTGCTGCCGCCTCTCTGATGGACTGAAGTGTTGAGTAAGCCTTTGGGAAGGGCTGGCTCCACCCGAATTCACCGTTGAGTTCTCTGGAGAGTGCCTGCCTGAAAGGCTGGCTTTCTCCACTGCTGATTGAAGACACATCCAAATGCTCTAGAAAACAGATGTGTGGGAGGCGAAGATTTCTTTCTATTGTTAACGTTGAAAAGGTCAGCTTGTATTCTTACCCAGCCCACTTCCCGAGGGATTCATATGGCTTGTCAAATTTCATAATTTTCTCTCTTCTCCTAAAAGTGCTGTGAAAGAACACACATTTTTGTTTTAATAAGTAAATTTAACCTGATGGTTTGGACCTGTGCGGCATTTTACTACACCCCTTGAAATTGATGGAAATGTTTTAGGACAGTTGAGACATAGGCATCTGAGCAGGCTAATAATTTTTGAATTCCTTCAAACGTTTATTGACTCTTTATTAGAAGGCAGACCTGGGGGGAGGGTGGAAAGGAGAAGCTGGGGGTGGCTCAGTCTCTGCTCTAAGCAGCTGCTCTACGGAGCGGCAGTGCGGCTCTGGCCTCCCACCCATGTCCTGCTCTGCATCATGAAAAGCCCTTGAATTACCCAGACCACTGTCTTGGAAGGGGGTTGCCCTTTGAGGCTTTTTATGACTCATCCCTAACTCCCTCCCTTCTCCTGAATGTCAAATTATCTCTTCCAATTACATATTCCTTTCCCTGAGAAGAGTTTTGGTAAATGTAGTTTTCTTCATTTTTAACATATTTCTAGTGATATTTAAAAGTATATCATAGATTAGATTAGGACTTTAGGGGACTGGCCTGACCCCTAATCCAACTCAATGGCAAACAAATAAAACAGAAGCAAACACCCTACAATATCAATTTATTGTAAAATACTGGTCTGGCCCTGGCTGGTGTAGCTCAGTGGATTGAGGGCGGGCTGAGAACCAAAGGGTTGCCAGTTCAATTCCCAGTCAGGGCACATGCCTGGCTTGCAGGCTAGGTCCCCAGTGCAGGCCACATGAGCAGCAACCACACATTGATGTTTCTCTCCCTCCCTTCCTCCCTCCCTTCCCCTCTCTTTAAAAATAAATACATGAAATCTTATAAAAAATAAAAATACTGGTCTGAGCCATTTCTCACTCCAACATTATGTGAAAAATCAAGATCGCTCCTTGGCATTGCAGGCTGTGATTCTCAAAGGAAAATCGAGCCCAAAGGACACACACACACACACACACACACACACCCCTCCTTCATGGTTAGAGATGTGTCTAGTGAAACACGTAACTAAGGGATATGGCAATTGAAAGGGGGAATATCAAAGTAAGCTGTTGATTCCTTCACTTAGAAATTTTATCATAACTGATGTCAGCCATGCCATGTTTTTGTATAATAGGATGTAGGGTTTTCTTTTTTTTTTTTTTAATTCCTGCTTATACCACCTCTATGAAGTCATGAGAATGTAGTAATGTAGGGACTGCTGTACTTCTGCCTGTTTGGGATGATATGTGTGTTTAGGAAGGGAAGTGGATATGTTTTTCTTTTTGGTTTTTCTTCCAGAACAGACCTTCCCACTCACTCCCAAATAAGAGAAATGTGGAGGGTGGGGCATATTTTTACCCAGAAGATGATGTTCTCTTTAATGTGCATGATGTTTTGATGTATAGGATGCTGTGGAAAAGGACAACTGTTATTTATAAAGAAGGTTCTCTTTAGAGGCAAGATTTGTCTAAAATTCTTAAATGTTATTTTTACTTTTAAACATTTCTCTGAGTTTCTCAGCAATCTCTTTTTCTGTTCACCTGCAAGAAAAGGTTCACAGTCCTTTTGGTGACTTACTGAGGATCATCATTTCCCAACAGGTCTATTGTGCCTTTGAGACTCCCTTTGGGTCTAGTACCGTGAGTCCCCTCCCCCTCGGTTCCCCCAGCCACTCACTGCCCTCAGAGCCTGGACACGACCCTACATCAGCCCGTGGCGGTCATGGCACTCCCATCCGTCAGACCCTCATCTGTCTACTCTTTTCTGAATTGTTTATGGTTGGTCATACTAGCAGAATGTTAATAAGTGATTGGAGTCACTTTGTATCAAAAGGCACGAGCTATGTCTCACATGCTGTACTCTAACAGCAACTAAAATGTATTACACTCTTCTAATTTGCTTAATTACCAGGTTTGCATATATTAATTCATTTGAGCCACATAGAATCCCTCATGATATGTTATTGTTTGCTCCTTCTTGGGCAGGAGAAGGAAGCTCAGAGAGCTGAGTAACTTGTGACAATATTTAAACTTGCCTTTGATCCCTTCTGTGGCCCAAAGATCATTTGGAAGTGCGTTGTTTAATCTCCATGTATCCGTGGGTTTTCCAGCTCTCCTCTGTTGTCAATTTCTAGTTTTACAGAATCGTGAAACTCTTCAATTGTGTGCAGAAAAGATAGTTGGCATACTTTCTATCTTGTTAAATTGCTTAGATTTATGCTGTGCCTCATGATATGCTCTACCCCGGAGAATGTCCCCTGCACACTTGAGAAGAATGTGTATTCTGCTGTTGCTGGATGCAATGTCTTGGACAACACATGCCCGTGAAGTCCCTGAGGGCCAAGGTACAGTTCAATCCAAACTTCCCTTGTTGACTTGCCGCCTGGTTGACCTAGTCACTGTTGACAGTGGGATATTGAGGTCCCCTACTATTACTGTGTCATCTGTTTTTCCCTTTAGATCTGTTAGTATTTGCTTAATATATATAGGTGCTCCAATATATCTACAATTGCTATATCTTCGTGATCTACTGACCCATTTATCATTATATAATGACCTTTTTATCTCTTGTTACCCTTTGGCTTGGTCAGTTTTATCTGATGTAAGTATAGCTACCCCTGTCCTCTTTTGGTTTCCATTGGCAGGGGGTCAGGCTCACAGACTGCCTTGGGTTTGCAGCTCCTACCGAGGCCCTCCTACCCACTTTCAGAGGCACAGATGGTTAGGAAACTCCCGGGTGTCTGGTATAATGTGCAGAGGTGCTCTTGTCCAGTTACGGATGTCCCACTAGCTTTGATCAAAGGGGAGAGAAAAGAAGAAAGACTCTTGCTGCTGTGACGCTGATATCACCCACCTCATTTTATGTTCTGTATTTGTGAAGACTCCTTTCGGCATTTCATGCAAGGCAGGTCTAGTGATGATGGGCTCCCTCAGCTTGGGTTTGTCGGGAAGGCTCTATTTTTTCTTTATAGCTGAAGGATTATTCTGATTTGTTGGGTTTTTTTTTTTTACTCCCATAGGTTATGTAGACTTCCTTTGTCATTTTTATTTTCTCTTTGTTCTTTACTGTTATTTCAAAATTGCTATTCTCTACATCATTTATTCTCTCTTCCATCTGCTATACTCTTCTGCAGAGGCTCCCACTGTATTCTCCTCTCATACATTAAATTCTTCAGTTCCAAGGTTTCTGTTGGGCTCTTTTTTGTGGTTTATCTCTTTTGTAAAGAGTTTTATTTTGTTTATTCATCTTTTCCTAATATCACTGAGCTGTTCTTTTGAGTTTACTTATAGCTCGTTGAGTTTCTTCAATACAGCTATTTTGAATTATCAGCTAGATCTCTGTGTTTTATGGGTTGAGCCAGTTGTTAGAGAATTATTGCTATCATTTGCAAATGGCATATTTCATTGGCATTTTAAGTTTGAATGTTTCTGTTGTTGCTACATTCATATACACAGTATATATATTTTTTATTTATTCATTGATTTGAGAATGAAAAAAGATAGAAAAACAGATTTGTTGTTCCACTTATTTATGCATCCACTGGTTGCTTCTTGTATGTGCCCTGACCAGGGTCAAACCCTCAACCTTGGTGTAGAGGTACAAGGCTCTAACCATCCGAGCTATCCAGCCAGCACCACGTTTGCAGCCTCTTGGCTTGGAATACTGCAGCTTGTTTCTCTGGGCTTTCTCTGGAGCTTCCTAGGTTTACTTTGAATAGGCTTACTTCGTTCTTTTTGTGCCCTCTTGTGGCAGAATTTTTAAGCTTTCGTGTGTTCTCTTGTTATAACTCACTAGGCTGGAAGCTGGGGACTTCTCTTGTTTTCCAGAAGGTGGCGCTGTGGCTCCAGCTTGTGGTTTTTCTATGGCTCGACCTACAACAGCCGAGCCCCGGAGTGAGTGAGCACTGGAGCTGGCTGCAGAGTGCGGGAGGTGGGAGGTGAGCATTAGGGTGTTGAGGGTGCCAAGGGCCACTAGTGACTACTCCCACAGGCGTGTGTGCAGACTTCCTGCCAAAGGCCTGCAGCGGACAGCAGGCACCACGTTTGATTTTCTTACCTGTTCCCTTCACTTTCTCTCCCCCCACACCCCAGGCCTTGGAGGTCTCACCTCACTACTCAGGGTGATGCTGGACAGTTTCTCCCGCCAGGACTTGCACAACTGGAGTAGTCGGGCACTCACTCGCTCCTTTCTGCCCCCACAGGAGAGGTCGCCACCTTCCACCTCCTCTGTGAGAGAGGTCACTGCTGCTGGACACGTCAGCCCCGTGCGATGTTGCCTCGGGTGGGAGGGCGGCCCTGGTGGAGTTCCTTCCTCTCCTCAGCCTCCTAACTCAGCACTTGCATGCTCCAATGGCTACTGGAGTCTCCCCTCAAGCTAACTGGGCTCCTACTAAGTTCTGCCTTACCTCAAGTCTAGGAGTTCCTCTTTGCAGCATCTGAGCACTGGGGAAGCCCGGCGCTCAGAGGCCTCCCTCTGAGGGTTCAGCCGCACGTCTGCGGCGTTGGTGGGGCCAAGTTCCTCTTACCCTCTCCAGTGCATCCAAACCTGCTTGGTTTTCTGTTTTGTGCTCCAGCAGAATGTTGGACTCGCTCCTCAGGAAGCCTGCGCTTCTACAGAGGCTCTCTTGCCTGTGGGTGTTGTCCAAGTCGGTGCTCTCCAGGGGCTCCCAGGCTGCAGCGCAGAGGGCCTGAGGCTGGGGCCCAGGCTCCTGCCCTTTCCACACCCCGGATCAAGGTCTGTCTGTCCGTTACCTGATGCACAGGTGAGCAGGACTCCTCCCGGGTCCCCGGCATTCAGTGCTGGGTTCTACAACTTCCGCAGGGGCACTTTGTTTGTGCGTGGATGTCAGATTTTAGTTGTTAAAGGGGAGATGAGAGATGGTTTGTGCCCCCACAATGCTGGCCACTCTGCCCCCAATTTCTCACTTCCTGCTCCCAAAGGCGAGCAAACCTGGGCCAGACCTGATTCTTGGGCAGACGGCCATTTCTTCCTTTTCCAGTCCAAGCAGTTCTGTGGGTAAGCGATTCTAGGGTGCCATGGGGATCTGGTCATTAACTTCCCTCTTCTTCCTTTCCGACATTTTTTATTCCGGCTGAATCCATCATTTAGATTCTTGGGGAGAAAACTATAGCCTTTGGGGCTTGAACATAAACTACGTGGGTTTTTTAATTGTATTTTTATTGTATTTTCAGCTTTTGCCATAACACTTACCAGAATACCAGACCCTTGTCCATTTATCGATAGAAAGATACTTTGGTTCCCACTCAGCGACTATTCTTTACACTGAGCTTCCTTGGAACTTTGTTAGGGAAGCTGGATGGATGGCGGAACGCAGGCATCCCTCGGTCCTAAACCAGCATCTTTTTATTAACAGAGTACTTCACATTAAACCCCTGCCGTTTTAGGCCTCGCTTAAGTTTGAATTCTGGATGCTTATCTCACTAGCTGTTCATTTTAATAGAGATTTAAATTTACTTATTTAATGTTTGCGCATCTTAATAGAGACGTACAGTCCCAAAGGAGGATAGGAATTTGTGTATGTGGGCAGCTACCCTCCCCTAATCACAGTTCTTCAGATCCCAAGTAACAGAGACAGAGGAAGACAAATGTGGAGGGGAGCCCACGGATAACCAACTACTGTACAGCTGATCTCATCCATCTCATCCATAGCCATCCGAAACCAAGGCAGTTTACCATTCCAACTCTTCCCTCTCACGGACCATGTGCTTCTCTGCTCATCTGTTACATTCTTCTGTGTATATATCAGCTAGTTTCTTCTATTTATCCTTCAATTTTACTGTCTCTACATTAGAACGACCAATGTTTATTGCCCCTCTCTCTCTCCCTCACTCCTCCCACTTCCTCTCTCCCTTTCTCTCTCATGCAAGCGCACACATCATAATCTCTCCACTTTAGTTTCTACAGCCAATTGACCCTGTGTATTTTTGTTTACCAATTCCAAACTTCCGTGATAAAAATACAAGAAACCAAGATTATCTTTTCAAAGTCAAGCTGCAGGCCCCGTTGGTGAGGGACTCCAGGCGGTGCAGTCCTTGGCTGCTAGGGCAGAAGGGGTTTGGGACAGATTCTAAAAACATATCTAAATCATGTCTTTTACTTTAAAAATTGTTGGTTATTAAAGTAAAAATATCAGGCTGTGAAAAAATGGAGTCTTGCTATTCAATTTCTGTGCATAAGAAAAGCTTGTCCTTCGTGGTGTGTTAGATATCTTTTGCTGTATAACCAGTTACCCCAGAACTAAGCTTAAAACAACAACGTATTAACTGACAGCTAACCGTATATCAGGAATTCAAATGTGGCTTGGCTGGGTCCTCTGCTTCAGGGCCTCTCACGGTCTGCAACCTGAGATGCGGCTATGGCCATAGTCATCACAGGCTCAGCTGGGGAAGGACCCACTCCCAAGCTCAGACACGTGGCTGTTGTCAGCACTGAGTTCCTTTCAGGTGGTTGAACCCAGGACCTCAGTTCAGGAGGACCCTTCCCTGGAGGCACCCCTCAACTTCATGCCGTAGAGGCCTGTGCATAGAGCATCTCACAGCCTCCCAGCTGGCTTCATCAGTGCGAACAAGCAGCAGGAGAAGAGGGGAAAGAGCAAGATGGCCAATCTTTTATAATCTAGTCTTGGAAGAGGCGTTCCGTCGTTTTTGCTTGTTGTCTATTCGTTAGAAGCGATGCACTAGGTCCAGCCCACACTCAAGGGGAGAGGATTATACAGGGGCCTGGATTTCGGGAGGTAGGGATCCCGGCAGGATATCTTGGAAGGCTGCCTACCACAGTTCACCCTCCGGCCCACCATAAGTCACATCTCTCCCACACGCAAAATGTATTCCTGTGTCCCTTCAAAGTCTAATCTCATTAAAAGGGGAAGCAATTACTTGGGCCCCTTTTCCTTCGAATTGGACCAGTTAGTTTTAGAAAAAGACTTCTGTTTTCCTCGGGATGAGTTAGGAAATTACTGTGTAATGTCATTCGTGAGGCAGAGAAACCGGCACTCCCATGGAAAGTACTGGCCCTGTAAGACCAAAGCAAGACTGATGCCGCCCTCGTCCCTTTACACCTCCCTTCCTTTGCCGATCAGAGAAAACCCAGCTTTTATGTCTTTAATCCTCATTTTAGAAACTAAGACGTCCAGAGCAAACCAACAGAAGGGTGGCTGAAAATAAAAGCACACTAATTTCTGCTACTCCTTGGAGCATCAAACTTGCCCTTTCTGAGCTTCTTTCTGCCTTTGGTGTTGCATCTTTGGGTCAGCCCTTGGCATTGCCCGTGATACCGTGGACACTTCGTGGCACCAGCTGAGGCTGATAAGGTGTCATATAAAGGAAACATTGGGCAAAACGATAAGACAGTGGGTTTTAAGTGCCAGTGAGCCTCGTGTGGAGTAAGGGAATTGGGAATTCAGTGATGGCAGGGACGGGCTGGGAAGGTTTCAGAGAGATGAGAATGGAAACAAGACTCAAAGAATGAACTAAAGTTAAAAGAAGACGGAGGTGCATTGCTGGAGCTGGATTTCCAGCAGCAAGACAAAAGGGGGAATGATGGAAGACGGGTGGAGAGAATACGACCAGATTGAGGGGGGCGGTCCCTGTAAATCAGGCTCAGGATAGGGAGGGACCGCAGCTGTACCATGGGCACGCGTGAGTGAGAATCTCTTTCTTCTTTGACTCACCAAGCACCTAGTTCTTTGGCTTGCACACGGTAGGCGCTAATAAATGTCTGTTGATTGGTGCTGAACAGAAATGAAACAATGACTCCTGGTGGAACTAAGCATCAAAAGAAGATCCAGTGCGAGTTCTCCTCTGCTTCGAACCTCCTTGTGACTTGTGACAAGTCTCCTCCTGACTCTGCGTGTTTCCTGTGAAATGGTACCCTTGGATAAAATGAGCCCTGTAATTAAAAGAGCAACATAATAAGCTGAGAATCACACGGTGCTCTTGAACTCACGTGTAACTTTCCACCACAGGACTTGCCTCACCACAAGTAGTCCTGGGGCAAGACAGCTACGGAACAATTAATTGGTATGCTGCGCGTTAGCACAGGAAGCACTTACAGGAGCCCTTGAAATACCACCAGTAAGTGCAGATCAGTAAGCCCCGGAGTTAGTAATGTGTTTTTAATTTTTATTCTGCTGCTCAAGCTTTTGTTGTTTCTACATTTATGCTCTGGGATTTTTTTCCTGGCCAGATTTAATTTTTTGAGTGTTAACAGAAGCCAAAACACCATGTGGAAAATTGCCCAATTCTTCTAGGTTTGAGACTTCAGGGTTCTAAATAACATCAAGGTTCTCACTATATTTTTCTTTCTCTGGTCTTCTACTCCTCAAACCCAGGTCACAAGCAAAGGACAGATTCTATAAATATTAATAAGATTCATTGAGCGGCAGCTCACAATTTCCTATGAAATCTTAATTAAGAATCAAGATGTTTCAGGAGACTGGGTGAGAACCTTTCTTCATGGACTGATGGTTGCAAGCCAAAGGAATTAAAAACACTGTGTTTTTAATCCCACATGTTTAAAGGAACATGCGGGATTTGCTCACATGTTCTTTTATAATTTGTGGTTTTCATGTGCATAATCTCACTTGGATCAAGGAGTTGAGTGACCAGGGGAGGTTTACAGTTTAAAGCAGGCATCTATGGTGTGTCCGGAACAAGTTCATTGTGGCCTTTGCCGTTCTAAGTCCTGGGGCATAGGTGGGAAATGGGGAAGCAACACAATCGAGAAATTGGTAAAGGTTGGCTGGGTGGGTCTCTCCCCTTCCACTCGAAGGACCCACTGCCCCTTTAGCAATGCTGCACCTCCCAAGCCCCTAACCAAACCCACAGCTGTAGTGTTGACCAAGTCATTTCACTGGCGGGCATTTGAGGGCCTCAGAGTTGGGAAGAAACTTCCCACAAGGCTCAGCTTCATACACTATGCAATTAGACAATGAGTAGCACGCATTGATGATGATTCTGCAGTGAGCGAGTCCTGTGGAACATACGGAGAAGTAAATATGAGCCGCGCTTCTTCCTCTTAAGACATTTCCGTGTAGCTGAAACATAAGACATGGACATGGAGTGATAAAAGGCTGAAAACGAAACTGCTCCAATGAGTAAAATAGATGATAAATGGTGCAGGTGTTCAGAAGTGGGCGGAGTCACTTCTATGGTGACACTTCGAGTGGCTTCAGAGAGCTGTGTCTTCCCAAACACCACCAAGACCTTGAACCAGACCTGGATGCTGGGCTATTTGGACAGGAGGACACAAAGCAAGGTAATGGTGGTATTGATGAGGATTTCAGCTAGGAAGATTAGCGCAACACTACACAGCTAAGTCTCCGAGATTTTTGGAGAACAGTTTTAGCTAGAACACAACAGCTACTTGGTCTTACATAAGGCAATGTGACTAAGCAGGGCAGAGCTGGCATTTTGAAACAAACAAGCAAAGAAAAAATAACCGCTGCAACCAGAACCAGAGCACACAACCTGGCACCCTTAAAAAATTCTCAAAAAATTAATGGAAAAGGAAACATTTTCATTTGTCCTCCTGCAAGTAGTAAGATATTTTAGCTCTCAGTGCATCCATAATTTAGAACTAGACAGGAACAATGGCTGAAATGCTAGGTTTTCATAAGTTCTTGACTTGGGCAACAGAAAATGGCATTAGATGATGCCACTTGGGACTGACTGATTTAAGCGTGCAATCAATCGGCTCACCTTCCTTTTATGCGTGTTTGTGCGCATGTAGGAGGGATGTAGGAGGGTGGCTACTGTTTGTTATGTTCCAGTAATCCTACAAGGACAAAGTATCATTACCAAATTGGAGCACCTAAGTATAAAAAACAAATATTAACAAAACCCAAAGGACAAAGACAGTGATACAAAAGTAGTGGGGGACTTCAATACCCACTTGGAGCAAAGGATAGATTATTAAAACAGAAAACCAATAAGGAAACACACATCTTATTTAATGCTACAGACCAACTAGACCTAACAATATATATATGAGGCTGTCCAGAAGGCATCCAGCCTTGTAACATGAAAAATAGAGACATTTATTGAAGAAGATAGAAGATACAAGAAACACTATACACAGGACAATGATGCCTCAGTCCCCTTCAAAGTGGGCACCTTGGGACCGCACACAGTTCTCCCAATGGCCATCCGCTGCCCTGTCATATTTTCCTGAATCTCACTGAGGGTCTGAAATCTCTTCCCTGTCCAAGGTGATTTTGGTTTTGAGAGAAGCCAGAAGTTGCAGGACACCAAATCTGGGCTGTAGGGGGCCCGAGTCACCTGGGAGATTGGATGTGTCTCCAGAAAACTCTGCAGGAGGCATGATGTGTAGGTGGGGGCATTGCTGTGATGAAGCTGCCAATCACCAGCGCCCACAGCTACGGCCTTCTGAGTCATCTGAATGTTTCTGTGGAGAAGTGTTGAAACTTAAAACAAAATTTGATGCAGATTCATCGCTCTGCTTGCTCAGTCATTTTGAATGCAAGGCCACACAGTACACATGCTCACTCAACAGCGTCTAGCGCCCCCACCGACTAGTCCAGTGCAGTTGTCATCGTTCACACATGCGCATTCCAGTCCACGCTCCTTGGCGGCCAGGTTACACTGATATTGCACAACCCGTTCTCATTACATTAACAATGGCTGCACTTTTTCCTGACAGACCCTGTATACACAGCATTTCCTTGTATATACACACATTCTTCTCAAGCACACACAGATCATTTTCCATGATAGATCACATGTTGAGTCACAAAACAAGTCTTCACCAATTTACCAAGCACATTTTCTTGATAAATTTTTACCACATTTTTTTTTACCACAACTGTATAAAACTAGGCATCGATAACAGGGCAGAAACTGAAAATTGCACAAATGCATGACAATTAAACATATTCCTGAACAACCAAAGGGTCAAAAAAGGAAGCAAAATCAAAATCAAAAACATCATTACAAAAAGAAAGTGGAAACACAACTAATCAAAACTTATTAGATGTGGCAAAAGCAGTTTTAAGATTTAAGTTCTAAGTTTGTGGCTACAAATGCCTACATTTAGAAAAAAAGAAGCCCTGGCCAGGTAGCTCAGTTGGTTAGAGCATCGTCCAGATACCACAAAGTTGTGGGTTCGCTCCTCAGTCAGGACACATACAAGAATCACCCAATGAATGCATAAATAAGTAGAACATAAATCAGTGTTTCTCTCTCCCTTTCTCCCTTCCTCTCTCTCTAAACATCAATAAAGAAAAGAAAAAAGAGAGAAGTAATGTCAGCATCATGGAGGCATAAGTCTTTCCTTTTTTCTTTCTCTCTCTCTCTCTTTTTTTTTAAACCACTAATTAGCCCTGGCTGGTGTGGCTGGTGAGCGCTGGCGGGCAAACTGAAAGGTCATCAGTTCAATTCCTGGTCAGGGCACATGCCTGGGTTCTGGGCCAGGTCCCCAGTAGAGGGCGCGCAAGAGCCAACTGATTGATGTTTCTCTCTTTCCCCTCTCTCTAAAAATAAATAAATAAAATATTTTTAAAAACCACTAATTAGATGTCAATAACCAAACAAAAGTTCCTGTCACACCTTACGCCGAAGTAGCTGGGAGGACTGTGCACATCCGTGCATCAGAAAAGAAAGAACCAAGACCCAGTAAGGGCCGAGAATCCAAGGGAGTTGTGCACCACCCCGTCCCCACTTGCTGTGATGGGGGAGGGACCTGGAGAGTGTCAACCCTAGCTGATACACAGGGGTGAGAGAGAGTTTGTAGAAGTCCGGCTTGCCTGAGGGGAGATTCTATCTTGCCGTGGGAGTGCAATAGACAGAAATTTGGAAACGGAGGAGTGGGAAACTTGCCAGAGCTACACGCCCCCCAGCGAATCACTGCAATACACCAAGCTGCTGGTGGTGGCAGCAGCAACATCTGCTCAGAGCGGATGGAAAGCAGCGACCACTTACGAACAGGTGGAAACTGAAAGTGGCGAGAGACTACCCAGCTTCCACCTGTTCAGGTTGCAAGTGGAGAAACCTATTTCTCTCAGGCAGCACTGAATTTCCGAGGAGGGGCCTCCACGACTGGGGGAAGACAGGAGATAGGAAAGGAGGCAGATAAGAGTATTAAGTATTAAAGAATGTGGTTCCAGATGTTTGCTTCAAAACTGCAGCAGGAAGTCTGCCCACAAGCCTCTGGAAGAAGCCCACAGTCGGATCTACCCACTTGGCCCAAAGCCCGGAGTGCTAAGCCCAGCCTCCCACCGCTCTGAGGCTGACTACTTGTGTGTGCCCGCTACTCTGCCGCGTAAGTGAAAGCAAGCTCAAGAGGTAGGGAGTGTGCTAGGAAATTGCCCGAGGTCAGTGGGCGGAGGAGAAACCACACACTGGAGCTACAGTGCCACCTACTGGAATATAAAGGAAAGTTTCTAAAAGCCAGCCTGGTAAATTATCAGAATCAAAGACATAAAAAACGTAGTTAAGGTATGTTGTGTGCTACTAAATGTAAAAGCAGAGCACTTAACTGAGACACTATAAAAAAATCAGTAAAATATAATTTTTTGAAGTGACAACTCTTCAGCAAACTCAAAGGCACAGAAAATTGAAATCCAAATGATAATTCAAAATAGCTGTTAGGAACAAATTCAGCGAGCTACAAGAAAATTCAGAAGGGAAATTTAATGAACTCAATAAATTTAATAAAAGTGATGGGCAGAAGGAGTTCTTTACCAAGAAGAATAAAATTATTAAAGCGAATCAAACAGTGGGGAGCCGCAGAATTCAGTCATCGCGATGGAGAGCACAGTAGAGAGTGTCTGTGATGGGGGAGACCAGGCGGGAGGAGGAGTAAGTGACCTGGTAGCTAGGAAGCCGTAAAGAATAGACTGACAAGAAGAGAGGGAACCAAGATTCTGAAGGAGTGAAGAACGTCTAAAAGAGATCTTGGATTTGATCAGAAAGACAAACTTTAGAATTAACTGGGGTTCCTGAGGAAACGAGGGAGGAAAAACTTCACCCTACGTTACAGGGTGGGTATCACATCCATTCACCAGAGTAATGCTAAACACGTCTTGCAAGTAGCTAATTATAAACTTCTTTATAAATGTGTTTGTAAACACTTCGCCGCATGATTTCAGAGTGATATGACTTTCACTCACTGAAATAATATGTGCTGAACCAATCCTGCAAATAGCTTTTAAAAACACCTTTAAAAGAAGTGTTCTTAAACACTTCACCACATGCATTAAAGAGTGGGTGTCACTTCCATTCACTGAAATAGTTTTGATCTTGCAACTTGTTTGTTAGAAACATCTTAATTAAAGGTGTTTTAAACACTTGACTACATGCACGACAGAATGGGTATCACTTATGTATCCTGAATTTGCACTGTGCTGAATTTATTTTCAAGGACAGTTAACGTGTTCTTGGAACTTCACTGCACGTACCACAGAAAGCTTATCTCCTCAATTCAATGAAAGAACACTGCTGAACACAACTTGCAAGCAGTTTGTTTAGAAAGCAACTTTATTAAATGTGTTCTCCAACACTTCACTATATGCATTATAAAAATGACTTCCATTCTCTGAAATAGCTCTGCTGAATGCACCTATCAAGTAGCTTAGTAGAAACATCTTTATTAAACGTGTTTTTAAACACTTCACTACAAGTATCACAACGTGGGTATCACTTCCATTCCCTGAAATAACACTGTAATGAATTCATCTTGCAAGCAACTTGTTTAACACCCTTATTAAATGTGATCTTAAACACCTCATTAGAGGAATTACTGAATAATGATTACTTGGAGTCTGTTACTTGGATTCACTGAGTCAGCACTGTGCTGAAGGCCTCTGAAACTAGCTTTTTATTTTATTTTATTTTAATTTAATTTTTATTGTTATTCAATTACAGTTGTATGCCTTTTCTCCCCATCCCTCCACCCCACCCCATCTGAACCCACCTCCTTCCCCCACCTCCACCCTCCCCCTTGGTTTTGTCCATGTGTCCTTTATAGTAGTTCCTGTAATCCCCTCTTCCCACTGTCCCCCCACCCCCAGGCTATTGTTAGATTGTTCTTAACTTCAATGTCTCTGGTTATATTTTGTTTGCTTTTTTCTTCTATTGATTATGTTCCAGTTAAAGGTGAGATCATATGGTACTTGTCCCTCACCGCCTGGCTTATTTCACTTAGCATAATGCTCTCCAGTTTCATCCATGCTGTTGCAAAGGGTATAAGCTCCTTCTTTCTCTCTGCTGCGTAGAATTCCATTGTGTAAATATACCATAGTTTTTGGATCCACTCGTTTGCTGATGGGCACTTAGGTTGCTTCCAGTACTTGGTTATTGTAAATTGTGCTGCTATGAACATTGGGGTGCACAGGCTCTTTTGGATTGGTGTTTCAGGGTTCTTAGGGTATAATCCCAGCAGCGGAATTGCTGGGTCAAAAGGCAGTTCCATTTTTAGTTTTGTGAGGAAATTCCATATTGTTTTCCACAGTGGCCTCACCAGTCTGCATTGCCACCAACAGTGCACTAGGGTTCCCTTTTCTCCGCATCCTCTCCAACATTTGTGAAACTAGCTTTTTAGAAACATCTTTATTAATTGTGTTCTTAAAAACTTCATGGCGCCCTGGCAGGATGACTCAGTTGGTTGGAACATTGTCCCGTATGCCAAAAGGTCAAGGGTTTGATTCCTGGGCAGGGCACATACCTAAGTTACAGGTTTGACCCCCTGGTCAGGGCACATACGGGAGGCAACGAATCAATGATGTGATGTTTCTCTCTCACATCAGTGTTTGTCTCTCTCTCTCTCTTCCTCTCTCTACCTCTTTCTAAAATCAGTAAATATGTATCCTCAGGTGAGGATTAATAAAAAAAACTTCATGGCATTTCCATTGACTGACACAACACTTGCTGATTACATCTTGTAAGTTGCTTGTTAGAAACAACTTAATAGTAATTGTTCTTAAACACTTCATGTCATACTTTAGAGACATTGAACTAAAACCATGCTGAACGCATCCCCACATAGCTCGGTAGACACATCTTTATAGCAAGTGTTATATAAAACTTCACTCCACATGCTACAGATTGGGTATCACTGTCATTTTGTAAATAACACTCCTAAATGCAACTACAAGGCCCTGGTTAGACACGTCTTCATAAATGTGTGCTTACACATATCGCTACATGTGTTACGACCTTCCAGACAGAGAAATAACACTGTGCCTAATGTGTCTTTCAATTAGCTTGTTAGAACATCTTTATTAAATAAGTTCTTGAAAACTTCACTCCATGCATTAGAGAGCGGGTGTCGCTTTCATACGCTGAAACAACATGGGGCTGGGTGCATCTTGCAAGCAGCGCGTAGGAACATCTATATGAAAAAGGTTCTTAACCACTTCAGTAGACTCATTGCAGATGGGTGTCTTGTTTACTCATTGAAATAACACTTCCCTGAATGCGTCTTTCAAGTAGCTTATTACAAACATCTAGCAAGAAGTGCTATTAAACAATTCCCTACATTCATTTGGGGTGGGTATCTATCCCAATCACTAAGATAACAATGTGGTGAATGCATCTTTTAAGCAGCTTATTAGAAACCTCTTTAGTAAATTTGAGCTGTAACACTTTACTACATGCATTACACAGCAGTTATCACTGCCATTCATGAAATAACAGGGGCTCTTTTTTTTGACACATCTTGCAAGTAATTTGTTAGGAATATCTTTATTAAGTGTGCTCTTAATTTACTACATGCGAAGAAAGTGAGGATCACCTTTATTCACCAAAACAATAGTGTTGTGGATGCCCCTTTAAGTAGTTTGTTAGAAACATCATTATGGGAAGTCTTTTTAAACACTTCACTACGTGCTTCCATTCGCTGAAAATGTCTGCACTGAATACACACAGCAAGCAGACTGTTAAAAAAACATTTTTATAAAAAGTGTTCTTAAACACCTCACTGCATGCGTTACAGGATGTCTGTTCCATCAACTCTCTGAAGTAACTGTGTTAAATGCATTGTGAAGTGGATTGTCAGAAGCATATTACATGTTCTTTAAAAATCCGCTACATGCATTACAGATGGGTATCACTTTCACTCACTGAAATAATTATATGCTGAACCCTTCCTCCACGTAGATTGTTAGAAACATCTTATTAGATGTGCTACTAAACACGTGACTACATGCAATGAAGAGCATGGGATTCTTCCACGTCCTGAAATAACACTGTGCGGAACACCACTTGCTGGCAGCTTGCCAGAAACATCTGTGCTAACTGTGTCCGTAACGCCCCACTACCAGCATTGCAGAGCGGCTACCACTTGCATTCACTGAAATAACGCTGTTCTGAATGCACCTTGCAAATGCATATTTTTAAGTCATCTTTATAAAATGTATGCTTAACACATTACTACATGTATTACAGAGCATCACTTCCATTCATTAAAATAACACTGCTTTGCCCTGGCCAGGTGGGTCAGTTGATTGGAGCATCATCGCATTAAAAGGCTGCAGGTTCGATTCCTGGTCAGGGCACGAACCTGAGGCAAACTAATGGTGTTTCTTTCTCATACTAATGGCTCTGTCTCTGTCTCTCTGTCTTTCCCTCTCTCTTCCCCTTCCTCTCTGCCTAAAAAAAGTCAATAAATACATTCTCAGGTGAAGATTAAAAAAATTAAAATAACACTTTTGAATACATACTTCAAGTAGCTTTTGAGAAACATTGTAATTAAATGTGTTCTTAACCTGTTCCTCTGGAGCTACCTTCTTTTGCCATTTTCTGTGATGTCACTCCTATGTTTAAAACTACAGCTAGATCTTTTGTTACTACTGTGATAAATGTTGGCAGTCACAGAAAATTGTCTATAGTACTTACCAAAACTAGTTCAACATTCAACATTCATAATAGTACTTAAGTTAACAAACTCAACTGACCAGAAAGTACATTGTATGACATTTTTCAAAAACATTGAACAGATTTTGTCACTAACTTATAATTTTGTTCTACGAGATAAATGTGATCTAGTGTTCTCTATAATGTCTATACCCTTGTGGGTAGGACGTGAGGTGAGTGAGTTTTACCTACTTTCTCACATACTGACGCTTGATGATATTCCTTTTAACTGTTGGTAGATGTTGTAAGCTCTCTTGGCCGATTTCTATTCAATCATTTCAGCATCATTTGCACGTGTCTTTCGTAGGGATGAGATTGAAAGCTGAGTTCACGTGAAATAAGTAAATGATGATCACTAGTGACTTGCCATTTTTAATACATCATAGCTAGGTAACTGTCTAGTGAAGGCATCTGGGATCAGCATGGGGAGGAGCTGATTGAAATGATATGCCACATTTATTGGGGTGAAGAAAGAAATGCTCTCATATGGTATTGGCAAGTGATTTGTTTTGTGAAAGATATGTCCCATGTTTGCCTTAAAAAACACTTATATTGTTCAAAGATTATACATAAATTGTATTAAATCTCTGATCTTTAAGCATCTTTAACCTCATCATTGAAATTGGCACAAAGAAGAATCTTGCCGTGATTCAGAGGCAGTAACTGCCAAAGGAAACAGAGCCTCTTTCCTTGGTCATCCTGGAAATACACAGCATGATACATTCCATCGGCTGAAATCCTCTTTTTCCGTCACTACCTGTCCTGACATCAGCAGGCACACATCGCTACTTTTTCATAGAAAAGGCTGTCTGCCAACGCATTTTATTTCACAGCATCATTACCACACAAGGTATTGTATAGAAATGAATTTTTCACAAACTTGAAATGCTCTTTTAAACACAAAAGCTTAGTATCTTAACCTAAAACGTATCCCATATATTTAAAAAGGTAGAACTACAAAAGTTGTGATAGAAGAAAATATATGTGTAATAATACACAAGGCAGAAAAATGCTAACTCTGCTTTTGGGAGGCCACCCACAGCAAAGCTTTCTGCAGACGAGGAATCTGGGCCACTAATGCAGCGTGCAGGGCCCGGTTCTCGCCTCGGCTCCTCCCAGAGAATGTCGGTGCGACGCAATGACGCACTTGGGGAACATGAGGTGCCCACCGCTCTTTGGACTCAGGAAGTGTGTCCTGTGTTTCCTTTTTCTTTTTAAATGGCTTCCCTATCTCTTCTCTGTTGGGCATCACATCTGCCTTCTTTATGCCTCCCCTTCTCTTTAGTGAGGCTAGAAAATATTAATACTTTTTTACATTTACTTTGCCCGCCAGACCAAGATATTTCTTCATTTAGTTTCTTCATTGATTATCCGTGATGTTTTTAGGCTTCTGGAAAGCAAACTCCTGGTAGTGAGTCATTACCTTATGGACAGTACTTTAAGACAAAAGCAAAAGCTTCAAGGCATTTGACTAAGCTGCTTTTCAGATCAACAATTTAATACCAATGTTTAGACTTCAGAGTCTGTCCAAAAGGTAATGTGTAATCGTACTGCCACGTATTTTCATGTTACTACCCGATTCTCTAGCAGCTCATAATGCTGAGTCGTTTTCTAAGAGCTGTCCTTATTTCCCTCTTCCAAGTGACCATGCTGTCACCTTCCAAGAAAAATGGGAGAGTTGTGTTCACCAGCTGAATGTAAGTCATTGTCACCCACCCATTAGACCTGTGCTCCAGAGTAAATGGAGCCCTTCCTACGACAAGCATTTACCCCGGGACCACATGCATCCACGCACAGGGGGTTCATTTAAGAAAAGCGAAAGTTCCCTGATACATTCGCTTTGACAATGGAGATTTGTTACTACTGCTTTCTTTTGGGTATAGTTCTGTGTGTATGTAAAAACCAACATTTTAACAGGCTGGGCATTGTGTAAGAAGCCAGACTTTCTGTGTGATATACTTATTTCTTCATATAAAATCATAAGCTACTCTACTTGTGTTTTGTTTACTGTATGTTGATTTTTGTATCATAAGGTTTAATTTAAGGAATAATTTCAGCAGACAAATCTGAATTCTAAAATTGTCATATTTCTGAAAACATTTCTCAAAACTTTATTTGTGAAACAGAAAGTAAGGAATCAGGGGGGTCTTTAAAAATTGACAAACCCTGGCCGGTGTGGCTCAGTGGACTGAGTGCGGGCAAGCGAAGTGAAGGGTTGCTGTTTCCATCACCGGTCTGGGCACACGCCTGGGTTGTGGGCCCGGTCCCCAGTGGGGCACGTGCAGGAGGCAGCTGTGTGAGTGTTCTCTCACACATCGTGTTTCTCTCCCTCTCTTTAAAAAATAAAATAAAAAATGCCCCAGCCTCGTCAGGCTGCCCGTACAGGGCTGGTCGGCCGGGTCAGGGGGAGTGGAGGAGGTTATCATTTAGTATGGAAGAAGATGAGTTCTTTGGAGAAAAAAACATTCCAGCATTATTGTACAGAATTTATCTAACATTCACAGCAGATAGGTGATGGTTGGGAATGGAGAACTTCAAAGAATTGCAGCTAAAGCCCCAAGCTGGAGACAAGAGACTCTAAGTAACCCATTTCCTCTATTTGGATTTCTATGAATAATCTAGTAGCCACTGGGACCAGAAGCCTGTCTGCAGAGACTGTTCTGAGGAACCATTCCTGAAGGATTGGGGTCCTCCATCCCACCAATATGAAAACAAGACTCAGCAGAGAAATGCAGAGTTAGTAATGAGAAATGATTCCCCCCCTCCCAAAGCCTCCCTTCCTTCTCCAAAGAACCAATTGTAGACTATGCGGTGGATGCCTTCAAGTCAGCAGACGTCTACACATGGACGGAATCCATTCTGCTGGCCTGTGACAGGCTCAGTTGGTGTCTGCGGGGCTTGCTTATGCCTCTGCAATCTGCCCAAGATTGTCGGGGAGCTGGCTGGACTAAGATGGCCTCAGCTGGGATGACTTGGCTTGGTGCCATGCTCCAGCAGGCTAGCCTGAGCTTGTTCTCATGGTGGTGGTGGTAAGGGGCCAAGAGAAGAAAGTAGAAACACTCAAGCACTTTTTTGGACCTCTACTTGAGTTTTTCCTGGGGGCCAAGCTCAGAGTCAGTGTGGGAGGATACGAAGGCCAAAGGTACAGGGAAGCGTGAAAAACTGGGGTCACTAATGCAATCAGTCTGCCACATTTGCCAGGCGGGAAAGGAGACTCCACACTGGAGAGCTAAGCGTAGTTATTAGAAAAAATTGTTTCACATTTACACTCTGAGGGGTAGAGACCCCAGAAGCAACAGGTTACAGCTGATTCGGATCATTTCATTGGTTCCTAAGCAGGAGACTTGTTTCTTCTCTGTTCTTCCAAAAGTATGAGTTTATCAGACATCATTTTTTAATGATCCTGTTTGAACTTGGGGTCACACCGAATTGAATATATTTCATCTCCATAATAAGTAAATAGGTAGTATCTAAATGTGACGCATCAGGAGAAAGCTATATACATAAACTGGACATAATTCAGAGGTGAATGCCAGGAGACACAATGAGGCAAGTTGCCAGTGACTGCCTCTGGGTAGGCTGGCCAGAGTAGGGAGAGGGGGAGGGGCTGCTGGGTTTTGGTGTATGTGTATTTTAGTGCTGTTTGATTTTCAAGCTGTGTGCTATATGACTGTGATTAAAGTGAGCAATGTTTTTTTTAAAAGGAAAATACAAGTTAAAGTCCCATCGCTGTGCTGTTATTTACATGTAATATTTCATTTAATTTAGTGTACCCAATATCCCTATGAGTTAGCTATTATTACTTCTACTTCAGATGAGGCATAGTCTCAGAGAAATAAAGTGACTTGTCCAAGGTTATAGTCTCTATGTAAGAGTAAGAGGCAGGGTCAGGATTGAGATTCAGGTGTGTCTGCTTCCAAAAAGTACCGTCTCAAATCCTAACCTGTAGTTTAATATTGAATTCATCCACTTAGCAGCTGAAATTCAATCTGCTCCATTCCAGAGGCCCACACTATTATGCAGTCAGCACAACAGAACTGGAACATCTGTATTTTTCCCCCACTAGTAAGCTTCAGTTGCTTCTTTAAAAAAATGACAATGGTATCTGTTAGTTGGGGAAAAAAGCATTTGGGTATTTTCCTGGCTGGATTGACAATATATATCCAATAAACATGTGAATGCCTGCAAGTACCAGGTGCAGGCCCAGGCTGGGCACACAAAGTTGAATGAAGACATAGTTCCTGCTTAGGTGAGGGTACAGTTTGCGGTTGCAGGGCACAGCCTTTGAGCACTGAATACAATGTAAATAGTAACTAACAAATGGAGGTGCGGAGCTGTGCCCAGGGTTCTAGGGCATCTCCGATGGAGCCACCTTGGCTGGGAGGGTGTTTGGTTGGATCAAGAGGGCTTCGTAGCATAAGCCACGGCTCCCTAGTGCTGGGGCGAAACGTGAACACGAGAAACATCATTAAGTCATTGTGTGTGACTGGGCCTACGGAGAAGCTGAGCACAAGATCTCTTTTCTCCATTTGATAATTCTGGTGGGTTTTGGGCTTTTTTTTTGGTTGAGTAATAAAAGAATTCCCTTGGAGCAAGACTGCTTCAGAAGAATAGATCTGAGGTGTGAGATTTAGAATCCTTTTTATTACACTTATCTAAAAATATCACTACAGAGCTAATATTCAATATTAAGTCAGATGATTGTTTAACCTGAATAATATTTAGTAAAGCAGGAAGACCTGCAAATAGACTGAGAAGCTATGTTTAAGGTAGTCCAAATATATACTCTAGTTAAAGACTGCCGAAACATTCAAACTTTTCAAATGAATGGTTTCCTCATTTTTCACCATAAGCCCACTCTGCCCTACCTCCCACTCCCACTGGATATGAAAAGATTCTATCTGCCAACCACAATGCCCCTCTTTTTATCACAGATAAAGCCATCAGAGCTCTGATCGGCAAAAGTTTCTGAGTTAATTTTGAGGTGACAAGCAAACGGTAGGTCTAGTGAGTGCAGCTCTACCATCGGTGTGTTTCTAGCAGGATTTCTTTAGCTTTTATTATAGCCTGAAAACTGCTCCTGGCCCCTTTGTGGGGATTTAGAGGACTCAGTTTGGGGGCTTCTTTTTGAACCTTTTGGTCCATTAGTATGTCCCATTTCCACTGTGTTCACAGGTATTTAGTGGCTCAAGGATGAAGTACTGGATTGAGTTAAGCTTAGATTTACTTCCAGTATCTGCCATCATCTCCTAACAGCCTCAGTTACTCCATCCTCTAGTTCCCTTTCTTACTCATACTTGACATTCTTGGGGAAGGGTGCTATGAATGAAAAGTATAGCGAACATGCATAAAGAAAAATATGAGAAAATATTTTAAAACGTAGCATTTAAAAATGAAGAACTTCGATATACAAATTATTCTAATCAAAAGTGTTACTGACTGTATGTTTGTTAACGAAAAATAAACAAATGTGAACCTTGCTTGGTTGCTGTTCCATTAATTGAGAGACGCCCAGAAGTTCAGTGAAAATTACATTTGAAAACCCTAAGTCCCGTTTTGTGAAGGTCGTGGTTCTGAGCTGTTAGTTACTGTTCTCCAGCCTGAACCACCATCCAGACGGTAGCCAACGTCCACAACCGAGCTCCTAAGGACAGCCGAAATGGACCTTCAGGGTCAGCCGTTCACGCCCTCCACTCCAATGCATTTATTTTACTCCACGTAGGAAAGCCATGTATCTACTTGTGATTCCTGTCAATCCCTTGAATTCTTTTTTTTCTTAAATACAACTGCTATTCTCTGTTGAAATTTTCAGATATGTCTGGACAAGAGTAGTTTGTAAAGTTTATTAATAAGCACGTGTATGCAATTCTCAGCAATGTTTAGTCAAAGGCCCGCCAGCTCTTCTCCGTGGGAATCAGATTCAGCCCCGCTGAGTGCAAAACATCTCGCAGTTCCGAATTTCCCACTGACCCCTGACCCGCTAAAGGGAGAGGCCTTCGATCCTCCGTCCTCCCCAAACCCTCCAAAATCCGGGCTGCAGAAGAGTGCGGGCACTCTCGACATTCAGCTACCCTGGCCTCCGCTTCCCGGGGACCGCACACGAGGGCGCTGGGTCGGAGGGGCTGGTCCGCGGCCCACCCCGGGAGGCCGGGTCCCCTGACTCTACAGGTCCCAGCCTCGCCGCAAATGCCCTGACCTGGCGCGTCTCCGGCGCGGTGAAAAGGGGGCGACATGGAAGATTGCGAGGTGGGGAGCCGCGCTGGCAAACCTGGGGCGCACGGGGAGAGGTGCGCAGGTCTCGGAGCAGCACGGACCAGGGGAAGAGCGGTGACTGAATCATGAGGGAGAGGCGAGCACGGCGTGAATGAGGGCAGGAGAGTGGGGGCGATGGTGTCCTACTTCTCTCGAAATTTAGACTGGGGAGGGAGGCGGCCGCGGATGTGAGGCGGGTACCGGATATACTCAGAGGAGGGGACCGGCGGCCACGGGGTGGCGGCTGCCGCACAGGGGCCCATGAGGAAGGGAGAAACTGGGGAGCACGTCACCCAGTTCTGCGGAAGGTATCCACGGTTGGCGCACCCCGGGGTCGTCCTCGGGTTGTGGAGCGGCGCAGGCAGACCTCGCGAGAGGGAGCGTAAGATCCCAAAGCGCGGAGGCTGGGTGGGCGGAGCCGGGCTGGCAGACTTGGATGGAGGAGGAGGGCCTCGGCAGGTGGGGCGTGGCCAGGACGGGGTGGTGCGGTCTAGACGCAGCAGAAGTGGACTGTCTGAGCCAGGCAGGGGCGGGCGGAGGAAGAGGCGCAGTGGTCGGATGGGAGAGTGGGACAACGGTGGGATGGCGACGCAAGGGGCGGAGCTAAGAGTGGTGCGATCCATTGTAGTCACGGGTGGGGGCAACGGAGAGAGCCCGCTTTCAGCACCACGGACAGCAGCAAGGGGGGGTGGTTGTTCTGGTCGAGGGCAGCGCTACTCCGAGCAGTGCGGTCGCCAGACACCGAGTTCTTTTCTGATTGGGAGAGGAAGAAAAATCTTTTCCGTCTGTGGAGGTGGAGATGGCCGGCCGGGGCAGAGACGCTGGGCTCACTATCGCTGGGTGGTAGCTGTCCATACTGTCGAGGACCGGGGCCTGAGGAGGCACGAGGACGGCTGCTCAGCGAGGGTCAGATCAAGCCCAGGGAAGCCTGGTGGCGGCGGGAGATGACCCGCGGTGTGGACACTGGACTGGAGGCAAACTGTGCCCACTGCATTCCGCATTCCTCTTAGCAGTAAGAACAGACGCAGACCTTTACTTCTGCACGTTATTTCTAAGTAGGCAGATCATTAAATGCCTCTAAAATAGACTTGAAATGTGCCTCTACTAAGCACCAGCAATTAACAACACATTACTTAATTTTTGTATTTTGGATATCAAAAACCTGTGAACAGAGAGAACAGGGCTCCTGATAGCAAACTGGGCTAAAGTTTTTAAAAACAGATCCTAACAGTCATTTCTGCACGGGGCCTTTCCGCTGAACTGCTCTTTAGGGAGGACGTTGCCTTTTGGGCCAATCAAACTGAGAAGATTTGGAAGTCATCATTTGCATAAGGACAGGCCAATCAGGGACCAGCGGCAGGGACTCTGGTCCATATAAGCCAGCTCCCTTCTGGCACTGAGAATGCACTTTCCTTTTCCGGGTTACTATGGTTACCCAGTTGAGCAGCGCTTCCCCAGAACCAAGTGAAGCAGCCCGGTGCAGGCCAGAGCAGACTGGCACCGAGCAGAGCAGACCCGCGGCGGTCAAGGTAGACTGGCTCAGAGGAGAACGGAGCAGAGCAGACCGGTGAGGAGCAGAAGCACAGCTGAGCTGTTTCCCTCGAGATGGGCCCGGCCCCAGGGCCGCCCCCGCAGGGCCGCCTCCCGGCGGTGCTGTTTTCACAGCCTTGCTGTATCGCAGTTGAGCTGTTCCAGAGCCATGCCGCTTTCACTTTTCTTCTTCACTGTGCCCCAAATTGGGGATTCCTGTTGGCATTGAATTGGCGCCAACGACCGTCAGTTGACAAAAATCTTATTTCTTATAGCTTTTGAAAGTAAATTGTATTAAGATATAACAGGAAAAGTGAATACATGATAGATGTTTAACCTGATGAATTTTCACAAGTGAACACACCCATGTAACTAACAACAGAAAAAAGAAACAGACTATTCCAGACCCCAGAGGCTGTCCTGTGCTTGCTTTCCCACTAACACCCCCACCGTGCCCCTCTTAAGTTGTATCTTTGTCTATTTCATTTTACACGTTGGTAAATAGATGACTCTGACAACAGGTTTTACTTCCAAATCGCCATCTTATTAAAAAAAGAGAAAGCTGACCTCAGGTTCGACCTTCAACAGGTGATAGTTCAGCTGTGATTTAGTGATTTTCACTGTGTTTTCATTATCTTTATAATAATCATTTTTAGTGAAGTTCTTGGTTTCTATGTCATGTCCTCAGAAAGACCCTCCTTCGTCCCCAGTTTGAACTGAGCACCCCATAACAGCTGCACTTCTTTATTCTTATGGGGACTTCAGATTTATCTCCCTGGCCCACCCACTGAACATAACTCCCTGAAGGCAAGGACTGGGCTGTGTGCTATGTTTTACCCAGCAACCAGTGGGACTCAGCAACTATTTGTTGACTGAATGCTTGAATGAGTGAAAAGACAGTACCTCATACTGCAACTTTCTGGTTCCTAAATAAGAGAACTGATCTTTAAGCCAGTACTTACCTTTCAAATAAATCGTTTCTGTCTAGAATTTGTAACCAGCTGAATATTTTTAGTTACGTATTTTGGTGTAGATGCCACCTGATAGTGAGTAGAAACTACATTAGCATATACTTGCATATGCATGAGTATTTTTAACATTCTCTTTAATATGCGTCCTTTTTAACACCATTTACCTTGAAATGCAGCATGACAGATTTCCTCTTGCTACAAGTGCCTCTCCTATGTCCCTCATCAGTCCTGTGTTTTACCAATGACCACTTTGTGGTTTTCTCTACTGTGCTTTTTTCCTCTTGAGCAGTAACTCAATCAGTTTCTTAGGTCATGAGTAAAAAATGTTTTATTATTGCCCAGTTTGTGCAATATTTACTAGTAAAAAAATATTTTAAAGCCTTACCTTTTGGAATTTTCTGCGTGTTTTTGATAGCTCCCCAGTGTCATCCAAATTAAGAAAAGAGAAGATCTGAAGGATTGTGTTGGCAGGCATGTGAACTAAGAAATCAAATTTTCCGTCCTGGCTGGTGTGGCTCAGTGGATTGAGTGCTGGCCTGTGAACTAAAGGGTTGCTGGTTTGATTCCTAGTCAGGGCACATGCCTGGGTTGTGGGCCAGGTCCCCAGTAGGGGGTGTGTAAGTGGCAACCACACATTGATGTTTCTCTCCCTCTCTTTCTCCCTTCTTTCCCCTTTCTCTACAAGTAAATAAATAAAATCTTCTTAAAAAATGCAACCAAGAAATCAAATTTTCCCTGATGCAGATTCAAAGAGTAATTGAATACTTGTTTCCCAAACACTTTGGGCATCTGCTCTAAATATCAGCATGCACGTGCAAGAGAGAGAGAGAAGGACAGAGACAGAGAGAGAGAGACTAGTGATTTTACACGTTATGATAGGCCAACTCAATCCCACCCACTCCCCCAAAAAGCCACTTGATTTTAAGTTTCTGTACTTCTTCATGAAAAGTATACATATCTTTATAATGAAGCCATATTTCCACTGAAAAGATGGTCATCATTAAGAAATCCTAGCTTAAGTAAAATAATAGAATCTCACGTTTATGAAGTTCTTTACATTTTGCCTGACAACCGCTCTTTGAAGAGACAGTTCTTATCACCTTTGGACATCCGTGCATTCATCCACCCAGTTTTCACTGAATGCCCCTGCGGGACTGGTACTACACTAGGCCTCGAGCATACAGTGTAAGCGAAGCAGCCCATCCCTGACTTCACAGGGCTCAAACCTCCTCTCACGTAAAAGGTCACGGTCTTCCTCAAGTCTCCAAGTCATAAATGGCAGAACCAGAGCCTCTCCATCAGGAATCCTGAACCTGAAATCCACACTGGGGGCTATGGTGACATTGTTCCTCTGGTCATCCACGGGTTCCCTAAATCAGTACCACCACATTACAAATAAGTACTTCATACAGTTTTATATGGAATGGCCTATATTAGCTTTCATCAGATCCTCAAAAGAACAAATTTTACAAGGTAAAATGTTTACACACTAGGCTGTCAGTTATCCACACTGAAACAAGGTGTGGACAGAAAATACAGTTGTTTTTATTTTGTCAATCACCTTCTCACCAAGTGTACTGATCTATCTGAAGATATAAAATTTGGGAATAAACATTGGGATCCCTTGCCTCTAGCAACAGGAGGCCAGAGCTCAGCCAATGAGGAGCTCCCGCCCATGGCCCTGACGCAGAGGTAAGGTGATGATGATTCAGGGCCATTTTTGACAGCAGCACGTGGTGGTAGTGATAATGGCAGCCGGCATGGTGACAACAGTGACTTCACGAGGAGCCTAAGGTGTGCTTTCTGCACGTACCCTCTCTCTGTCAATTCTGAGCCTCATCTCATTCTTGAGTTGACTTCCCGAGCTGCTTAATATCCTTCCAATAATCTCCTTTTTCTGCTTAAGTCAGCTAGGATTGGTTTCTGTTGCTTAAAACCAAGAACTCCAAAGGAAAACTGGTAAGCAGGGAGGGGTTAGAAGCGACAGGAACACAAGGAAATGTGGGAAAATAAGTTACACTGCCCTGAATAAAAATTCCAGTAATCCCCAGGAATGAGAATCTCGTAGCCATAGTCTATGGGGAAATGGCTACTTACCTGTGGCCACCTGCAATAAACCGCTCACTCTGGGTCAGGTTTGGGAGAACTCCGTTGCCACTGCCACAGAACAGTGTAAAAGGCAAGAGGAAGTCAAGATTGTTGGGTAGAGTGGCAATTTCTAACAGCACTAACCTTGAATGCAAATGGCAAACAAAATGTTAAAATTCTGAAAACCTAAGACTTGGGCCCTGGCTGGTGTGGTTCAGTGGACTGTGCGCAGCCTGTGAACCGATCGATCACCAGTTTGGTTCCAGTCAGGACACATGCCTGGGTTGTGGGCCAGGTCCCCAGTAGGGGGCATGCAATGTATCTCTCGCATGTTTCTCTCCCTCTCTTTCTCCCTCCCTTCCTCTCTCTCTAAAAGTAAGTAATTAAAGTCTTAAAAAAAAATGTAAGACTTCGGACTTGCTATGCAGGTGCTAAAATAATTTATGTTTTATAGTAACAGGGTTGAAATAGCTGCAAAATATCTACGTGAAGGCTGGTTCAATAATCTGAAAAGAATGGGTCTGTGTGCATCAAAAGGAAGGCATTTAGGAGGCTTCGGACTCTGAATACTGCAGACTCACAAATACTGAGACACCATGATCCTCCCATGCCATTCCCTCCCCAAGGAGGCTGATGTTCCCATGCTCCCCCCCACTCCCCCACTGTTTCCCGACCTGAGATACCCAATAACGTCCATACTGGGAGGAGGCAGCCTCCACACCAAGGTCATGTCAGCAAAAATGAGGGGAACAAATGTAGGCGTCTGAAGAAGAAAATAATATACTGGGTTGGGCTGAATGTATGCATAGTGTGTTGGTTTAAACATCAGAGAGAGAACCAGTTGTTTACTCAAATGGTTAAATAGCAGCCTAACTCAGGGGTGGTCCAGTGAAGTTGAGATGCCAAAATTCCCATCAGAATTCAGAGATTCCTGGGGACAGTGATGCTGGAATGAACTGATTGTGTGTCACCCACCCTCTTCCTCCTAACTATGCCCCGCAAGGGCCCAATAATACTCTCTTCTCGAAAACTTTGAAAGCGCTCTGGTGGGAAAACACCACTGTCTCTGAAAAGATATAATTGACTACAGTTAGAAGGGGCTCCATAGACTAGAAAACAGCCTCCATGAGATATCCATCCACACCCTCATCTCTGGAACCTGTGAAAGTTATTTGAGATGGAAGAAAAGAAAAAGGAACTTTGCAGATGTGTCGAGGGGAGGCTGAAATTCAATCCTGTGTCCTTACAGAGAGAAGCAGGGAAAGATTTCACACAGACACACGCAGAGAAGCTGACCTGAAGATGGAGCAGAAGCGAGGTTGGAAGATGTGGACTTAAGATGAGGGACACGCTGTCACAAGCCAAGGAATGCCAGCAGCCACCAGAAGCTGGAGGGGGCAGGGAACAGATTCTCCCCCACAGCCTCCAGAGTGAGTGCAGCCCCAGCACTGATTTCAGACTTCTGGCTGCCAGAACCGGAAGAGAAGAAATTTCTGTTCTTTTGAGCCACTAAATTTGTGGTGATTTGTTACAACAGCAGTAGGAAACTAATACAGGCTCCCCGAAATTAAAGGGAAGATTCGGGAGTCTAGAGTCAAAGCTAGGAAGGTGGTTGTAACATCAGAGTGACTCTGGGCCCAGATATCTCTGCGGGCAAGTGATTATGGAGGGCCTGGGCTGAAGTGGAAGATCAACCCACTCGATTTCGGCCTGGTGTGCATAGCTAAAACCTATTTCAGATCACGCCAATGTGGGTCTGACTTGAGCAACCAGAAAGATACGGCCCTTCAACCAGTTTCTAGACTAGAGTAAGTTCACAGACCCAGAGAGCCTAGGCTATTGAGAGAGATAGCTACCCTTGAAGAAATGTGTAAGAACTTACAAGTTTGTTCTATGACTTCTCTTCCTGTGGATGTTTATCTTGGATTAGCAAAACTCCACATGCTTGACACTGTACATGTTTGCAAGGCTGTGCCTCTGTCGGAGAGATGCACAGGCCAGTGTGCTGGCCAGGACCTCAGTTCATTGACACCTGGTGAGCAACTGTGGAGTGACTCTCTCCAGCAGAGGATGTGAGGGACCAGTATGGGAGGGACCAGGAGGGGCCAGTTTAGGGATGGCACTGCTGTGAACCTGGAGACTCTGGGATGATCTGTGCCTCGGGAACGTTCGATGTTTCCTGGGTGCTCCCTCCCCACTCTTTCTGCCCCTAACATGTGGGGGCTGCCTCCACCTCCACCTCTTTGTGCCCTAGGGGTCTGGCCATCCTCACAGCTACTGAGATGCCCCTCCCTTGTCTCCTCACACAGGAGCTTATTCGAGGTGCAGCATCTTGGGCCCCCTCCTGACTTGCTGACCCCAACAGGCTCCGCAGCCTCATGTGTACCTGAGGGTGTGAGCAGGAGGCTCTGGACCAGTCTTCTCACTGCACCCAGTGCCCAGGGCCTCCTGGGAAACTCACTATTCACTATAGACTCAGTTCAGTGTCCCATCGCCCCTCACAGTGTGACAGGATGGTAAGAAGCTAAGAAAATTCCTGGGCAAGTGGATGGGGAAACTGAGACAAGAAAATTAAACAAGGCCAAACAGTTTGAGCAACACACAGACAGCTGGTGAGCTGCAAGACCTTATCTCCGCTGAGGACACTTGAGAATGATGGTTCATACCTCTCCTCCCTAACCGAGAATGCATGGCTTAAATCTCCCTGGTCTGGAAAATAGAGAACAGAGACCCAGGTAATGCCTTTTGTGCCAGCTAAACCCAAGGACAGATGAAATCAGGGGAACAAATGACAAAAACCTCATTAAAAGCCAGACACACCCAAAATAAAACAGTATAGCAGACCAAAGAATATCCCCAACCCCCATGCACTCATTTTGACACATCAGCATACTAAAAATGCATTTGGAAAGCTGATGAATATTCTGCTGAAACCCTCCCCTAAGATTCTCACCTGCAGAAAATGGATAAAAAGCCCTCAGATGGAAGACTCAGGGTGGGCTCACTCTAGAGCTCGCCCATGCCCCTTCCCAGGCATCAACCTTTGGCTTCCTTCTAAACTCTAAGGGTCCCAAGGGGACTTGTAGCCAGGGGAGCAGTGGGCAGTGGCAGCTCTGCCTGGGCTCACCCCCAATCCTGTCTGCAGGGCCCCCTTTTTCTCTGACTTCAGTGACCTAACAGCAGCCTCGCCTTGGCTCACTCCTTTCCTGTAACTTTCCTAGGGAGCCAAAGCAGAGCACCACCTGGGCCAGTGGTGTCAAACTCATTCTCACCAGGGGCCACACCAGCCTCACGGTTGCCTTCAAAGGGCCGAATGTACAGCTCCTTGCCCCTAGTTAAGGAGATTACATGTAAACAGTCCTAAAATTACATTCAGCCCTTTGAAGGCAACTGCCAGGCTGATGCAGCCCTGGTGAAAATGAGTGTGACACCACTGGTCTAGGCTCTCTCCTGCTACTTCATCTACCCTAAGGCCTTCCTTTGTCTCAGTCCCCAGCCTCAATAAATGTATTCTCCAAATCACCGGGACTCATGTTGTGAAATCTTTCCTGCACGAAGTCCAGAACCCACACACCACAGGAGCGCCTGAGGCAGACCTGCCTGGCCCGCGCCTGGCCGGTAACAATAGCACTGGTTTTTCTGGTGCCGCTCCTCTCGGCTTCTGCGCATCACAGGAACCTGTTTCATTCATTTCCTACCCCAGTGCTGAAAGCTGTTCCTGACACATAGTAGGTACGTAAAAATGCCTACTGAGTAAATAATCAATGTACCCTCTATTGGTTCCACTCAGGTGACACTTCCTGAACAGAACAAGAGCTGCGACCATGTGGCCTGTGGAAGACCTCTGGGCAGCCACCAGACAGGGGCTCGGTGGGCTGCACTTCAGCTCTGCACTGAGCTGCTGCAAACCTCGTACCCCTGCCTGTAGGAGTTCAGCTGAGCTGGAGCAGCCCCTGGGCTCCCTCAGGGCCCCAGCCAGGCCTCTAGTGCCGGGAACAAAAGGGCTTCTTTAAAGTGGGAAGGAGGGGCAGGGCCAGGGTTGGGGGAGGTTTGGGAGGCGGGGCACGGCATCACAGCGCCCCCCAGCGGCAGCCTGACACTTACCATGCAGCCGCTTGTTTTACAGGAATCCCCGTGGGGTTTCCTCGCCATTCTTGGGAGGGTTGTTTCTCCTTTCAGAGGGAGAGAAACCATCCACGACTTCCGGATAACCTACCCAAAGAAACAAGCACACACACAGACTGGCATAGGTGCTGTCCACCAGGGGGCGGTTTGAGACATAGCTCTCTAAACAAGCCCAGAATCAGGTGAGGGGAAGGAGGCATTCACAAACAAAACAAAACAAAACCCTCAGTAGTTGATACAAATACTACTTCAGTGCAATTTTTTAAAAAATCTAAATTAATGTAAAAAATCCGTGATGAACAAAGTACCTATTGTGTAAACGTGTTAAAGACAGGATCTGGGCCATCTCCTTTGCCCAGCCCGCGAGTGCTGACTCGAGCTCCAGCCTGGGAAGCGCCTGTCGGACGGAGGTGTATCGGTCACCTGCAATGGCATCTTTTCACCGGGATTAACCCACGAGTAAAGCTGCTCGGGCCCTAGCCTGCACCCACTGAGTCACAGTCTGCGGTTACCAGATACCCCAGGGATACTTTATAAGCTATGTCAGACTCTCTTTCTCCTGCCCCTGCAAGACAGGCTGATGAACAACGCGCGGGGTTTGCACGCACCAGAAAAGCGCGAAACAAGGCTGAGGAACTGGGGAAGACTCGTCCGGGGTGAAACTGGTAAAGTTTACACTTTAGACAACTCTTGTTTCCTCAACAGGTGATCCTCAAAACTTCTGCTCCTATATTTTCTAAAAGAATTTTCATTTTTAATTTCACATCATTTTATACCATTGAGGATGTAATTCCCTGTGACAAAAATATGCATTATTAGTCAAGATTTCCTACCATAAGGTCCTACGTATTAAGCATATCTATTCCAATATTATAATAGTTGATATATGAACTGCTGTGGTCTGAACGTTTGTGCCTGCACACCCCCAAATTCCTATGTTGAAACCTGACCCCCAATGTGAAGGTGTTAGGTCGGGCCTTTGGAAGGCGCTTGGGTCATGAGGGTGCAGCCCTCATGGATAGGATTCGTGCCCTTAGGAAAGAGATCCCAGAGAGTTCCCGCCCCTTCCACCTTGTGAAAATACAGAAAAGAAGGCCTTCTGTGAACCAGAAAACAGGCTCTCACCTGTCCCCAAATCTGCCGGCTCCTTGACCTTGGACTCCTTAGCCTCAAGAACTATGAGACATAAATTTCTGTAGTTTATAAGTCACCCAGTCTATGGCAGTTTGCTATAGCAGCCCAAACTGACTAAGACATAATCATAAAAGTATAATATAGGTTAGAAACACCCTTCCTTAAATTAGGGACAGCAGGATATTGATAACTGTTGAAGCTGGTGAGGATACATTTTACTACACTCTCTATTTTAGTCTATGTTTAAATTTTTTGATAATAAAGTGTTAAAAAGAAAATTCATCTCAGATAAATGGAGACTTTTTTCCCAGTTGGTTCATATATTGATGGATGAATTGGATAAATACTTTTTACTAATAGAATAAGACAATGTTCGACAACTCTATTCCAGTTTTTCCTTCGTAATGATCTAATTGCAGAGAAACCTTGTTGAAATAGAAGGGAGCAAGCAGAGGAGTTTTTTATGTAATACCACTTAATTTGTTAAATATGTTTTCAAGTTATGTGCCAAATGTTCAGTTATCTGCAATCAAAAATTACTTCTAATGGTTTACCACCTAATAATTTTTCAATGTTATGGAGTTAGAAACCATCTGAGTTTTAAAAGGATTTGCTATTCAATCACAAGAGTCACTTAGTTCTCAGTTTCTTGGAAGTAGGCAGAAAAGGCTTTTCTAAGACGTATCAAGTGACTGCTAATTACAGATACTTGATACCCACTGCTATTTCATTCTTGGAGGCAAAGAGCGTAATCTGATGTAATCAAAAAGGCATGGGAAATTAAAAAGCAATGCAGTAATGTCAGTACACTTTTACCAGTGCGATATTTTTATAGAGATTACTAATTCTTGGAGTGCAGATAAAATTAATCCAATTTGTGGAAAATAATAACTATGTAAGCTTTGCCAATTAGTCATCTTTATTATCAAATCAATCAGATAAATCAGGCTTATTTTCTCAGAAAAGGAGAACTTCATTTTTTAGTTCAAATAAATGTGAAATTTATATCTCAAATGAGGACTTATTTAAAAAATTAGGAATACATCTTGTAAGAGATCACTAAGTGCAAGAGATTACTAAAGGCATGATTAAAGTTAGACGGAGCTCATACTCTGTCTCTTATTACTTAATTTAAAACAATGTAATATAACGTGTAGCTGAAACTACGAGTTATTGGTGAAGCAAAAGAAGGGGACGATGGGAATTCTGTTTCTTCAGTAAATGCGTGTGTGCATGAGCCCATCACACTCTAGCTTTGGGGCTTTGGGGAATAATTAGACTATTTTAAAACTCATAAACAAGCCCTTTAATTTTGTTGTATATCATTATCAAACATTTTATATGTATTTAATATAACAGTAAAACATATACTGCTAAAAAACTATTCTGTCTGGCAACTAGCATATGAATGTAAGTATTTTTTAACTAACAGGAGATAGAAATAAAAGATATTTAATTGGATGAAGAATGGCTGCAACTGGGAAATAAACTTTACAAAAATCTGGTTTTGACTATCTCAAAGAATATGCATACCTTATCAGGAAGAAATAACAAAATTTTACCCTATAGGTTTTATAAAATGTACTTTGGAAATACTGTCATAGTCTTTAACAATGGGGATGCGTTTTGAGAAACACATTGTTCGGTGCTTTCCTCTCTGTGACAACATCGTCCAGTGCTCTTACACAAACCCAAACGGTCTAGCTTACCGCACACCTGGGCTAGACGGTGCTCCTAGGCTGCAGACCTGTGCAGCGTGTTGCTGGACTGAGTACCGTAGGCAGTTGTAACAAACGGTATTTGCGTATCTAAACACAGCTGCCTATAGAAAAGGTACAGTGAAAACATGGTTAGAAAATAAAAAAGAAATAGTACACCCATATAGGGTACTTTCCACTAATGGAGCCTGCAGGACTGAAGTCTGCCCTGGGGCAGTGAGTGAGTGAGTGGAGAGTGAATTTAAAGGCTTAGGACATTGCTGTACACTACTGTGGACTCTATAAACACTGACACCTAGGCTACCCTAAATTCAAAAAACAACAGGAGATTAAATCACGCACAAGAGAAAATGCTGCGACCCAGAGCCGCAGCCTATACAAGATGCGTGAGGCTGCTGCCTGTGTGACGTGGCGCAGTGCTTCGCAGCCAATTTGTCTGTTTAATAAGTAGAAACAGTGCACTCTAAAATAGGGACAGGAGACATAGTATAGTAGATACATAAACCAGTACCACAGCCGTTTATCATCATCATCAAGTATCATGTCCTGCACGTAATTGTACCGCTACACTCTTCCGCATCTGGCAGTGCCGTGCGCTTGGTTACACCAGCATGACAAGCAGGAGTAATGTGCTGTGCTGTGAGGTTACCACAACTACGGTGTCACTAGGTGACAGGAATTTTTCAGCTCCATGAAGATCTTGCGGGGCCACGATTGTGTGTGTGGTCCGTCGTTGACTGAAATGTTGTTATGCGCGCACGGCTGCAGTCCCCATTAACCAGCCTCCTGCAGCTCAGCAGGTGTCTCAGCCCGCCTTCACCAACTACATAAACCGCTGCCCCCAGGTTCTTCTTCGAACTGGCTCATGCGTGCATTCTGCACTCACAAGCTGATTAACTCGGAAAGGTATCCCCTCTGCTTTTAGCTTCCTGGAAATCATACTTTGCCCTCAAGCCCACACTCTTAACTATTTTCCATCTTTCAAGTCTTATTCCTGGTGTGTTCTCAAATTCCACTTACGAAGCAGGTGTTATCACCTCAGGTACGTGTTAGTGACAAACCATTCGGTGCCAAATACCAGCAGACCTGTAAGAGAAGGAGGTCTTCCCCAGGCCTTGTTCCTAATCACTGCTTTTTCTGCCATTTGTTTATTTACTCCCAAGCCTTAAATGCCTTCCTTCCTCCAGCTTACCATTCAAAGCAATAATATAGGAAAATTTAGACTCCTTAAAAACAAAAACTTTCTAATTAGATCAATTGGATGGATACGTAGTCTGTCCAGTGTGAATTCCACACTCCGTTTGGAGTGGGGGTGAGGAGGGGGGAGGCTGCCATCTTCCCACCCAGCTGGGAGCCCCAGGCAGGCCCGTTCCCACCTCTGTGCTTCTCTTGCAGCGAAGGAACAGGGCTTCACAAATGACGAGAAGCTCCACAAGTGAGACATGGGCAGTAGAGTTTCCCACTGGGGACAAACACAAATTTTTTGACCAAGCAACCTCTAATTAGCCCCCAAGGAGATCACCAGACCTCCACTTTGCAAAGCAGGATAAAAATAAGGACTGGCTGTACTTGAGATGCACCAAGATGGTAAAAATCCTATTCACTAAAACTCTCGGGGAGACAACGCCCTGTGGTAGAAGGAAATATTTGGTAGAAATGCTTGGTGGGGGTGAGGTTCCCCGTGGGCTTTTTGCAGGACCAGTGGATGGTCGCCAAACAAACTCTGCCTTCTGAGTTTGTTGTGAGACTAGAGCTGAATCGCTTAGGACAGCAGAGAGCCCGTGTCCTCCTCCAGCTGGCCCTGAGCCTCTTCTGAGAGAACGATGAGCAAATATTTAAAGACTATTAGCTTGAAGGGAAGCAACCTATTAACCGCATTTGGCACCCACATGACTGTCTGGCCTTGTTTCAACCCGTCTCCTTCCCAAGTGTGGAGAGGTCATAACTAAAAAACTGAACTCAGGTGGCCTCTTCTCCACTCACTTAAATGCTGAGTTTTATGACTAAAAATACAGTGTGATAGGACGTTGCTGCTCCCATCATCAGTGACTCAGTGTGGTTACAATGTGCACAGCCACCTTCTCTTAATCACCTTTTTTCTAACGGCCCCATGAAGTAAGTGTCATACTCTTTTCAAAGACAAACAGCTGAGGCGAAGAGAGGTGAGGTGCCCCTTACTTGAAGCAGGTCTCCTTCCCACATGGGGGTTTCTCTTCCCACAATATGGTCTATGACCATGGTTCTCAACCTCAGCTGTGTTTGGAAGCATGTGAGACTCCAGAAAACTCTTCTAGGCCTGTGCCTGGTACCCAGAAAGATTTCACTGGTCTGGGGTGGGGCCCAGGAACCAGTTTTTAAACTTTGTAGGTGATTCTGATGTGTAGCCAGGTTTGAAAACTACCAGTAGGTGACACTGTGAACATCTGGGTGAGGAAGTGGTACCTACACTGTTGTAACCAGGAGCTGAGGCCTCTCCTCTGTGGTGGCGGCAGGAAGGGTGCCTGGGAAATCAAATAGGACTTCTTGCCCACTGGAGCTCCAACCACAGGGTGGGAGTCCACCATGGATATTTCCTAGATGGTTACAAGTGGGCTATTCATAACTCAGATGTTCGACAGTATGAAATTCCCGAAGACCCTGTGTCATTGCCAAGAAGTAGCCACTAAAAACCCGAACTTCCAGTATTTATTTGCCCTACCAGTGGCCCAAGTTCTTGCAATATCTAGCATTTATTAAGTGTGTTCAGTGTATCAGGCACTCTACTAAGTGTTCTGAGTGCTTTATGCTGTCTTAGGCGGTACCAAACACACCTAGGTAGGTCCTAGAAGCCTACCCCGTTTGGCATAGGAGCATAATAGCTTGCCCAAGTTCACCTTCACCACCACCCCACGCACACTAAGCAAAGGAGGCGGGTTCACACGTAGGTTTGTCTGACTTCATAGCCCAAGCTCCCAACCGCTGTGCTTGTTATTTCCAGCATGAAAGGAAGTGTGTGCTTGTCAAGCACTAAAGCCGTAACATCCAAAAAAGCATGTCTTCAGCTTTGTCAGTGCCTTACCTCAGTTTTGGTGACAGCCAGGTGGTGGAAGTCCTTGCTCAGAGAGGGAGCCTGGCTCCTGACCTCATACAGAACATTGGGCAGGAGAGAAATCGGGGGCTCCTGCAGCTCCAGTATCCGGCAGCTACAAACAGTACGCAAGGCCTGGCTGGTTTCTATGCTCACCGCTCCTGCTTTATTCTGCCGGTGAGAGCAGGTGACCCTCACTCTTGGGGCAGCCTGCTTGAAGCACAGTGCCTTCTGCCACCCTTCACAGGAACAAACACGACTGTTCAGAAGAGGTTCGACTTTACACTGTCACAATACATTGTCTGTGCAGTAATTCACCCGGCTAGTGTCAAGTTCCTGGTTCACACATTTGCACGTGTGTGAAAAGCTCATACACTCGTGTATTCAACTATTTATTGTCCACAAGGTACCAGGCACCAGGGAGTGAGCAGATCCTGTCAGTTCCCACCTGCCTCAACGAGGCTAGCTGTGTGGACTTCAGATGGTTGTTCTGCAGAGCCCGTTCTGCCTGGAGTAAGAGGAAGGGCCCCACTCCCTTCAGCAAAGGCCCGGCTCCCTCCTGTCAGGTGGACTCATGAATGGTCCTCGGGCCATGCTTGGTCAGTTTCGCTGGATGTGAGTTAGAAAGCCTCTGCCTCCCCCACTGGATGAGGCATTGTGCTATTTGTTTTCCATACACCTCCTACCACATAGAACATGGAGCAAATCTGGAATGTGTTCAGTGACTGTTTCTTCAGATATGCTCTCTGCCCCTCTTTCTGGGACTCCCACAAAGCCTAACTGTGGTCCACTTTTTGTGTCCCACAGTTCCCTTAGGTTCAGCTCCCTTACTTTCAGTCACTTTTTAATTCTGTCCCTTAGCCTTGATAATTTCCATTGGTCATTAACTGTCCAGAAAGTCATTTAAGCTGGGGGGTGGGAGGAGGCTTGCAACAACGGGAGTGGGGGGATGGGGAGGGGCAATAAAAATGGCCGCTTGCCTTTGTATCCCTGTGACCAAAAGCAGCAATCAGCAATCCCAACACAGATCCCCAATATTTAGAAGACAGGGTCCTTTTTAGCCACCCAAGCTCCCACAAGTTGTGTTAAGATGCTTACATGGCTGGGGGTGGTGGATGGGTAGCCGCCACTGTGTGGAGCTGAAAAACTAACAACTTCTTGTCCAAGCCTTCTCCTAGAAGTTGCAAGCCTTCAACAGACTCCAGAGTACCAGTCACAATGGATTCTGCCAACGAAATTGTTGTCTAGGTTGGGGGACAGATTCCTGTTTCCTCCTCCATCTTCCCATAACTCTCACCACCTGATTGTTTTTGATTTACTATTTTCCAACGTACAGGCAATTCTAGTGGCTTCCAGCCAGCCTTTCCCACAATGGTCCTCACCCCACAGGTCAGGGAACCAATGAGGGGATGTCACCAGTTCCCGAGAATGTCTAATTACACCTCTCATAACTGGGGGAATTACCACTGAATGGTTTGGGGGCCCACGGAACCCACTGTGATAGGGACCTAAGCTGAAACTATTAATTACTTGACCTCCGGACCCTACTCTGACTGGAGGGCCACAGGATGCTCGAGGTCTCCCATAGCCAGTGCCAGTTCAGAGCAAGAAGCCAGGGATTCCTAATGGGCCTGATTATTTCCTTTTCCCCAAAGCAGTCACTCAGGTAAACGGCCATAGTTCCCTTTGTGGAAGGCTGGGAAAGGGTTAACAGTGCAGGCTTTTTTGGCAGTGTCCTGGGGTCCTCGGTCAAGGGGCTCTGGGTCTGCAAACTTCAAGACTGGGCACTGACTGAGGAGCCATGACTCTTCATGATTCAAGTTATGTTTTTGTCCACTTGACCTGTAATTCTTGAATTTAAACAAATCAACTAAGAACTTAGTAAGTTTCCCATATATTTCACCTAAGGCTCCTTGGGGTCTGTGGCATTTGTTAAAGAGACTGGCTGGTGTTAGAATCAAAAGTTAATTAACATTATACTCAAACCACCTAAGCTAGCCACTAACTGATCAGAATCAAAGTGTTGTAACATCATTTTCTTCCAACAGTATTTTCAGTTTTAGGATTGAATGTAGTGTCCAGTCTGGGGAATTTGTAAGGGAAAAAAGTAGCATTCCTGCACTGACTCAAAAATAAATGAGGGCTAATTTGGTCATCCCCCCCCATCTCATAAAATGAAAAGCAGTTTAGGAAGAGTAGTCCTGGCATGTGGAGAGAATTGTGCCAGGCTTAGTGAGGGCAGGACTTCTAGAGGAAAGAGTAAGCATCATAGGTCAGGAAAGCAAAGGCAATGAGTAAGGTGGGCTGGGAAAGGCTACTTAAGGTATCTCATTTGCCAAAGCCTTAAGTACCTGGACCTCTAGGGGTCATCTTGTACTGAGAACACAACATAAAATCAGTGTGTAGCGACCTGAGTTTTTGGTGTGTCAAGGATGGGCTAGGAGGCTCAACTATGAGCAACCTCTACTGCACCCATCTGTGCACACGGTGAGGGCCTAGACCAGTGAGACCCTACGGCAGTTTTATTGCGTAAGAAACCAAACCAGGGTCGCTCAGGCAGAGCGATCAAAACCCCGTTTGCAAACCCAGGCATGGTAGGTAGAATGGCTCCCAAAGATGTCCAGGTCCCAGTTGCTGGACCCTGTGAAAACGGTAGTTCATAGCAAAGGAGATTTAAGGTTGTTAATTAGCTGACTTTAAAATAGGGGGGTCATCCTAGATTATCCGGGTGGCCCAATGTCATCACAAGGGTCCTACGTGAAAGAGGGAAACAGAGTCAGCAAAAGAGATGTGACCATAGAAGGATGCCCAAAGAGATGCTATGGGCTAGCTCAAAGATGGAGGAAGGGAGCCATAAGTCAAGACAGGGCAAGTAGCTTCTAGAAGCTGCAAGAGAGAATGGATTCTCTTCTAGAGCCTCCAGGAAAGAACACCACGCAAAATATCTTACCTGTCCTACTTGCTGGCATCAGGGCTACAAGGAAACTCCGGAACTTGGACTTATTCTGGAGGTGTCCAGTGTAAACTGCCAACTACTCGGGGCATTCCCTGCCTGACCGTGCTCACCAAGATGATAGATCTGAAGCTTTAAGACCTTCCTGGTATTATCTAAACTCTGTCTTCCCAATTGGAATATTAATTTGGATGTCACAAAAAAACAAAAAAAAACCACTCCTTGTTCAAAAATGTCCAGAACAGCTTAATTAAAGCCAGTGTATCTCAATCCTAACTACACATCAGAATCCTGATAGCACTAAATGTTTCACATTGTTTAAATGGAGCAGCCAGGGTTGTTAACCACTGGAATTAACGACCTTTAATAAGGTAATGTGCACTGATGAGATTTTTCAGAGCACCTAGCACAGCAATTCCCTAACTTACCTGACCAAAAAACTTTGAGAAAACAGAGCTGAGAAAATGTTCCAGATATGAAAAAAATTGGTATGCTGAAAACAAGGGGAAATAGGAAAGAACAGAAAGTGGATTATCATACAATAAAAAATGAAAGACACACATGAAAATGTTGGTGACATGAAAGCCTTTTGTTTTTAATTTGGTTGATACACATTTGACAAAATACTTTAGAATAAAATAATCCATGAACGGGCTGAAGGTATTTACAGTAACAACTTAAAAAAACTCGACACATTCCCCATCAGAAATGTCTGCTTATAAAATTATCTATAGTCAATCTGGAAGACTTTCAGTTCCTACTCATTACCCTAATCTGAAGCCCCAATAGGTGACACGCAAGGCCCAGGAGTAGGAGGTACATCTCTAACATTTGGCCATTAAGGATCATCTATTGGTGTGAGCTTACAGGAAAGTGAAGGGCCAGATTTTGGGATAAGATACAGAATGGAAGACTCCAAAGCAAACAACTAAGGACAAAACCTAAAATCATACTCACCTTTCTGTTTCCTACAGGAGAAGGCTGCAAACTATTTTTCATATTTACTCAATTTCCCCCCCTTTTAGCAGAAAATCAGTAACCCTGAGACTCCAATTTTCCATGACATAAAAGTTAATAAACATCTAGAAACTGTTCAAGATTTATAAAAATGACCAAATAGAAACTTCAAAATAACTTTTATGATCTGAAAATACTTTTAAAAAAAGAATATTTCTCAAAATTTTCATGCCTAATTCTTAAGCATTCCAACCAATTTCCATTGTCTGAAATTAGTTTCACAAAAAAGACACTTTAACTCGATATTTTAAATTGAGTACAACTTGCTCTTGCTTATTAAATGAACACCTACATTTCATATTATTCACAAGTACTTAAAAGAAATTAGATACTTTATCCACCTGGAATATACAGTCTGAACTGCCTTGTAAGACAGCAACATAAACAGAGACCATGAAAAAACAACCAAATGCCTATTCTGGGTAATACTACTGAGACAATTAAACACAGTACACCGTACGCATCAACATCTACCGATCCAACTAAGCTATTTAACTATACTTCCAACAAAAAGTTTCAACAAACAACTTTGTAGAGCATATATCCACAGTCTTTAGAAATCAAATCTGTTGCTCCTCCAGGGGTGCCTCAAGAGCTTCCATTAGCTTTTTGTTTGCCTCTTCATTATGTCGGCTCTGACAATGAGTTAAATGTTTCTTAAAGCCTCTTGGGAAATTTGACTCAAAATTACAACGTGGACATTTCAGTAGACTTTGCCCATGGGCTGCTACATGATTTTTAAGGAGAGATTCCAAGAGAAAAGCCTTCCCACAAATTGTGCATTTGTAAGGGCTATGGACATTATGCTTATTGACCAAATGATGCAAAACAGCGCCTTTCTTCATAGCACGGCAGCAACAGATTTTGCAGTAATACTTCCCCTTCCCACGCTTCATATATTTCGCAATCTCTTCTTCTGAGATAAAAGCCTCTTTTTCCTCAGTAAACTGGAGTACGTTTTTGGACTGCTCTGGACCAGTCATGTCCATTTTGTTCTCTTTACTGAAATCAATGGATTCCACATCAACCTGCTCTTGATCACTGCTTGATTCTTGGCCCTTACTATCTATGGCTTCCAAATCTGCTTTTATATACTCACTACTACTAAGCTCAGCATCAGAGTTCTCTTGGCTGTCTTTCTTGAGCTTCTTTGAGGCAGGAAATAAAGTGTCTTCTAATAGTTTCTTAGGTGTAGCGAGTAGTTCTTCCTGAACCAAAATATCACACTTTTGATCATCTATGGCATCTGTCTGTAGTTCATCACCTAGTTCAACTGCCTTTTGAGATTCTGAGAACATAGCAGATTTGGCAAGTTCAGGGAAAAGGGAATGTTTCCGTGGCTCTGGAAAAAGAGCACGTTTTCGTGGTTCAGGAGAAGCAGGAGGGGCTGATTTGATAGGCTCAGAAAAGAGGGTGGGCTTTCTAGGCTCGGTATCAATGGAGAGAACAGGCTTCCAGATATCAGAGGCCGCTTTAGGGGACTCGGGTGGCCCAGAAGGTTTCCGGGTCTCAGGGAAGACAGGTTTCTGAGGTTCAATAAAGAAGGATGATTTCCAGAGATCGGGGGAACTACCACGGGAACTTTTCTGGAACTCAGGAAAATCAAGTGAAGCAGGAGGAGTCTTCCGCTGATCAGGAGAAAGCTTCCAAAGCTCTGGAGACCCTGAGGGTTTTCTGAGTTCTGGAGATCCCGCTGGACTACAAATGTCTGGGGACAATGGTGGACCTGGCTTGCGAAGCTCAGGAGACAAGGGAGGTCCTGCTTTACGGAGCTCAGGGGACACTGGGGGGACTGCCTTCCAATGTTCAGGTGACAAGGTAGTTGTCGTCTTTCGAAGTTCTGGTGGACCTGACTTCCATGACTCAGGAGATGCGGGAGGAGTTTTCCAGGATCCAGGTGAGACTGATGAAGACTTCCAGGATGAAGGGGACACAGATGGAGTTGGTTTCCAAGGTCCAGGTGATATGGAAGGAATTGGTTTCCAAGGTCCAGGAGACACAGAAGGAGCAGGTTTAGCTGGCTTCCAGGGTCCCGATGCTGAAGGACTAGATTTCCAAGACCTGGGGGATCCAGGTGGCCCTGGCTTCCAAGAACCTGGCGACACAGCTGGGGCTGGTCTCCTAGGCTCTGGAGAGACAGCAGGGAATGGCTTCCAAGGTTCAGGAGACTCTGACGGGGATGGCTTCCTTGGCTCTGGGGAGATTGTCCGGGCCGGCTTCCGAGACTCCGGAGATGCAGTTGGGGATGGCCCCCAAGGTTCAGGGGAAGCAGCTAGAACTGGTGACTCTGGAGAGGAGGCTGAAGGTGGCCCCAATGTTTCTGGGAAATGGGAGTGTTTCTGAGGTTTGGGATTAATAAGAGTAGTCTTTACTGGCTCAGGAGACACAGGAGCAAGTTTCTGTGATTCTGGAGAAGGAACTGAGGCTGGTTTCTGAGATTCAGAAACAGTAGGGACTGGTTTGGGAAGTTCAGGAGAAGAAACAGGGGTAGTTTTTAGTGGCTCAGGAGAAGGAAGAGGAGGTGTCTGTGGCTCAGGAGAGACAACAGGGCCAGGCCTCTGAGGCTCCAGGGAAGTAAGAGTAGGTTTGGGTGACTCTGGAGACAAAGCTGGACCAAGTTTCTGTGTTTCAGTGGAAAGGGCAGGCGTGGGTTTCTGGGGTTCTGCTGAACTAGAGGGCATTTTCTGGTGTTCAGGAAGAGGAGGGCTCTTCACAGAGTCCGCCTCGTTGTTTGACTGAGTCTTTGGTTTCTCATCCCATTTCTCTGGGGTTGCATGTTTGGATGTGATGTGATAGTACACATTAGAGTACATCTTGCTGGTGAAGAAGCATTTATGGCAATGAAACAGCTTCGCACTTTTCTGGTAAAATATCATTTTACCTAATCCTCCAGCATCCATTTCATCACAAAATTCTGGATGGATGGTGCCCATGTGGATCTGCACATTTTCATAGTCCGTGCCTCTGAAACTGCAGTGGTCACACTCCAACCGTACTGGCGGTTTACGAAGTTCCTGAAATACTTCCATTTTCCTTTCTGTTGTAACACACACAATTACACTCTGTAAAGTTTCAACAGGGCTGTAATAAAGGAGAAATAAATTATTTTCAGGGAACATAATATTTTTTTTATTGTTTTTCTTTTTTTTACTGTTGTTCAAGTACAGTTGTCTCCATATTCCCCCCACCTCCCCCAGCCATCCCCCACTGCCCACCCTTGATCCTACCCCGCCCTGGCATTGTCCACGTGTCCTTTACACATCAGGGAACATAATCTTTAATGAAATGCTATTCTAGCTCATTCTAAAACTGCTTAATTTTAAGCCTAGGATGGCATATGCATATTATTCAATAATATCTCTATAAAAAATATTGAACATGAAGAAATGGAACTGATTTTTAACTGGGTCCCAGGAACTCTGCTAGGTTCATATACATCATCTCATTTAACCCTCCTAACAACATGACTCGAGTATTATTTTTTTCACTTTCATTTACAGATAAAAAACAACCGAGGTCCAGAGAAGCGACTTCACCAGGTGACGAAACTCTCAGTGACTGAAGTCTGGCCCCAGAGTGATCTACTGCCTGTGCTTTACATCCTGACTCTGAAACCCCGCGTATCAACAACTGACAGCGCACAGAGCTAAGTAAACATCAAAATTCAAGTTAGGCTACTTAAGGCTGAGCAAGAAACTTTACATCCATTTCAGAAAACACTCGTTAAATTAAGTCTAACTATGAAAAGATGTTTAAAAAACCCTAACATACTTTGTATTTTAGCATCCTAATGTAAAGTATTTTATTCATTTATTTAATAAATTATTGTGTGCCCCATGCTTTTCTAGGCACTCAGGGCTTGCAATATGGTGCTTAACACTGATAGGGAGGGAAGAGTGTGGAGGGCAACGGAGAGAACACTGTCGAGGAGACACTCCAGCAGAGATTTTGAATGACATGCCATCCTAAGCTTAAAGTTAGTACTTGAACAGAGATGCTGCCCTTGCCAGGCAAAGGGCAGTTTAGACAGAGGACAACCTTGAGGCAGGAACTTGCTTGCCAGAAAATACAACTTTTTAACATTTTAAATGAGTCTTCTTAGGTGGTAAAAGTTAACAGAGAACTCAGTTAAAAACATTCACGCAGTACAAAATACACAGTATCACTCCCCAGGGGTAGCCTCTGCACTGGCAGTCACTGAAGAAATGCTCTATGTATACACAAATACAGAAACACGCTCTGCACAAATGGAACATGAAACATGCTGGTCTGCTTTCATTTAAGGAAGAGAAGGGGTCTCTCTGGCTCAAGAGAAATAACAGGGCCAGGCTTCTGAGGCTCCACAGAAGACAGAAGAGTAGGTTTTGTGGTTCTGGAGACAAAACTGCGCCCATTTTCTGAGTTTCTACAGAAAGGGCAAGTACTGGCTTCAGGAGCTCTGCTGAATTAGAGGGCATTTCTAGGACATTTTCACATAGAGAGTAAGGACAGAATTTCTTTGTCATGTATCTTTTAATGTGAGGGTATTTCTGAAGGGAGAATTCCTAGAAATGGATTACCTGGTTTAAAGGTTATTTGCAGTTAAAATTCATACATTTTACCAAACTCAAAAAGTTACAGCACTATTTCATGAGAAACAATTCCCCAAATTCCTCAACAACACCTAGTAAGATTAAATTTCTAATCTTTGCTATTTCTTAAATGAAAACTACTGTCTCACTATTGTTTTAATGTGGTTTTCTTTAATGAGAAACATTGAACATTTTTCTTTGCTTATTAGCCATTTATATTTCTTTTTCTAGGATATGCTTTGTCTATTTTCTTATTTATAAATCATCCTTGATTTAAAAGAAATCAAGTCTTATATAATGAAAATATTTCAGTTTATCATTCAATTTGTTTCTTGACTTTATTGTGACTACTTTTAACCACACACAATTGGTTTACGTAAAAATCAAAAATTTAGTGTTTTCGTTATGACTGTGTTTTAAATTATGCTTTCCTATTTCATTATTTTTAATCAATATTTTCCCTGATTTTAATAATTTAATTACTTTTTAAAATTTTTTATTAATTTTTAGAGAGAGGGGAACGTGGGGAGAGAAACATAGACGTGAGAGAGAAACATTGATCAGTTGTCTCTACCCCAACCAAAGACTGAACCCACAACCCAGACATGTGCCCTGACCAAGAACTGAACTGGCGACCTTTTACTTTGCAGGACTAGGCCCTACTAAATGAGCCACACCAGTCATGCTGATAATTTACCGGCAACATTTCGTTTTGTGGGACAATGCCCAACCGACTGAGCCACACTCATCGGGGAGATAATTTAGTTCTTTTTCACATTTGTATCTTTAATAAGGACATGGACGAGGGATCCAGCCTATTTTTTCACCCCAAATGAATAGTCTAGTTAGGTCCATAACATTGATTACACAACCCTTTTCCTCACTTATGTGTAATTTTCCACTTAGTATTTACTAAATTTCATTTATATGATTCTATTCTGGATTCCACTGTGTTCTCCAACCAGTTCCATCTGATATGCTCTTCTCAGCACGGGAACCCAACAATTGCTAAAACAGCCTCTGTAACTTACATATACAGTTTGTTTATTCACCAAATGGCCTGCAAAATCTCTTCTCATTTAATCATGCCCCATCATTTACCAAAAGTACCGGCTACTACTAAGAGCATTCAGTGAGCTTTGTGCTAATGATAAAACAAGGTCAAAATATACTTTTTCTCTGTTACTGCTGCTTAAAAAGACAGTACAGATTACAAACACTTACTGATAACCACAGGATCTCCCTTTATTAACTTAAACTCAATTTAAAACTTTAATATTTCTAATTTTGATAACTTGCTTTTACAACGTTATTACCATACTCTGGTTTCTCTTCAGATCATATACAAATCTTTCACCTTTAAAATGTTATTACTGACAATATTGTTTTCTATCACCGGTATCAGTGGTGTATCATCTGCATTTTTGAGAGGGGCCTGAAGTTAGAAAGGTGATATAACTGAGGAAACAAACTAGTGCTTCAGAAAGTTTTAGCAATTATCCTGTCTTTTAGAAAACTGTTTTTAGGGCTACAAGGACTACAAATACACACACACAAATACACATGCATATATATGAAATCACTTAGTTCTGAGAACACCTCTAAAAAGAATTTTTAACTTAAAAACAAAATAAAGAAAATAAATGTAAAAAGACTAGGTTATCTCCATAACCCCCTCTGGCCACAAGTGGCAATAATAAACCGTAAGGGGATGCTTGTATTGAAGAGGTTGGGTGTAACACATTCCATGTCACATGCTATATATATTATGACACAGAGGTTCAGAGCTCAGGCTTGCTGGGTTTGAGTCCTGATTCCACTATGTGGTTTTTATCAAGTGACTAAAGATTTCTCTGCTTCAGTTTCCTTGACTGTAACATGGATGTAATATTTTATAGCATGTTTAGAATAGTATCTGATACATACAGCAAGCACTCAGTGTTAGCTATTATAACAATATTAGAAACTACAAGGTAGTCTCTAAAATAAATAACCCTTCAGTTTCTGGTAATTAACCAGTCCCAAGTCAACTTGGTGAAGATACGGCTGACCAACCTGTGGCTCATCCAAAACACACTCAAGTCCTGCTTGTGACAAAGAAAGGCATTACTTGCACGATTTTTTGCCCAGGTTTCTTAAGCTTAAATAAACTAAACAACAGAAACCTTTTCCAACTTCTTAAGAACTTCTGTGTTCTCATTTCAGTGTAGCACTTACTTAGCCACAGCTCTCTGCATAATGTAGTCCCACTAACAAAACAACTTTCTTCCTTCCCTACATGCCGCCTCAACTTTTACCAACAGTAGCTCCTGTAATAGGGGTCATCAAGAAGCCCAGGAAGTATGTAATCCAGGGACTGGATTATAAACTTTAAGGGTAAAGCATTTTTTCTTCTATCCTCACAGACATGTCTGAGCAACTGTTTCACAGTCAGGAAGATTTTTTAAAATACTTCTAGCAAATTTACCCAAGAAAACTCAGAATAGAACAAAACCACATCTCAATATGGGGCGTCTCTAACACAGTCCCACAGTAGAGAATTAGTCCCCCTTTTCGCCACACACTCTCCGACTGCTACTCCAGTCTTGTGTTTCCTTTCAG